>NC_062224.1:51689609-52050565 GCF_902686445.1 Sciurus carolinensis
TGAGCAAAAAAGCTCTTTTCTCTCTCTAGAGTTTAGAGTATCCAAAACCATTCAGATCTTGCTTGTTCAATTAGTTTATTTCATACACTTGCACTAGGACCTGAGTCTGGGTGCTTTGAAAAGACACACAGTAACTTATTTTGGAGTTCTGGAGATTCAGAAGGATGTAACCAGCTTCTGCACAGCTCTTATAAGGGTCTTCAGTGTGCATCACAACATGGGGCATAGCATAATTGTGGAAGTACCTTCAAAAGAGAGATTAAATGGTAAGACAGAAAGCCAGAGAGACTAAGGGGTCAGACTTGCTAAAACAACACACTTTCATGGGTAATAACTGTAGTCCTGAGAAAACTACATTAAAGTATTTTAAGAGTGGTAACCCGAAGACCTGACCATGTTCCACTCTACCCCACCTCTTAAAGATCCTATAATGTGGTATCAATGCCAAGAAAAACAACTTAAGGATTGCTTTGGCAAAGAAACAAAGGAAAACTAACTTGTGGAGTTGTTTAAACCATGAGTGATTCAAGATCCTTTGAGTTTTTCTCCTCATCATTTTCTTATCAGCAGCAAGAAGCCCTACATGTCAGTAACTTGAACTTTATTGTTATCAATACAACATATTAATATTTTGTAACTTATTCCTTCCTCCCTGAAAGACTGTTCCAATTTCCTGGAATGTTCTGCTTGCAGAATTCAGATAACACTTTTCTGTGTGCCACATATAGTCTTTTTCTATTCATTCCTGTTACCTAATGTAACCTTCTACCCCCATGCTACTTCCCACAAAAAGTTCACATAAGTTTGAACCACTCATGGCAAGTAATTTGCCTCACTGTGATTCCAATATATCCCCATCTTTAAAATTTTAACAAAGACAGTTTCGCTGAATTTAAGTCTAGTTCTGTGTCATTGAAGATGCTATATTAATCATAGAAGTGGTGTATACTGCAGGATGGTTCCTCTGATGGCATGGTACTGTAGGGGGTTACTTGCAATTTAGATTCCTAGCTAGGAGACAAATTATAATGGAAAGATCAATCATTGAGGATTTATCCTACAAATCAAGATGAAAAGGATAGAGAATGGACAAATTTTGTTAACCTTTTTATGGTGTTCTTATACTCTTGCATTTTAAGTAGTTACATTTTTTTCATCAACTTCCCTTTGATGTGCGTCAATACATTTTCCAAGAGGGAATGCAAAAATTGACAACAGCAATTTCTCGGTATTCACCACTTTTGAGATGTATCATTATAAGATAAACGTATGATAGAAAATTGATGAAATTCTGAGTGACATTCAAGTTGTTTTCTGGTTCAAAATCTTCCTGATGTTCTCCAAGCCGAAGAACTGATGCTTCAAGGGCATCTACTATTTTTAATATTTGTTGATCAATATGCATCCTTCTCATAATTGTGATGTAACATATTGCATATAAGTATTCAATTCATGAGCTGTTTGAAAGGAAGTGGCACACTGGCAGCTATAGGAGCAATTGCTGCTGTGTCACTGATAGCAATAATTGTGGCTATGAGAGTAGCAAGAAAATATTTGTGGCTATGTAATATTGATTCATCATTGCATGTAGACAAAACATTATGCCATGGAAAGATAAGATGAACTGGAATTCATCCATGAGCTCATTGTTTTAAAATTATGACTGCAGTAATATTTAAGTTAATATGGGTAGAAGGACAAAGGGTTTTCCAGGTTCTGTTTTCCTGAAGAGTGACTTTATAAGACCGTGGTTCATAACTAAAATTGGAAAAGTTTATATTTTGAATAAATGCCAGAATATAAGGTTTAGAGGTATACACCATTATGTAAGCTTCTGTTTCATTACATTTTCATAATCATTGTATCAAAGAATGCTCCAAATATCTGTGACTGAGATCCTGGGGAATAAAGAGTAATCCCAATCATCATATATTAATATGAGGTTGGGAATATAAATTAGTGGAATTTACACATAATCATAAAATGGAGCATGTCTGTCCTGGATTTCAATTAGTAGATCCACTACTATGAAAGTGCAACAAAGATGCCCATGTGGTAGCATTGTGTGGCAGGGAACAAAATATGCTGGTCTCCAGTTTTCTAAAATTAAGTCTGAAATTAAAAGTTGTATACTAAACCTGGGGGATCTGTAAATGCTTAAAGAAAATCTGGGAGATCTAGGCCATGTATGTGACTATGGTTGCAAATAGGAACAGGTTATCCTGAAAACCCTACCGATTTTATAAAACTTTGGTGTTACTCATATAAGATTTATTTTGATAAATATGATTCATGTACCATTGTTCCTTTATTTGAGCACATGGTTAGACAGATGGGAAGATTTGGACTATATATATTCCAGAGCCTGACATACAGTGAGCCTGTGACAAAGGCCACCTCAGTCTGGAGTCTCATTTTTCTCCTTTTACCATTGTTCTGGCCCTGGCTGGAATGTCACCTGTTCAGGTTCCCACATCAGTGGTTTTTAAAATGCTTATGAAACTTCCAATGCTTGGGTCAGCACACAGCTCTTCTGTCAGGTTCTTAACCCCATCTGTTATTCCAAATTTTACCACTATGTCAAATTTCACCCAGAGTTGTATACACAGTAGGTACTTAGTAAATAATTAATGAATGCCTTGAGAACTGGTAATCAAATTCAACCTTTGGTAAAGTATTTTACCTGAAAAATGTCTTCTGTGGATAAGAGAATAGCAGTATTTTTATTTCTCTTTGTCAAGGGAGGTAACAGAGACCCAGATAGGTGGTGTAGCCCAACTATAGCCACATGGATGATGAGAAGTATAACCTGGGCTTCGACTTAGGTTGTCTGACTTCAGAGGCTGAGCTCCTTCTACTATATATCATTTTGCTCACCTGGCTTCAGAGCATCTGTCCACCCCTTCCCCTCTGCAGATTCCTATCAACTTCTTTTATTTGTTTTTCTCTGGCAGAACTCAGTGATGCTCTGAAAACCTGCCAGGAGGAGTTTGGGGCAGAGTATAGGGGCAGAGAGAGTGAGTGTAAGCTCAGTGGTGGTGGAAGAAACACTTTCAGAGAAGCACATGGTGATTAGGAGCAGAGAATTTGGGGGCAGACAGATCCAGGTTTAAATCCTGTAGCAGTCACTTGTTGGTTCTAGGAACTGATCAAATTCCTTGACCCCATTAGCAAAACAGTTACAACTTCTGAAGACTTAGTAAAATCTGTGTACTGTACCTTCAAAAATACCTAGAATGCAAGCTTCTCTCATCCCCTTCACCTCGAGGGTCCAAGTCACTATTAGCTCTGTCTTGAACCAATTTCTTCATTTGTCTCCTTCACATACATCCAAGGGGCTCACCTAATACAGTCAGAAAGACCTTGTTCAAAATAAGTCAACAAAACAACCAGACAGAATATCAATAAGGAAAAATAATTCAAACATTAAAGACCCTTGGGACCTGGAAGATATTTACTGAGTGCTGCAGTAGCAGAATACTTGGTTTCTCAAGTGCACATTCTTTGGGATGGAGCATATTTAAGATGCAAAACATAACTTAATATTTTAAAAAGACTGAAACCAAAGTGTCTCTCCTAAACACAATGAAAGGAAAGAAGAAAGCCACAGCAGATGGAAGACTGTAAACTCCAAAAATAAAATGAAATTTAAGAACCCACTCAAATAATCAATGTGTCAAAGAAGAAATCACAAGATATACTAGGTTAGTTATGTAAATTGGGACAAAAATGGACAGCAAAACACAACCTACTAAAACCTTTGGACTGTCCCTATTGACAAAAGAGGAAATTGAGACTCTGATATTGGGGGTAGATGTCTAAGACAGCATCACCAGGAAGTTCCAGGATCAGGCCTGGGACCCAGGACTTCAGAGCCCAAAGCACAATCATGAGGCTCAGTGAGTTTCTTTCTGTGAAGTTCTAGAGAGTAGTCCCGTCAATGACTGCTCACCACTTCTGGATCCTGACCCACCAGAGACCACAACCTGCTTCCAGACCCCGACCCAACCACACCCCGCACAGACTCAGCACCCATGCCCCATGCTGTACCTCCCCACCTACCAATGTGTTTAGAAGCTGGTGCAACCATCTAGCATTATCCCTGAAGGGAAAGCCACCATCTTTAAGTGGGGCAACTCCCATTCTGAGATGCCCACTGGAAACTGGAAGCTCTTTTTAAGGTACCTCCCTTGCATCAGGATACTGGGACATTTGAATAGTAAATGACTCTTAAACCATAGATTTTTAATTTTTTTTATTTTTTTTAATTTTTTTTATTTTTTATTTCTTCATTTTTTTCTCACTCTATTTTTCTTTTATTTGCCTATTTCCTCAGAGTCTCTTTCTCCCTCTTCTTATGCTAGCAATCAACTTCTTTTGACCCCACTCTCACTTTTCTCATGATCTATTACCTCTGTATATTCACTTCTTATCCCATTAAGTTATATCCTGTATTCCTCCCCATCCTCTTTGTCCACCATTAGAAATTATAGATCTCATTGCAAGTCTATTGACTATATTGTAGATAATAATCAAACTCATCCTATTTGTTTATTACAATACTGTTAACAAATTTATAAGTGCTATCTGTTTTAGGACTGCATATTGTTTGTATTGGGTGCTGCTAATATTGATCTACCTCCTAGAGGAGAGGTATTGGAAACCTGGAGCATCACAATAAGCTTATAGGGGGAAAACTGCAATACCTCAGATACTCACTGCTAGAGGGGAAGATACAGGAACAACATGAAAAAACAGGGGAAGAAAGTGTCCCAAACAAACGAAGATGCTACTTTAATAGAATCCAATGACCACATGGCAGTAGAAATTTCCAAAAAGGAGTTTAGACGTGAAATGATCTGTGAAGCAAAGGATGAGATAAGAGAGCAAATGCAGTCAATGCATTATCACTCCAATAAACAGTTAAAAATAAAAAGAGCAAATGCAGCAAGTGAAAGAGCATTTCAATAAGGAAATAGAGATTCTGAAAACAAAAACAAATAGAAATACTTGAAATGAAGGAAACAATAAACAAAAGTAAAAACTTGATAGAAAGCATAACCAATAGAATAGATTATCTCAAAGACGGAATCTCAGACAATGAAGAAAAAAAATTTAATCTTGAAAATAAAATTGACCAAACTGACAATATGGTAAGAAATCATGAATGGAACTTCCAAAAATTATGGGGTATCATGAAAAGACCAAATTACAAATTATTGGGATTGAGATACAAACCAAAGGTTTGAACAACCTATTCAAAAAAAATAATATCAAAAAATTTTCCAAACATGAAAACTGAAGTGGAAAATCAAATACAAGAGGATTACAGAACATCAAATGTACAAAATTACAACAGATCCACACCAAGGCACATTTAAATAAAAATGCCTAACATACAAAATAAAGATAGGATTATAAAGGCTGCAAGAGAAAAACATGAGATTACCCAGAAAGGGATACCAAAAGGGATATCAGCAGATTCCTCAGCCCAGACCCTAAATTTTAGAAGGACCTGGTACAACATACTTCAAGCTCTGAAAGAATAGCAATGGCAACCAAGAATCATATCTACCAAAACTAACCTTCACATTTGATGATGAAATAAAATCCTTCCATGAGAAACAAAAGTTAAAAGAATTTACAAATGGAAATCCTGCACTACAGAACATTCTCAATCAAATATTCCATGAGGAGAAATGAATAAAAGCAATGCATAGGGAGGAACTACCCTAAAGGAGAAGTCAACCAAAGGTGAAACCATATCAAGCTAAAAACTGAAAATAAGCCAAGATGACCAGGAATACAAATCATCTCTCAATAATAACTCTGAATGTTAATGGTCTACACTCATTAATCAAAAGATTTAGAATGTCATATTGGATTAAAAATAAAGACCCAACAATATGCTACCTCCAAGAGACTCATCACATAGGAAAAGAAATGCATAGACTAATGGTGAAAGGATGGGGAAAAACATACCACACATGTGGGCCTCAGTAAAAAAGCAGGGGTCTCCATTTTCATATAATATAAAATGGAGTTCAAGACTAATTTAGTCAGAAGGGTTAAAGAATGACATTTAATACTGCTTAAGTGAATCATAAATCAGTGAAAATAACAATTTTAAATATTTATATCCCAAACAATGACCCATCATATGCATCAAACAAATATTTCTCAGTTCCAGAGAACAAATAAACCACAACACAATAATACTGGGTGACTTTAACACAATGCTCTCACCACTGGATAGATCTTCCAAACATAAACTGAACAAAGAAATCACAGAATTCAATAACACAATAACTTAGACTTCACAGACATATATAAAGTATTTCAACCATCATTGAACAAATACACTTTCTTCACAGTAGCTCATGAATTTTTCTCTAAAATAGACCATATCTTATGCCACAAAGCATCCCTTAAAAACAACAAAAAAAGAGCTACTACCTTGTATTTTATCAGATCAGAACAGAATGAACTTAGAAATCAATGAAAAAATAAAAACAGAAAATACTCCAACACCTGGAGTCTAAATAATATGTTACTGAATAAAGCATGGGTAACCAAAGACATCAGGGAGGAGATAAAAAACATTCTTAGAGGTAAATGAGAACTATGAATGATTCAATCTATCAAAATCTCTGGAACATTTTGAAAGCAGTACTAAAAGAAAAATTCATTGCATGGAGCACATTCAATAAAAGAATACAAAGTCAACAACTAAATGACCGTATGTTACCTCTCAAAGACCTAGAAAAAGAACAACAGATCAACGCCAAAAGTAGTAGAAGACAGGAAATAATGGAAATTAGAGCTGAAATCAATGAAATTGAAACAAAAGAAACATTTCAAAAAATTGACAAAACAAAAAGTTTGTATTTTGAAAAAATAAACAAAATTGATAAATCCTTAGCCACACTAATAAAAAGGAGATAAAATTCAACTTACTAGATTGGTGGTGAAAAAGGAAAGATTATGACAGACACCATTGAAATACATAATACAATGAGAAGCTACTTTGAAAATCTATACTCCAACAATTTAGAAAATCTCAAAGGCATCAAATATTTTTAGAGACAAATGATCCTCCCAAAGTGAAGCAGGAGGTCATACACAATTTAAACTGATCAATTTCAAACAATGAATTAGAAGAATCCATCAGAATTCTACCAACAAAGAAAAGTCCAGGACAAGGTGGATTCTAAGTCAAATTCTACAAGACCTTCAAATAATGAATACCAATACTCCTCAAAGTATTCCCTGAAATAGAAAAGGAGAGAATGCTTCCAAACTCATTCTATGAAGCTAGTATCACTCTGATACCAAAACCAGACAAAGATGCACAAGTAAAGAAAACTATAGTCCAATATACCTGATAAACATAAATGCCAAAATCCATAACAAAATTCTGCTAAATTGCATACAAAAAATATTAAAAGAGTGCACCATGATCAAGTGGCGTTCATCCCAGGGATGCAAACTTGGTTTAACATCCAGAAATCAATAAAAGTAATCCACCACATCAATAGGCTAAAAGTTAACAACTGTACAATTTTTTCAATAGATGCAGAAAAAGCATTTGATAAAATACAGCACCCCTTCATGCTCAAAACACTAGAACAAATAGAGATATTAGGAATAAACCTCAACATTATAAAGGTTGTCTATGCTAAGTCCATGTCCAATATCATCCTAAAAGGAGGAAAAATTGAAAGCATTCCTTCTAAAACCTGGAACAAGACATGGATGCCCTCTTTCACTCCTTCTATTCAACATCGTCCTTCAAACACTAACCAGAGCAATCAGACGGACCAATGATATTAAAAGGTTATGAATAAAAAAAGAAGAATTCAAACTATCACTATTTGCTGATGAAATAATTCTATATTCAGAGAATACAAAAATCTCCACCAGAAAACTTCTAGAACTAATAAATGAACTCAGCAAAGTAGCATGATATAAAATTAATATACATGAATCTAATGAATTTCTATACACAAGTGATGAATCCTCTGAAGGAGAAATTAGGAAAACCACTCCATTCACAATAGCTTCAAATAAAATAAAATCAAATAAAATACTTGGGAATCAATCTAATATAAGAGGTGAAAGACCTCTACAATGAAAAACACAGAACACTAAAGAATGAAATTAAAGAAAACCTTAGAAGATGGAAAGATTTCCTATGTATTGAATAAACAGAATAAATATTGCCAAAATGGCCATACTACCACTATACAGATTCAGTGCGATTCAAGTTAAAAACCCAGTGATGTTCCGCATGGAAATAGATAAAGCAATCATGGTATTCATCTGGAAGTATAAGAGACTCAGAATAGACAAAACAATCCTGAACAGGAAGAGTGAAGCAGGAGGTATCTCCATACCAGACCCTAAACTATACTACAGAGCAATAGTAACAAAAATGGCATGGTATTGGCACCAAAATAGACAGATACACCAATGGTACAGAATAGAAGATGCAGAGAAAAACTCACTTAAATACAGTTACCTCATACTAGACAAAGTTGCCAAAAACATACAAGGGAGAAAAAATAGCCTCTTCAACAAATGGTGCTGAGAAAACTGGAAATCTATATGCAGAAAAGTGAAATTAAACCTTTCTTCTCACTCTGCATAAAACTAAACTCAAAATGAACCAAGGACTAGGAATTAGACCAAAGGCCCTGCAACAAATAGGAGAAAATGTAGGCCCGAATCTCCATCATGTTGTATTAGCCCCAGACTTCCTTAACCAGACTCCTACAGTGCAAGAAATGAAATCAAGGATCAAAAACTTGGATGGATTCAAACTGAAGTGCTTTTTCTCAGCAAAAGATGCAATCAATAATGTGAAAAGAGAGCCTACAGAGTGGGAGAAAATCTCCTCCACATGCACTTCAGATAGAGTGCTAATCTCCAAAATTTATAAAGAACTTACAAAACTTTATACCAAAAATACAAAGAACCCAATCAATAAATGGACTAAGAAACTGGGCAGACACTTTGAAGTAGAAGATACACAGATGATCAACAAATATATGAAAAGTGTTCAAGATCTCTAGTAATTAGAGAATTGCAAATCAAAACCACCTTATGATTTTATCATACTCCAATTAGAATGGCTATTATCAAGAACACAAGCAATAGTAGGTGTTGGCATGGATGTGAGGAAAAAGGCACACTTATACATTGCTGGTGGAGATGAAAATTGGTGCAGCTACTCTGGAAGCAGAATGGAGATTCCTCAGAAAATTTGGAATGGACACACTACTTGACCCAGTTATCCCACTCCTGGGTTAATACCAAAATGACTTAAAATCAGCATACTACAGTAATGCAGCTCACTTCACAATAGCTAGAGTGTGAAATCAAACTAGATGCCCTCAATTGATGAATGGATAAAGACAATGTAAATATACATAATGGAATATTATTCAGTCATGAAGAAGAATAAAATTATGGCATTTACAGGTAAATGGATGGAATTGGAGAATATCATGTTAAGTGAAATAAGCCAATATGAAATAACCAAAAACCAATTCTCTGATAAGTGGATGATGATACATAATGAGGTTGGGGAGGTGTGGTAACAGTAAAATGGAGGAACTTTGGATTTTGTAGAGGGAAATGAGAGGGGGTACAGTGTGGGGGTAAGAAAGATAGTGGAATGAGATAGATATCATTAACCTATGTACATGTATGATTATGGTGTACAATTACATCATGTACAACCACATAAACAAAAATTTGTACCCCATTTGTGTACAATGAATCAAAATGAAAATGTAAAATAATTATCTAGAGAATAAATATCTTTTGCTCTGTTGGTCATGTGGACTCTGTGTCAACTACTGAACTCTGCCCATTTATTGAAAGCAAGCACAATGAGGATGAAAATGGACATGGCTAGGTTTCAACAAAACATTCTTTATGGAAACAAGTGGAGGGGTGGATTTGCCTATAGACAATAATTTGCTGGCTCTGCACAAAAATGTTTGGCTCTGCCAGACTGGTTTACTCTGCATAATACTCAAAGTCTTCCTGCCTAAGTGATAATATCTGGGATGGCTCTCAGAATATGTAACCTTGTTACCACCCAATGTTGAAAACTCTGGCCCTTTCCATTTACTGAACCTTCTTAAGCAGGTTGTTGCCCTCCTCCCAATGTCCTACTCTTCCTCAGAGGCAATCATCTGCCTGTCACTCTCTGGAGCAGCTGACAAGGGCTCTGACTCCTGCTTGTGTCCTCCCTTTTAGTGTTTTCAGAGAGCGCCAGGTCCCATCTGCTCCATGTCCACAGAAGGAAGCTGTGAATTTCCTAAGGATATGTGGAAAATCCCAACCTCTCACTCAGTGCTCATGGAGGAGGAAAAGAGCCAGGCTTGGAAAGTTCTAGCTCAGTCCCATCTATTCAGGGTCCTCAGGCTGACACTTACCATTCTATCTTCAAAGACCTGCCCAACTCCCACTTTCTAGGATGCCTAAGCCTCCTGCCTTCCTTGTCTTGTCACTTATCTTCCGCTCTTGGGAATAAGATCCTGCAATTTGTCACCTGTCTCAGTGTGATGGGCTGAGTTGCATCTTTCTCCCCACTCCCAAATTCATATGTTGAAATCTTAACTCCTGGTAACAAAGAATGTAACTTATTCAAAGATAAGGTCTTCATAGAAGTGATTGAAGTAAAATGATTAGGGAAGTCTTATCTGATATGACTGGTGTTCTCCTAAGAAGAGGGTTCCAGGACACAAGCACACACCAAGAGAAGACCATGCGCAGATTCAGGGAGAAGGTAGCCATCTACACACTAAGGAAAGAGGTCAAGAGCAGATCCATCTCTCATGGACCTCAGTAGGAAACAACCCCGCTTATATATTTGTGTGTGTGTGTGTGTGTGTGTGTGTGTGTGTCCTGGGGACTGAACTCATGGTCACTCAGTTACTGAGTCACATCCCCAGTCCTATTTTGTATTTTAATTAGAGAAAGCGTCTCACTGAATTTCTTAGTTCCTCAATTTTGCCAAGGCTGGCTTTGAACTCATGATCCTACTGCCTCAGCCTCCTGAACCACTTGGATTACAGGCATGTGCCACTGTACCCAGCTCTGCTTACATATTGATCTTGGAATTTCTGCCCCCAGAAATAAGGCAGAATATATTTGTTTATTAAATGGCCCATTCTGTAGAACATTCACTGTCAGTGTCCTTGGTATCATCATCCTAACATCCTCAAAGCTATGACTGAGCCACTCACTGGAGACACTTGGTTGCCAGCACTGAAGGGTCAGGGGTGGCCTGAGGTGAAGAGAGAGCCTCCTCCTGGGTCTCATTTCTTGTCAGGGTGGCCCAAATCTAACCACTGATATAAAGCATAAAGATCCAGCACCTTATTCCACCTCAGGACAGTTGTGCCAAGCAGTTCATTTCCCCTCAGAGAGCCCTGCCATGACCTGCTCAGTCATACTTGAGGTTTCCAGTGAAGATAAATGGGCCTTAGAAAAATAAAGACTCACACATGCATATTTTAAGGAGTCCACCCTGTGATGGACCAGAGCAGTGGCAGGGGCAGGGGCCACAGTTACCCTGGAGGAGGAAGATTCAGAATCCAGTTCACCACTTTCTCCCCTAGCCTTGGACTTGGTATACTTTGGAGAAAAACAGATTAGAGGGACCTGGGTGGTCTGGGGGCAGTGGTGGCAGTAAGGCATCCTGGCTCATTGTGACCTACTTGATTTCTAGGTTTTGACCCAGGAATCCAAGCATCTTCTCCATCTCAGGGAGCACAGAGGTGGGTGAGGTCATACTCTGGAGGCACCCAGATCTGCACGTGTACCCCAAAATGGCCACTCCAGTCCTGCATGAGTGCAGCTGGGTCATGCCCTGGTGGTACTTCAGGTTCTCTTGTGAAGTGGAAACTATCTTATTTCAGGATTGCAGAAAACACTACATGATTTGTATTCTGTGAAACAGCAGGCAGAACATGCCCACAGAAGGGGCTTTATAATGAGAGTGCTCACTAATCACTATTTCAAACATTCACTATGTGTCAGTACAAATTACTTCCAGAGTCCTCATTTTCTCCATCTCTAGAGCAGAGAGAGCCCTGTGTGGAACTCACAATTGCACCTGTAAAGCTGACTTGGGGTTCAAATTAAGAATAGATGTAGGGACAAAGTGCAGGGAAAAGCACTATATGGAAATAGGTGGTGGCTTTGAATTTCTTAATAGCGGAGTCAGGGAAGGGATGAGAGTTGGGAGGGGCTGAAATAGGGCAAGTGGTGGTGTTGGGGATAGAAATATTTTGGGAAGCCCCATGCACAGACTCAAGGAGAACTGGAGGATGGTGGGGGGTTAGGTTGCCAGCTCTGACCATATCCAGGGGACCCAATATTCCTCTCCTGCCAAATCATGTCTCTTTTCCTCCCTGAATTCTGAGCTATTCACAGGTGTCATTCATTCTGCTTGACCCACAGGATTCCCACTGCCTGGCATTTGCCCATCCTGTCCCCTTCACTTGTTCCCCTCCCATACTTATCACTGTCTTTAGGTCAGAGACTGTCATCATCATGTGTCTCTAAAAGACACCAATTAAACAAAGATATAGGTAAATAGAAGAAAGGTCAGTAGAGGGAAGGAAAGAGGGATAGGAATGAAAGGAGGAAAATGGGAAACACTGAGGACTGAATTATAACAAATTATATTCCATGCTTTTATTATGTTGTCAAAATGAATTTTAATGTTATGTGTACATGAAAAGAACAAATAAAAATTTAAAAAACATTCCCCAGTCATCCAGGGTCATACCCATCTCCTAATTTTTCTCCGAGCCACCTTACCCCAAGTTGATGGGGTCCAGTCTCTCCTAAGTTCCATGAATCAGGATTACCACAGCACAATTTTGCATATCAGGCTCTGAATCAGACTTCCAGATTTCCAATCTGAGTTTTTGTAGGCATGTATTCAGGTAATCATAATTCACATACTCTCCCTGGGCCTCACTTTACCATCAGTAAAATGAGTGATATTACTTTCTACCTCATAGGCATAAGATGGTCTCTTGACCCTCCATACCCAAGGGATTCATCCTCATTTTATAAATGAGGAAACTGAGATGAAAACTGAGACATGGGCAGTTTAAGTAACTTGCCACCATATACCCAGCTTGGGAGAGAGTGAGGATTCAAACCTAAGACTGTCCCACATCAAGTCTGGAACACAGTTAGTTCACTTATTCACTCATTCAACAGACCCCTATGGGTGCTTCCTAGAAGTGGGTACTTCACACCAAGCCCAAAGATTCACAACCACTATGCAATCTAGTTGGCACTGTTATTCCTAATTTTCCAAGGAGGTTTCTGACTTGGGGAGGAAGGGTGAACTGGACCTGTGAGGAGACTACTATGTAATCAAGGTCTCCTATTCCAGAGTCCTGGATGACTTCAGGAAGGACCTGATTTCAGGGCAGCCAGGAAGAAATTACACCTGCTTCCTCAGCTTTCTTCAGGTGGACGTTGGTCACAGACAATTCCCTGTTCCCAGAGTGAAAGTGCAGCGGTTCCTGCCAGTTCCACTTTGGTCCTGGGCTGCCAATTTTCATAGTCAACCTCTCCCAGCAAACCTGGCACTTACAACCTCCCTCCAGCACCAAGAAAGCTCCCTAAGGGGATTGGTCCTAAACAAAAACAAATCTCCAACTTTGATTATTACTAACTGAAGAGACTGATCTAAAAATGCTGCACACTACATAACCCAAATGAAGTCTCATTCTGGAAAAGAGAAAGCCAAAGAGACAGGTAAAAAGATCAGTGGTGGTCAGGGACTGGTAGGGTGCAAGATGAACAGATGGATAATTGGGAAGGTATGAAGAGGTGAAAATAATCTGTGTGATAGGAGAAAAGTAAATATATACCATCATATATTTGTCCAAGTCCATAGAATATGTGACACCAAGAGTAAACTCTAATGTACACCACAGACTCTATGTAACAATGATGTACTGATGTGGGCTCATTAATTGCAACATGCTCCACTCCCACCAATGGCAACAAGCTGACTAGGCACTGCAAAACCCCATGCCTGATGCCCTTCTACCATCCATGCATGGGGCAGGGAAGGAAAGCATCTTTCATGGGAAATTTGCTGTATGCCAAGCTTAAGAAAGTGAGGAGAAATGGTAGGGTTATTCCTGTCATTCTCTGAGCCCATTTGGGCATGCTTAAAATGAGTAAAAATGGGATCTGTATTCTGAAATACAGTGGTTTAGGTAGGCCCCATAAGAAAAGAGGTAAAGGAGGAATATGTGGTCTTATGGTATAGATATGAGGTGTCCCCAAAGTTCATGTGTGAGTCATTGCAAGAAAGTTTAAAGATGAAATTATTAGGATATGAAAGCTTTAACCTAATCAGTGTATTAATATTAATATTAATCAGGGAATTAACTGGGTGGTAACTATAGACAGGTGGTGTGTGACTGCAGAAGATGTTCATGGGGTTATGCCTTGGGTTTTATATTTTGTCATGATGAGGAAAGCTCTCTATATCTACTTCCCTGTGCCATGTTCTGAACCACTTTTCTCCACCATACCCTCCAGTCATGCTGTACTGCCTTACATTTGACCACAAAGTTTGGAGTTGGATATCTATGAACTGAGACCGCTGAAACCCTTAGGCCCAACATAAATTGTTTCTCCACTAATTATTATTGCCAGGTATTTTGGGCACAGCAGCAAATAAACTGATGAGAGCATGATATGATATGATAATCTATATGATAATCTCAGTTTTTGTGAAAATAAATAAATAAATAAATAAAATCAGCACTTGACTAAATTTTGCAAACTTTCATGGCATAAGCATTCAAATAACCAAGAATATAAGGGAAGTCAAAAAAGTAAAGCCACATATGAAAAGTCTCCCAGACTCAAGGGTTAAAGACAGAAAGTTTTCTCCTCTAAATTCAGGAAGAAGACATGAATGCTTTCATCTCTACTAGTTAACATGTTACTGAAAGTCCTATCCAGAGTAATTAGAGGGTAACAAAGAAAACAAAAGGAAAAAATTGGGGGAAAAGAAAAAAATGGCAAGCAAATTGTGAAGGAAGAAAAAATGATCTCCCCTTGAAAGTTATAGGATAGTCTGTAGAAAACTAAACATTTCACAACAAAAATCTGTGAGAAATAACAAATTCAGAAGTGTCTCTGGGTACAAGATGAGCACCCAAAAGGAAGTCATGTTCTATATACTAATAAACAACAACCTGAACTGAAATTTTCAAAAGTTCATTTAATAGCATCAAAACAATCCTAACCAAGGAGTTAGCAGACTTTATACTGGAAACTGTCCAACATTGTTAGAAGAAATTAAAAAAACACACAAACAAATGCAAAAGCATCACATGCAAAAGCATTGGAAGACTGGACATGGGTAAAATGGTATTACTACTAAAGTAATCTACAGACTTAAAGGAAATCTGTGTGAAAATCCCAATGGTGTTTTTTGCAGAACAGAAAAATCTACCCTAAAACTCATATGGAATCTAAAAGTATCCCAAAAAACTAAAACAACATTGAAAAAGAACAGTTAGAGGACTTACCATTCCAGATATCAAAACTCATTATTAAATTACAGTAATTGAAGCAATTTGATACTTGCATAAAGACAGACATACAGATATATGGAGAAGGATTAAGACTCAGAAATAAATCCTCACACCGATCATCAAATTATTTTTGACAAGAGTGCAAAATCCATTTAATGAGGAAAGAAAATTCCTGTCTAAAAAATAGTGTTAGGAAAAACTGCATGTCTATGTGAAAAAAAGGAAGAAAGAAAGAAATCAGATGCTTACCCTATTCTACATGCAAAAGTAGACTCAAAATGGATCAAAGACCGTAACATATGAGCTAAAGTTATTAAAATCCTAGAGAAAGCACAGTAGAAAAGTTTGATGACATTGAATTTGGCAATGACTTCTTGTATATGCCTCTGCAGTAAGAACAATAAATTCCTTTCCTAAAACTGAACTACACCAATATTCTGTGCATCAAAGGACACAACAGAGTGAAAAAGCAATTATTTAAAAATTGTATATTCAATAAAAGGTTATATCTAGACTTTATGAAAAAGTTGACAACCAGAACAAAACCACCTGATCAAAAATGGTCAAAGGACATGAATAGACATTTGTCAGAAAAACATATACAAATGTCCAACAAGCACATGTAAAGTTACTCAGTAGGTCATTAGGGAAATGCAAACTAAAACCACAATCACATAGCACTTCAAACTTATTAGGTTGGCTTCTACTAGTGAAACAGGATTTAACAAGTGTTGGTAGAGATGTGGAGAAACTAGAATCCTTGTAGACTTGGAGAAAATATAAAATGGGCACTATGCTAAGCAGAATAGTGGTTGTTCAAGCAAATTAAAGACAGAACTACTGTATGATGCAGCATTTCCACCCACAGGGCCGTAACTAAGAGAACCGGTGGAAGATTTCAGGACATATTCGTCTACCTGTGTTTGTAGCAGCATTAATCACAATAGCCACAGGGTTGTAAGCCACCCAAATGTCCCTGAGGGATGGATGCTTAAACAAACTCTAAAATCTCTGTATCCCATGGAATATTATTATTCAGTCTTAAAAAGAAAGGAAAGGTGGATACAGGCTACAACATGGATGAACCTTGAGAACACTGTACTTTTCACCAAGTCAGCCAAAGAGAACTGCAGTATGATTCCACTTATATCACGTACCTGGATTATTTAAATTCATAGAGACAGAAAATAGAATAGTGGTCATCAGGGCCTGGAGGTAATGGGGGATGAGATCTTATTGTTTATGGGCTATGAAGTTTATGTTCCAGAAGAAGAAAAGAATGCTGAAAATTGACTACACAACAATGTCAATAATCAATACTGAGCTGTAAACTCAAATATGGTGAAGAGGTCAAATTTTTATTATGTATATTTTACAACAATTAAAATTGCATATGTTGGTCAGTGCCAGGGGAGTGGTAGCCATTGTCTGTGGTTGCAGTGAGGCTTTCGCCCTGGGCCATGGGTCCTCTGCAGGAGCCGCTGCCAGAAGTCGGTGGACCAGAGAGTGGGGACGTAGAGATGGCACCTGCGGTAGAAGTCGGCATGGCTCCAGGGTGGGTCTTATGCCTGCCTTTCTGTGCGGGTTTTCTGCTCCCTTGCTCTCATCCCGCAGCTCTGGAGGGTGCGATCTGTCCCTGACACACAGGGGGACCCTGAGCCATGTAAGGTGGGTCACTCACAGGGTCCACCCAGAGGGCAAAAGTAGCCTGTTAACCAGGCGTGCCATGTCTCCCACATGTGTGAGAACAGCCCAGGTGCCTGAGTGTGAGTGTGAGGCAGACGTCAGATCACCAGGGTGTGCCAATGACCCGCTGTGCTTTGTTTGTGCTCTGAGCCTGGGGACAGAGGAGAAAGCTCCAGCACCAGCCTGCAGCCTGGGCAGTCCAGTTCTGTCTCACAACCAGGCCTCTGCCTTGGCAACTCAGGGGGTGGGGGTGTCCTTCAGGCTGGGAAACAGAGGCTCTGGGGCAGGAGGTGCTCCTGGACAGGCATTTGGTTCATCCAGCCTCAGGGATGGCGGCCATCAACCCATGGGCATCCTGGGGTGCCCTATGGGCCAGTCCTGGGAGATGGCAGCTGTTTACCCATGGGTCTCCTGGGCTCTGTGTCCTCAGGATCCTGTGTGGCACATGGAGAGGAGCAACAGGAGGGGAGGAGGGCTGCTGGGCACCCAGCATACCAGGTCCAGGAACCAGTGACCTTCAAGGATGTGACTGTGGACTTCATCCAAGAATGGGGTCAAATGGATTTTGTTCAGACTCTGTACCACGATGTGATGCTGGCGACCTATGGGCACCTACTATCTGTGCACAATCAGATCGTCAAGTCCAAAGTCATCTCCCTGTTGGAACAAGAAGAGCCTTGATAGGTGGAGCAGACATGTACTGAGAGCACTTGTCCAGAGTGGATGAGAGGTGTGAAAACAGTGTGTTGATCCAAACAGAGTGGTTTTGATGAAGAACAATCCCATGGCATGAAGTAGAAAAGATACATATGGGATGATACTAGGGTCTCTAGGTTAGGAGTTTGGGGATGTGAAGACTAATTAGAAATAGGCCACACAAACCAGAGTACAGCTATGAGGCAAGAGGTCTTGATGCAAAACCAAATCCTATCTCAGAGAGGTTCTGAATTCTGTGAACTTGGGGAAGATTACAACCAGAATGTAAACTTTGTTCTATGTCAGAGTGTTTCTCAGAGCATTTCTATATACCTGATATGCATGCTGAAAGCTGGAGATGTAACTCAGCCATAATGTATACAGATAAGATTTCTGTGAAAACAGTGACTATGACCAAGCTCTCTACCACTCTGTCCACCCTATTCACCCTGTAAAAATGCAACCTGGGGATAATTTTTTCAAATATACTAATGTAGTTAAATCTATCAATCACATAATACATTTTGATGATCATAAAGGAATGCACACAGGAGAAAAACTGTATGAATATAATGAGTGCCATCTAATCTTTAACCAGAACCCATCATTAAATGAACATTCAAGATTTCATTTTGGAGAAAACTGTATGATTACAAAGAATATGAGAATATATTTTACTTCTCTTCCTTTATTTTACTTCTCTTTGATCAAAAACTTGATGATGTAGATACAATGAGTGGGAGAAACTCTTTGGGTATGACTTGTTCTTCACTCAACACACAAGCTCTTGTGCTGCAGAGAAGTCCTATGAGTACCATGAGATTGCTTACCTGATTCAGCACAAGAAAAATCATGCTGGAGAGAGGCCCTATGAATGTGACAAGTGTGGAAAAGCTTTCAGGAGTCATTCTGCCCTTACTAAACATAAGCAAAGTCACACTAAAATAAACCCTACAAATGGAGTAAGTATGGAAAAGCCTCTAGTTGAATCTTGTTGTACATAAGAGAATTCCACACAGGAGAAAAATCTTATTTATGTAAAGAGTGTGGGAACTCTTTCAACTGGAACTCCCATTTTATTGAGTATTAGAGAACTCATAATGGGGAGAAACTTTTTAATTGTGATAAGTGTGATAAGGCTTTAAGGGATTACTCAGCCCTTAGTAAACACTAACAAACACACTCTGGAGCAAAACCATGTAAATGCAGTTTGGAAAGTTCTTCAGCTGGAGCTCAATCTCATTGCACATCAGAGATCTCATATGGGGGAGAAACCCTATAACTTCCAGGAGTGTGGCAAAGAATTCAGAAAATGCCAAGCCCTCACTAAGCAAGAAATCATTCACTCTAGAATTAAGCCCCATGAATGTAACAAATGTGGAAAATCCTGCAGCCAAATGGTTCACCTGACTAGGCATCAAAGGACTTATACTGGAGAAAAATTCTATGAGTGCAATAAAAGTGGGAAATCCTTCAGTCCAAGCTGTCACCTGGTTGCTCATCAGATAATTTACAATGGTGAGAAACCCCATAAACATAATCAGTATGAAAGGTCCTTTAACTGTAGCTCTCATTTTATTGCACCAGAGAACTCACTATGGAGACAAACCATAGAGATGTAATGAATATGAGAAAGCCTGCAATTTGAGCTCTTCCCTCATTGTGCACCTGAGAAACCACACTGGGAAGAAGCCCTAAAAGTGTAAACACTGTGACATAGCTTTCAGTAAGAATTCCTCCCTCATTATCCATCAGGAGAAGGCTCAGTGGAGAGAAGCACTTCATATGCAGCAAGTGTGGAAGAGCCTTCAGTGGTCACTCGACCTTGCTTCAACACCAGAGGTGTCACAGTGAGGAGAAATGGTCCTTGAATTAGTAAGAGAGTTTTCATTTCCTACACATTTGATAACTCATTGGAGAAAACTCTCTAAATACAATCAAGAGGGAGAGCTTCTCATTAAGAATTCAACAAGACTCTCCCTCCCTTTAATATTCGGTAGGGAATATCTTAGAAGAAATGAATGAAAAAATAGGGAAAGGTTGTCAGCAGTCATCAGCACTTACAGCATCATAACATCACAGATAAGAAAGCTCTGGGCTCTGCACATAGCCCAACAGGAATCTCTACTTGAGGACATGATGGGGAATGAGGCACACTTTAGCAAGTTCTCTCACCCCTTTGTGATCAGTGGACTTTGTCAAGGGAGGCCTCATGCAGAGAATCATGTTATGACTGGAATGTGCTTGTCATTGATCTGAAATATTGGATGGAAATTCTTATGAAAATATATTGTGCATAATTACAGAAATGCAGATAGATTTTGCTACTATAAGAGGAGTGTTTAGGTGCCTTTAAGGGGTAGAATATGGGATATTAATCTGAATTTATGAAAGGAAATAGTATAGTTTTGAGTGGGGTGTTTGCTGTTAGACAAGATGAACCTCCTTAGATGAGATGAGCAAGCGGGAACACTGATGGTCAAAAGGGTGCTGCCTGGAAGGGTGAGACTGGTGTTGGGTCAAAATATGACACTCACCACGTGATGTGCCAGTGTCCATAGGGCCTGTCCCTGCTCATGATTCCCTTGTTGAGTGGTAGTTTGTTTTAGGCAATCACTATAAATTATAAATTTGGACATGGCTTCAGTATATATAACATGAAGGAATTAAAAGGACATGTGTACATATCTACTGTAACATCTAAAAATTATGTATATGGATAAGGAACTGTGAGACCTATGGAGAAATTAATCCAGCTAATTTAAAATGTCCTTGTTTTGTTTTTCAAATACATATAGCCCTTACCATGTGCTGTTTTGTGTTAAATATTTTTCAGATATTAACTTGTTCAATCCCATTGGCTAGGTACTACTAGTATCCCAGTTTTACAAGTGGGGAACTGTGGCAGAGATGTTGGGGAGTCCATCTCATAAGGGGTAGGACTGAGGTTGGTTCCAGTGTCTGTGTCCCTAACAACTGTGCTCTGCTGTCTCTCTAGTGATACATTACCCTCCTGTTCCCCATTTTGTTCAGTGTTCCTATAGTAGAGATTTGATAATTAAATCCAAGTAAATTCTTAAAAAAAAACTCAATATGGTATGTATACATCTGATCATCTCCACCCTCTGCTCAGAACCCTCTTGTGGCTCCCATTCACTCACAGAGACAACCCAAGTACTCATGAAGGCCATAGGTTTTGCATGAGTTGGACTCCTCTGTACTTCTGTCACTTACTCCATACAGAGTCAGGGCTGACCTCCCTTCCTTTTTCTTGGCTCAGTTGGCACAGTCTCATCTCACATCTTTGCACTATTTACTGTTCCCATCACCTGGAAAACTTCCCCCAGAAATTAACAAGCCTCAAAATCACCTTCCCTGATCACCATATTAACAACAGCACACTGCTATCCCATCCTACCCAACCTTCAATATACCCCTTTTTGCTGTATTCATCTCCATACTTTCTATAGCCTCAACCACACTGTTTGTTTACCTATTTACTTTATTTCCTGACTTGCTGATGTACTGGGATCCTATACTTTTTGAAGTCAGAAATTCTGTTATTCAGTGCTCTATTCCCACAGTAGGTGCTCCATGATTATCTGCTGAATAAATGCCTACTTCTTTTGGTGAAGTTGCAATGTGTCAGAACAGGTAAAGCATTTAGCCCAGTGCCTTGTTAAACAAACCATAATCTATCCCTGCCATGGAATATTATTATTCAGCCTAAAAATGGAACAAATTTCTGAAACGTTACAACATGGGATCAGGATCTGAACCAGAGCCCTCCCCAAATGCTATACTGACAGTCTCCTACCTGCAACTGTTCTCAATTAAACCAATCTACCAATTCCTTCCACATTAGGGCTGAACCAGAAACTTCTGGGCCTTTCTGAGGGATCACTGATGTGTTGCAAGTTTCCTGAGTAGAATGTGGTACCATCCTGGAGTCAGTTTCTTCAACAAAAAAGAACAAGCCACACACAGAGACAAATAAACAAAGATTCATACCTATAGTCCCTGAGCATGGGGGGAAGCAACAGGTTCCAACCTCCAGGCTGCCCTTGGGGGCTATCTGCCTCTCCACAGGGCCTCCTTAGTGGTGCTCAGTTCTGCCACCACATGCAGCCACCCCTAACACACACATATGCACAGGAACCCAGGGATAGGAAAGATGCTGGCCCATGCAAGGTCTTGAGGTAACAACTCACATGCACATACCACAAACACACACAGACATGATAAAAGTCTTACTTACCTATGTTCATGCATCACACAAATACAGACTCATACAAAAGGTTACACATATGCAGATACAAATATACACAACGCCTAGAAATACTGTTGTATATGTTCTCATATACACATAGAGTCACATGTGTTCTCATACATCCATGTGTGTATATCCACACACACTCACATAGTCCAGGCATCTGAATGCTACCTCAGCCCCCACTATAAATGTTCCCCTTTTCAACAGGGCCTTAATGATCCTAGGCTATGCATCTAGAGGCTAGACTAAGGTCCAGTCTGACCAAAGGAAGAGTGAAATGGCAGCAAGGCAGCAAAAGTCTTTGATTTGCCCTGCTGTGTGTGGGGATATTGGGTGTAAGGTGATTCTACCTGCAAAGGAAGCAGTCCACTGATTTGGACGTAGGATTCTCCGGGAGAGAGTCCCCTGACTCATCCAATTATCAAAAGACAAATTTTGAGGGAGTGAGAGGGCTTCTTTAGGTTACTAAACTGAACTCCCCTCTACTGGACTCCCTTTGGCTGCCCCATTAAAAACCAACCCACCTACTATCAGACCTGGCCATCTTCAAGAGCTTGTCTCTCCTCAGAGACCCACTCCTCATTGAGACCTGTATCCCTGCTTCTCCACAGAAAAGGGTTTCACTCAGACACCTCAAGTTATGTGCCCTCCCCATGCCTAGTGTCTTCAAACTACATCTGCACTTGCGCACAGCTTAAAAACACCAGGAGTATACACATACCTGAAGTCTCCCCCAAACTCAGTCACTGGTCATACCCTAGGACTGAGGGAGGCAGAAGACCACCAGGTGAGCCCACCCCTGAGGTGATTTCACCCTGCAACCAGGGTTCACACCTCCTGGAGCCTCTGTTCTTTGCCCCTCCCTTCTTCTCAAGGATTTTGGCCCTGCAACTCTGCCAGTTCTCTGTCCCTGGGAGACGAGTGGGTCAGTGAGCTGGGGAAGCAGCCCCTTGGCTGTCCTCCAGTTGACCCACTTCTACCTTACTGGTAGAAAGTGCAGCACTGCTCACCTTGTGTCCTTTCTGGACCTTTGGAGACCGTGGAGACACCTGGACTCCAAGATCTTGGCAACTGAGGTGGATGGGGTGACCGGCAGGGACTGCCTTTGGGGATTGGCATGAGCACTGGTATGGTCCTGCCCTTTGGACCTCCCCTGCCACCATCTGACCTGCTGATCTCATTTTTCTCAAAACATCTGTATTATAGAGCATTCATATTCAAATCTACCAAAAAAATCTCTTCCATATGGGTGCTTTATTATTTCTATCCTATCCTTGTACTAAATATTTAGGTTGAATCAATTTTCACCATCCATGTATTATTTTGTCATTGAAAACAACTTTTACTTCCATAGGCCTATAATCTCAAATATTTATACCAGGTTCAAAACTGTAACAGGGGAGTCTTAGAGAACATACTGAGGAAGCAAAGCACTTTATTGGTTAGTTTGAGGAAGAAAATACAAATGCAGGTACATATTCCATAGTTTTAAACCACACCATTATCCACGGTCTTTCTCCAACATTAGTGGGAGGAAATGGAGGTAGTGAGGGCATAAAAAAATGGGAAGAGTAATGAACAAAATATGATGGGTGATATTTTTCTAATTTCTAAAGAAATTAAGTATTTTCATGGACCCTTCACACTGTGCATAGATTTATTGATTGATTGAGGACTCTAGTGACCCAGGCTCTTCATATATTATTTTATTATTCCTGGTTATGGCTTAATGCCTCATGACCTCAAGACTGCCACAGGTCGAGGCCTCACACCCAATATCAATTTGGAAAGAAAGGGGTATGGGGATATCTGCTCCCTGAAAGTCTCATTAATCTGAACTGGGTTACATCATCACTTGTACTGCAAGGGATGTTTAGAAAATTTAGTATCCAACAAAGGAGAACAGGAATATCCAGATTATATTTAATCTGTCATTCTTCTGCAGGTGGCAAAAAGTCCCCTCTGTGTATAATATAGTATGGAAATTTGGGGAGTTTCAAGAAATCTCACACTATGATGATCACCTGGTCTATCAGGACTGGATCTTCTTGGGACCCTGTTAATTGTTAATGGGCATCTTGCATTGCCTAGATTCCAGTGTGGGAACCAATAAAGGAAAATTTCAAAATGGTAGATGGTGAGTGGTGACCCTAGTGACAGGTTTATTGAGTCTCCTCCCAGGTTTTGGAACAAAGAATTTTTATACTTAGGATGGAGATGCTCTGTGAAGTGATGGAGGAAAGAACAGCAATATTAAGCTAATGATAAGATTGTGAATACGCTAGTTTGCCAAGACCTGGTGACGTCTGTGTAACAGTGAGTAGTAGCCCAGGGTTCTGTGGTTGTGAATTCCTGAACTCAAAGAGTGAAAGAAGTCAGCCTCAAAAGAATTTTAAGGGAAAGATGGAAAAATACCCTTGTTGGCTAGGCCTGGTGGGTAGTGTGTTGATCAAAAAGATTTCACCATGAAGAATGCTTAAGTCTGCAATGAGACAAAAATAAGTCCTGCTTCCTATCATAGACAATAACTGGAATCTCAAATTTTCTCTACACTGATTTTCACTTAAACAAGGCTTAATTTCTCCCAGACAAGTTTCTTTCATTCGTTTGCTCAACAGGTCTTTTTGTGAGAGCCTGATATGTACCTATCATGAGGGATAGGGCATGGGCAGTCACATTATTTTTTTTTTTATGGAGCTCCAACTTGATCCAGAGAGGAGACAACTAGTGATCAATGCAATAACAGTTTTTTGATCAATGCTATGAATCATGTGCACTGGGTGGTGATACTGAGGGCCCATTGGGGTGGTAACATAAGATCTGGACCATGACAGTATGAAGGAGTCAGTCACACTGGTGGAAGTGTTTAAGAAGGTGACAGCATGTTTGATTTTGAATGAAGAGGGCAGCAACCACGCCAAGTACTGGAGGAAAATCATTCCAGGTCCAGTGGAGGATAGGTCAAACCCACCTAGAATGCATGAGAAGGAAAAGAATGCACTTGGGACCAAAACCCAAAGTTTATAAAACCCCGAAGGCCCCTCCAGTCCATAAATCCTTAAAGGTTATGAAGAGAGTCTAATTTTCCTCCAATGCTCTGATTCCCCTTCTATCAATCAACTACCCTTTTGTAGTTGTTATAATATTCACATGACTAAAATTCACCCCTTTCAAGTCCATGCTTTGGACCTTCACAATATTGTGTGACCATCACTACTACCTAGTTCCTAGTCATTTTCATCACCCTGGATGAATGCCTTGTGTCCATTACACAGTCATACCCATTTTTTCCATTCCCAAATACCCTGTAGCCACTACTCTTCTGTCTCTGTGGATTTGCTTATTTTTAATAAATCATTCATTTTGCATGTGCCTTTTTTCACATAGCATAATGTTTTCAAGAATCATACACTGTGTGCCATTTAACAATACTTTATTCCTTTTTATGATTAAATGATATTTAATCACATGGATATATCACATTTGTTTATCCATTTCTTAATTGATGGAATTTGGAATGTTTTTACCTTTTGGTTTCTATGAATAGTGCTCCCATTAACATTTACCTAAATGTTTTGAGAAGGTAAACTTTCATATTTATCTTTAATATAAGCTGTATTAGTCCAAATTTTGTTACTATAATAAAATACAGGAGGCAGGCTACTTTATAAAGGAAAGACATATTTGAGTTCATAGCTCTGGAGGTGCCAAGTTGAGTGGAATTATCTGGTAATGACTTTTTTTCTGGAAAATTCATGAGGTGGCACAGGTATTACATGACTAGAGACAAGGAGCATGTGTCATTTTTTGTCTCCATCTTCCAGTAAAGCAACTGTAAGGCCCCAATGAGTTAACTTAAAAAGTTGCAGGAGTTGCCAATGCTAAAAAATGGTTAAAAATGACAAACTGCAGATGAGCTGAAGTCAGTCTAGCTACATAACAGGATGACCTTGGCAGCTAATTTAAGCTGTTGCTAGGGGTAATGGGGGATCCTCCTGACTGTGGTCAAGCTGACCTCACTGCTGACCTCATATAGACCAGTGGTTACTAGGATGATTAAAACTTGGCAGCCAAAATGTATCCTGATATGCAAACAAGGACACAAACCCTCCAATTGTAAAAGAGAATCTGAGTCCCTTTGTCTGAAATGTATAAAACAGCTTGTAAATTTGTGCTTAGGGTTCTTGGCATTGACTGCTAAGCTGGTCTGTGTCAAGTGCCCAAGCAGCTGCTTGAATGAACTGGTCCTTTTGAGCTCACATTGGACTCTGGCTCCCTAGTGGTCTTTGGGGAACTTGTCGACTTGGGCATTTCACAACCAGGATTCAATCATGGATCTATCCTAACGATTTTATCTATTCTATTCATCTTCCAAAGACCCCACCATTAAACACCATAGTCATATTATATTTTCACCCACCAAGTATCTCACAATGGGGATTAAATATCAACACATGAGACCAAAGGGGACACATTTAAACCATATCCAAACCATAGCAAATACCTAGGAGTGAAATCACTGGGTCATATGTTAAATCTATGATTAACATTCTGAGGAACTTCCAAATTCTTTTCTATAGGATCTATACCATGTTGCACTCCTAAATATGAGGGTTCTAACCTCCACACATCTTTGCTCAATCTTAGTTTTTGACTTACCATGTTCCTAATGGGCATAAAGTTGTATTTCATTGTGCTTTTGAGTTGCATTTCTTCAATAATTAATGATGCTGAACATCTTTGGATATCATCATGAGCAATTTGTAGAACCTTTAAAAAATATATGTATTAAATATCTATTTGCCCTATTTTTAAACTTAATTTAAAAGTCTTAGTTCTTGAGGTACAAAAATTTTATGTATTCTGGATGCTATACCTCTTATAATATATATGATTTCCAAGTATTTTCTCCCACTCTGAAGATCATTTATTCTCTTTCTCTTGGTAGGAGTCAGTTAGTACACAAAGGTTTTACCTTTTTATAAAATCTACTTTTTTCTTCTTTTGCTTTTACTTTTGGTTTCATAGTTAAGGAATAAATACCAAAACAAAGATCATGCATATTTTTCCTATATTTTCTTATAAGGGTTTATAATTATAGCTTTTATCCAAACCATTTTGAGTTTTTATGTAAGGTGTGAGGTAAGCAGTTTAATTTCATTTGCACAAGAATTTTCAGTTGCCTTGTCTCTATTTGTTGAAGAAACTATTGTTTCCACAATCAATGGTTTTGGAAATACCTTGAAAATCAATTGAACATTGAAATTTGGCTTTATTTATCAGCTCTCAATTGAGAAAGAAAAACAGTAGTGGCAGGTAGGTTCCAAAGGAATATTAAAATTCATTCTCAAAGAGGATGCAGAATTGTCTATTGTTGTACTACCATGTTCATATTCTTCACTTCAGTCCATGGGAGTCAGTGTCAAATGCAGCTGAATACTTACTGGTTTTGGGGGGGAAGGTGTAAAAATAGAGAAAAGTTTACTTCAACAAAAACACAGAAATGCAAAAACAATGAATCTCAAAACAAAGTTGATGAATAAAAACTAACAGAAGTGTATTATATAAACAATATGTAAGCAGTAGAAATCATGGAAAAGGAATTGATCCATATGCTGTTGGGATGGGGTAAAATTTCATCAGAATATGACACTGTGCAATTTAAACTTATCAATTGTTATTGCTGGAATTTTCTATAGCTAACAGAAACCTGAGAAAGTGAAACCGTGGAAAAGGGTAAATACTGTAGTGAAATTGTTGGGAAAAAAAAGATAATATTGAAAGCATGAAGAGAGAAACAGCTCATCATATCAAAAATTAGCTAATATGTCCAAAATCCATGGAGGCTGAAAGGCAGTGTGAGACATAAACTTCTTTAAAATATCTATCAATCAATATTTTTTTCCTGGAAAAACTGTGCATCCAAATAAAAGGGGAAATTCGTTCACATACATGATTCTTGTGAGTAAAACAACACCTCAATAAATGGCAATAAAGCCATAGAGATTCAATGCAATGATTTTAAAAAATAACAGTCCTTTAAGCCCATATGAAATAAGACACAATGTAAATACTTCTTTGTGTAAATATGCAATTCATTACTACAGAGATTCTATTTTGCAATCCTTTTCTATTTGTTTTTAAAACATAACATTAAAAACAATACTTACAAATTCATGAGGACCCTGGTCAGACTGCACCCTGAATGGATGTGGCACTCTTGCCCCATGTTGTGACTCTTCATCCACCAACGTGTTCAGAAGCTGGTGCAGCCTTCTTGGATTATCCCTGGAGGGGAAGCTGCCATCTTTAGGTGGGGTAACTGACATCCTGAGATGCCTGCTGGAAACTTGAAGCTCATTGTCAGGTACTTCTCATGAATCTGGTTACTAAAATCAGTGAAGTTTGAATAGTATATGACTGCTATACAGTATATTTTTTTAAATATTTTGTTTCTTGATTTTTTTCTTGTTCCATTTTTCTTTTATTTACCTGTTTCCTTGGAGGCTCTTTCTCCCTTTTCTTATGCTAATAACCAACCTCTTTTGATTCCACTTTCATTCTTCCTATAATCTAGTACCTCTATATACTCTCCTCTTTTTCCTTTTATCAGTTCCATCCTATACCCCTCCCCATTCTCTTTGTCCACCATTAGAAACTATAGACCTCATTGCAAATCTATTGGTTATACTGTAGCTAACAATCAAACTCATCCTATTGTTTATTATAGCAATACTTTTAATGAATTCATAGGGGCTATCTGGTTTAAGGCTGCATACTGTTTGTTTTGGGTGCTGTTCATATTGATCTCCCCCTTAAAGGAGAGGTACTAGAAACCTTCAGTGTCACAATAAGCCTATGGAGGGAAATGGCAATACCTCAAATGCTCACTGCTAGAAGGGAAAATATAGGAACAACATGAAAAAACAGGGGAAGAAAGTTCCAAACAAACCAAGATGCTATTTTAATAAATCCAAGGACCACATGGCAATAGAAATATCAGAAAAGAAGTTCACAATGTACATAATTAAAATGATCCACAAAGCAAAGGATGAGATAAGACAGCAAATGCAGATAATGTACGATCACTCCAATAGAGTAAAAAGAGCAAATGCAGGAAGCAAAAGATCATTTCAATAAAGAGACAGAGATTCTGAAAGCAAAAACAAACAGAAATCCTTGAAATAAAGGAAACAATAAACCAAGTTAAAAACTCAATAGAAAGCATCACCAACAGAATAGATCACCTGGAAGACAGAATCTCAGTCAATGAAGACAAATTATTTAATCTTGAAAATAAAGTTGACCAAACAGAGAAGTTGGTAAGAAATTATGAATGGAACCTCCAAGAATTATGGGATACCATAAAAAGACCACATCTAAGAATTATTGGGATTGAGGAAGGCAGAGAAACAAACCAAAGGAATGAATAAACTATTCAAAGAAATATCAGAAAATTACCAAAACCTGAAGAATGTAATGGAAAAATCAAACACAAGAGACTTACAGGACACCAAATGTAAAATAATTACAACAGATCCACATCAAGACACATCATAATGAAAATGCCTAACATACAAAATAAAGATAGAACTTTTAAGTCTGTGAGAGGAAAGAATCAGATTACATATAGGGGGAAACCAATATGGATATCAGTAGACTTCTCAGCCCAGACCCTAAAAACCAGAAAGGCCTGGTACAACATATTTCAAGCTCTGAAAGAATAGCAATGACAACCAAGAATCATATCTACCAAAACTAACCTTCACATTTGATGATGAAATAAAGTCCTTCCATGAGAAACAAAAGTTAAAAGAATTTACAAATTGAAAGCTTGTACTACAGAATATTCTCACCAAAATATTACTTGAGGACAAAATGAAAAGCAGCAATGCAAGTCAGCATAGGGAGGAACTATCCTAAAGGAAAACCCAAAGGAGAAAGCAAGTCAAGTTAAAAACTGAAAATAAGCCACAATAATCAGGAATACAATCATATCTCAATAATAAACCTGAATATTAATGTCCTAAACTCATTAATCAAAGGACATAAATTGGCATATTGGATTAAAAAGAAAGACTCCAAAATATTCTGCCTCCAAGTGACTCATCTCATAGAAAAAGTCATCTATAACCTAAAGGTGAAAGAATGGAAAAAAATATATATCACACACACGAATTCAGTAAAAAAATGGGGGTTTCTATCCACAGAGCAAACAAAGTGGACTTCAAGCCTAAGTTAGTCAGAAAGGATAAAAAAGGACATTTCATACTGCTTAAGGGAAGCATTAATCAGGAAGACATAATGATCATAGTATTTGTGCCCCCAACAGCAGCACATCCATGTATGTTAAACAAATACTTCTTGATTCCAGGAACCAAATAGATCATAACAATTCTGGGTGACTTTAGCACACTGCTGTCACCACTGGATAGATCTTTCAAACATAAATTGAACAAAGAAAATATAGAACTCAATAACACAATCAATAACTTAGACTTAATAGATATGTATAGAATATTCCATTCATCAATGAATGAATACACTTTTTTTTTCAGCAGTACATGACTGTTTCTCTATAATAGACCATGTACTATGCCACAAAGGATCCCTTACTAAATACACAAAAAATAGAGATCCCATCTTGTATTCTGTCAGATCATAATGGAATGAAAATAAAATTCAATGATAAAATAAAAAACAGACTAACATCTGGAGACTTATTAATATGCTATTATGACATCAGGGAGAAGAGAAAAAAATTCTTAGAGGTAAATGAGTATGATGGATGATACAACATATGAAAATTTCTGAGACAATTTGAAAGCAGTACTAAGAGGAAAATTCATTGCATGGAGCACATTCAATAAAAGAATATGAAATCAACAATATGTGACCTAACATTACATCTCAAAGTGCTAGGAAAAAAAGAACAGATCAACACCAAAAGTAGTACAAGACAGGAAGTTGTTGAAATCAATGAAATTGAAACAAAAGAAACAATTTAAAAATTGACAAAACAAAAAGTTGGTTCTTTCAAAAATTGAACAAAATAGATAAACCCTTAGCCACACTGACGAAGAGAAGAGAGACAACTCAAATTACTAGAATTTGTGATGAAAAAGAAAAATGATGAGAAACACTAGTGAAATACATAATTAGAAACTACTTTGAAAATCTATACTCCCACAAAATAGGAAATCTCAAAGACATCGACAAATATTTAGAGACAAATTATCCTCCCAAGCTGAAGCAGGAGGACATACACAATTTAAACAGATGAATTTCAAACAGTGAATTAGAAGAAGCCATCAAAAGCTTACCAAACAGGAAAAGCCTGGAACCAGATGGATTTTCAGCCGAGTTCTACAACATCTTCACAGAAGAACTAATAGCAATACTCCTTCTCAAAGTATTCCATGAAATAGAAAAAGAGGAAATCGTTCTGAATGCATTCTATGAAGGTAGTATCACCCTGAAACCAAAACCTGACAAAGATGCATCAAAGAAAGAAAATGATAGACCAATATCCTTGATGAACATAGATGCAAAAAACCTTAACAAAATTCTGACAAATTGCATACAAAAACATTAGAAAGATAGTGCACCATAATCAAGTGGGGTTCATCCCAGGGAGGCAAACTTGGTTCAACATCCAGAAATCAACAAACATAATCCATCACATCAATAGACTTAAACTTTAGAATCACATGATTATTTAAATAGGTGCAGAAGACCTATTTGATAAAATACAGCACCCCTTCATGCTCAAAACCCTAAAAAAAATAGGGATATTAGGAACATATCTCAATGTGGTAAAGGCTATCTATGCTAAGTTCATGGCCAACATCATTCTAAATGGAGAAAAAACTGAAAGCATTCCCTCTAAAAGTTGGAACAAGACAGGGATACCCTCTTTCATCATTTCTATTTAACACTGTGCTTCTAACACTAGCCAGAGCAATCAGTCAGACCAAAGAAATTAAAGGATACAAATAGGAAAATAACTCAAATTATCACTATTTGCTGAGGGCATGATTCTATATTTTAGGATCCAAAAAATTCCACCAGAAAACTTCTAGAACTAATAAATGAATTCAACAAAGTAACAGGATATAAAATCAATATGCATGAATCTAATGCATTTCTATTCATAAGTGATGAATCCACTGAAAGTGAATTTAGGAAAACAATTTCATTCACAATAGCCTCAATAAAATAAAATAAAATAAAATCCTTGGGAATCAGTCTAACAAAAGAGGTGAAAGACCTCTACAATGAAACATACAGAATACTAAAGAAAGAAAACGGAAAGATTCCTGTGTTCTTGAATAGGCAGAATTAATATGGTAAAAATGGTCATACTAACAAAGGCACTATAAAATTCCATGCAATTCAAATTAAAAACTCAGTAACATTCCTCATGGAAATAGCCAAAGCAATCATGGAATTTATCTGGAAGAATAAGAGACCCAGAAGAGCCAAAGCAATCCTGAGCAGGAAGAGTGAAGCAGGAGGTATCACAATACCAGATCTTAAACTGTACTACAGAGCAATAGTAATAAAAATGGCATGATATTGACACCAAAATAGACAGGTACACCAATGGTACAGAATAGAAGAACAGAGACAAACCCATATAAATATATTTATCTCATACTAGACAAAGGTGCTAAAAGTATACAATGGAAAAAGATAGCCTCTTCAATAAATGGTACTGGCAAAACTGGAAATTCATATGCAGTAAAATGAAATTAAACCTCTATCTGTCATCCTACAGAAAACACAACTCAAAGAGCATCAAGGTCCTGGAAATTATACCAGAGACCCTTCACCAAACAGAAGAAAAATAGGTGCAAACCTTCATGTCGACTTAGCTTCGACTTCCTTAACAAAACTCCCAGACCTCAAAAAATGAAAGCAAGAATAATTAAGTGGGATGGATTCAAACAAAAAGGTTTTTGTCAGCAAAGAAAACAATCAATAATGTGAAAAAAGAGCCTACACAGTGGGAGAAAATCTTTACAAAATGCAGTTTGGTTAGAGCACAAATCGTCGAAATTTATGAAGAACTTAAACTTTACACCAAAAATACAAAGAACCTGATCAATAAATAGGTTAAGGAACTGGACAGATACTTCACAGAAGATATACTTGTGATCAACAAATGTATGGCAAAGTGTTCAACATTGCTAGTAATTAGAGAAATACAAATTAAAATCACCCTAAAATTTTCTCTCACTCCAATTTGAGTGACTACTATCAAGTACACGAGCAATAATAGGTGTTGGTTTGGATTTGGGGAAAAAAGGCACACTCATAGCTTGCTGGTGGACTTGCAAAGTGGTGCAGCCACTCTGGAAAGCAGTAGGAGATTCCTTAGAAAACTTGAAATGGAACAACCATCTGACCCAGTTTGTCCCACTTCTTGGTTTATACACAAAGGACTTAAATTTTAGTATACTACATTAGCGCAGCGACATAGTACATAGCAGCTCAATTCACAATAGCTAGATTGTGGGACCAACCTAGATGCCCTTCAATAGATAAATAGATAAAGAAACTGTGGTGTATATATGCACATTGGAATATTAGTCATAAAGAAGAATAAAATTATTTCATATGCAGGTAAATGGTTGGAGTTGGAGAATGTCATGCTAAGTGAAACAATCCAATCCCAAGAAACAAAGGCCAAATGTTTTTTTCTGATAAGTGGATGACAATACACAAGGGGGGAGGTAAGAGAAGAATAGAGGAACTTTAAATTGTGTATAGGGTAATGAGGGGGGAGTGGGTGGGAGAAGGAATGATAGTGGAATGAGACAGACATCTTTACACTATGTACTTGTATGATTACACGAATAGTGAATCTACATCATGTACAATCATAGAAATGAAAAGTTATGCCCCATTTGTGTACAGTGTATCAAAGTGTACTCTGTAAAAGAAAAAGAAAAATTTTAAAAATTAATGATGAATGACACTGTAAGAGTCCCTGTTTTGGTACTATAAGAAAATTCCCAAAGGTAATTACATTACTTAAAAAATTATTTACTCAGAATTTTAGAGGCCAAATGTACAGGATCAAGGGGTTATATCAGTTTGCCTCTGGTGTGTACACATTTTGCTATTTCACATCATGTTGTGTGATGTCATTTTGGGAGCATGAACAAGTTACTGTGGACAATCACAAAGGCAGAGAGCAGAGAGGGACAATTACATAGCAGGATGACTATAGCTATTAATAATGCACTAGTTATTCAAAGACTATTATCATCTTTCTACAACACAATGAAAAGTATTTGAAATGAAAGATGTGCTAACTACTAGTTATTTTATATAATGCATACAAGTATTTGTGATGGTAAAGTGTTACGCATGTGCACAATTGCTGTATTTGGCAGGTCAGGTTCAATGAAAGTACTGTATTTACACAAGATAGTGTTTCTTTTTAGTAATGATATGGAAGCAAGAGCAGAAATAAAAATGAGAGTCAAGAGAGAAGGAGAAAAAGCACATCACCATATTAGGGAAATACAAACCGGTGGGGCATGTAACTGGGGCATCCTTGGGCAGATTTTCAGCAACCTGACTGGGAAGTCTCAGGCAGAGAGTCCTCTCCACAAATGAGATTCCTTAGTCTTAATCTCCACGGGATTCTTTAGGAAAAAAAAAAAAACTTAGGAAAAAAGAGAACTCTGTTCTAACAACCTACATAACTAGTGACCCCCACAATACACTTCATTCACCCCTAGGACCAACCAGATCTCTGAAGGAAAGTAATAGACTTGAGAAAAGTGAATAACTGAGTGAGCGAGTTAGTGAGTCAAATCTACTGAGAAGACAGCATTCTCTAGATGCTCCATCAAGAATTTGAAAAGTTCATGAACAGGGAATATTTTTAATATTTTTCTTAGCCCTTTTGTATCAAAAAAAACCCTGAACCTCTCAAATAGTTGAAATTCTTCAATGTAAATTGAAAAGAATTTTTCTGTGTAAGATGACATGGTGAGAAGATAAGCATGAAAACTGGAGCCAAACACCACTTGGAATAATGGACAATGGCTTCAATGACTATGTAATGAAAATGAAATTCAAGGGTCACACTCACACAGTATTACTTCTGCATTTCTCTTATCCCTAAATTTTATCATTAGATTGCAATAGTTACATATAGAAATTAATTTAAATAATACTATGTAATAAGTTAAAGTTGATATATTTTAAGATATGTAATGTCATTTTTCAATTTCTTGGATTTTTTTCTGTTGTTTTGCTTTTCTAACCTCCTCTTTTTTTCCTACAATCATTTTCTCATGCTTGTGAGAGAAGAGAATATTTGGTAATGAGGAAAGAGACTGTTTTACATAAATACTAATTCCAAATATTGTTGAAGTAGAGTAATTGTCATATTTATCTCATGATTAAGCTCAATTCAACAGTCTTTATTTCTCTAAATAATTTTGAGAATTAAATTCAATGCAAGCCTATAAAGGACAAATATTTTATGCAGTCTAGTAAAGTTTAGGCCCACTAGAAATTTTAATCTAATGATTACAAAGGTTCTTGGGAAAATGTTGCATATCTTAGCACTGGAACAATCAAGCAAAATTTTCCACTTAAAAAATGAGATTTTAAAGCATTTTAATTCTAACGAATTTGCTTCTTAACCTGGTTTGTAGGTCAATTTACTCCCTGCAGTTTTCCTTTATCAATTTAGGATGATATAATTATTGATTTTATGATTTAATAATAAATTCATCCCACAGAAAGTAATCTGATATGTGATGAATTTAGTACTTGGTGAAAATAGGGAATGAATTTAATTCAATTTTGCCTTCAGCTATTTTGGGTGACTAATAGGGAAAGGATAGACAAGTAAGCAAGATCCCTTATTCTAAAGGTTGAATTACAAGATAGAAGAATGGACAGTTTTCTTAATTGACATCATAAAATCACCAAATTTGAGATTTTTTGGCATTGGTAAGTTAATTTGGTAGCAAAAACAGATTTGAAAAACCTATTTTTTAAATAGATCTACCATTTAGTAGGTAGTCCAATGGAACATAGGTTTAAAAAGAATCACAGTTCTGAAGTTTGAGATTTTTACTCTCTTGAAGTCAAATAGCATGTGTGTTTGTTGGGGAAAAGAGTCACTTAAGTCATCCAGCAGTTAAGTCTTCCTACAAGTGAGGGATTCTTCTGAGGTACTTGGAATGCACTGGGCAAGGAAGGTCCCTAGTGCCATGCTAAGAGAAGACGTTTTACATTTCAAGGGAGGCAGTGCTACTACCCTTGGACCCTGAATAAATCTGTGGCTTTGGTGAGGTGTGGTATGCAGAATGAATTCCCCTGAACATCAATAATACATTCAATTCACTGTGAAAATTTGGGTATTTGTTACTAACTTCTAGAGAAATTTTTAGTGTATTTTTTTTTTCTTCTCTTCTTGGTCCCCTGTGTCTGTCTTTTTGTAACATCAACAACAAAAGTAAAAAAGTAAAACCAAGATTGCTTTTGTGGGGACTTAGTCAACTAGATTTTGGAAGAAGAATTTGATGAATTGCCTTTTCATTCCAAACTTGTATTAACTTTAAGGACTGAGATGAGAATGCTGTCTTCACATATGCTTTATCATTATTTATATATCTTTTTTCAACTTTGAAACAGTTGATAAAATAATTTTAAACTATTTCAAGCTTAGTGTCTTTTTAAATCTAACTGCTCATATCTTTAGGTCAAGGCCTCTTTTAGCAGCATAATGGATTTGGATGTCCCATGCGCAAAGCTGAAACCTGATGAATCTCATGGTTTGAACCTTTCAAAGTAATTTCCTTACTGCTTATTCTCAAATATTGCAGAGTTTAATGATAAATTTATGCAGAAAATAAAGCATAAAATTCTAGAATATGTCATCTCCAAGGCAGTTCATCTGTAGCTGAGGTATGCAGTTTATGTATTTGTGTGCATTAAATGCAGCAGTGGTTTCTACTATAGCAGATGCACTTGCAGTATATTACATTGTTTCCCAAAATACATTTTTGCTGATCAAAACAGTACTTCTACCTTAAAGTCGTTGTAAAATTACTTAGTAGACAGTGTGATTCTGTTGGGAGTCTTCAACTATGCTCATCTTTTAAGATTGCAAGTATTCTTTGGTTTTATCCAGTCAGCAAGAGAGCAAGTGTTCATTTGTTGTTGTTTGGTGAGCCCTAGAGGTGTGCTGGGCTTGTAATATGGCCAGCCACCCTCTAATATCTTACTCCTGAAAAGTTTTCATTAGAGGCTTACTTGAGGGAATTTTGTAATCAGCATCTCCACACAGCATGTGCTACCTCATCAGCTCATGAGCCCCTGAGAATTATTCTGTTTTCTGTAATTTCCCCCTCATGCTGACTTCTGGTACTCAAAAGTCCAGCTAGGGTCTGGCTTAGCATGGACTTTATGTAAAGCATCTGGAGCTGGTTCTCACTTATGGACATGATCATGTTCATCGTAAAAAATACCAGGTTTATCTCTTATTAAAATTCAGTGAGATTAATTTCTGGAAAAATGCAACTATATAAACAAGCAATGGCATAGGTGGCAGCATTTCAGAATGTTTCTGAAGACATAAAAGAATAACAACTAGCACTTGTTGAACATTTACTGTGTATGAGAAATTACATTGAGTCATTTGTATACATGTCTAACTCGCCTTTCAAGGAAATCCTCTCAGGTAGAATGATTAACATAACTGTTAACATGAAGATTATGAACTTCAAGAGGTGAATAACCTACTAAGTTTCTTATCAGATTAGAATCTAGGGTACTTCAGATCAGCACTTAAGTCACTGAACCATAATAATTTTCCATATCATGTTAAAGTATGGGAATTTAGAAAATATGGGAAAAAAAGAGCACAAAGCTATCAGAGGGTTAAATCTGCTGCAGTTAACTCATTAAATATTCTTTTTTCTTTTGTTGGCTATGTTGGGAGAAATAATATTAGGCATTTCATTATGCTGAGGAATCTCAATACATTTGTAAAAACTTGCAGATATAAGCAGTGAAGTTCATATTATCCTAAAATTTTCAAGAAGGCAAAGAATAAAACGAATAAAACATACAGTAAAATTCAGTTGCAAATTCAAATGAAATCTGCCCCACTCCTTTTTCTCCAGATTTTTTTTTTTAATTTGGTGGTGGTTGTAGAAGGGATCTTATAATTGGTTTCATGGGTAGGAAGGAATAAATATGTTACTATCATATCAATATAGTTTTAAAATTGATACTTGGAATTGTTAAACTAAATGATAGTTAATATTTGAATTGTAAACATTGTTTTTTGCATGCAGGAGATGGAACCAGGGCCTATCATGCTAGATAAGTGCTCTACCACTGAGTTGCAACCCCAGTCCTGAAACAGCATTTTAAGTATGCTATTATCTCCTTGTAATTTGTTGATATTTAGAAATGTTGAAGAGCTCTCAGCAGTCTTCTTAGAATAGACTTTATTAGTAAAAACCAAAAACTGAGTTATTAAAAATATTGTTCCCTTAATTTTAAAATTCTACACTCATTTTCAAAATTATAATCTGGGGTATTTTTACTTTCTAATTCAAGAATATTTACTGTATGAACACATATGGTGGAAAATTACTGTAATCTTCAGATATTTCAAAGGTTAGCTTCAGAAATAAATTGAATGCATACTACAAATACACATAGTATAGTACATAAAACTATGAGTTTCTAGTCATGTTGTTACTCATGTAATCTAAGTGACCCTATGTCCAAGACTCATTTTCCATCCAGCTTCCTCTAACATTTAAATCAAATTGTTTGGCACTGACATCCTGTCTACATTCATGGGTCATCTTTTCTTAAAATACTGGTAGGAGGAAGAAATTTGTCTCATGTTTACTATGGGTCAGTGTGGGCTGTGCCTGACCATGTGATGTTGCCAAGTTCCTAACTCCATTATCTCCCTCACTATCTGCTATGCTATTCGTGTGTGTGGTGTTTTTCCTTCCTTCCTTTTCTTTTTTTTCCCCCTTGGTCCTAACATTGCTCCTTTTAAAAAATTACCTCCAAAACCACCAATATGAGGTGGATGTTTGGGGAAAATTTTGCTAAAATTTTGGAGAAAAACAAGAAATGAGACATATATCACTTTTCCTAGACATGCTACTACCTATAGCCAGCACAGCCTCTGACTGTGGATCTTCATGGGACCCATATTTTCATATCCTAGCCTAAATCCCTGAAAAATTTCTGAAAATCTGTTTAGATAGGCATTTATTTTTGACTGATAGGTTTTGTGTCTTGTAGTCATTAATAAATCTCCCTAAACATAAATAGTTCTTTTTCTTAAAAAAAAAGTTTTCCTCTTGCTGAGTTCCAGAGCTTAAATGACAGCTGATTTTCAAAGTAACCTTTCTTCCATTTTACCAAATTACCAGTAATTTAACAGAATCAACTAAGTGCACAATACCTGTTGCAAACCCTAAAGAGAGGATTAAAGCAAAAAGTAATTTAAAATTCAATAGTTTGGGCTTGAGGGTACCAGAGTGGTGATAGGACTGGAAGGAAAATAGGCTTAAGGGATCTGATTGGACATGGAACCAGAAGAGAATGCAATTCTAAAGGTCATTTTGGAATTTTGAGCATTGTAGAATAGCAGTCTTCAGTTCCTACTGCTGGAATATGAGTAAGGTAGGAGGTTCAATTTGAGGAGAAAACAAAGCATTTTTTTTTTTTTTTTGGTGCTGGGGATCAAGCCCACAACCTTGTGCTTGCAAGACAAGCACTCTACCGACTGAGCTATCTCCCCAGTCCTCAAAGCATATTTTGAGTTAGAAGTGATTCCTGTTTGGAAAGAAATTAAAATGGCATGTTAGATAGTAACAAAAATGAATGCAACACAGCAATATGATCTGCTGTGGCTTACTGTAACCTAAGAAGTAGCACCAAGTTTCTGAAATAAAAGTGTTTCTATTATAAGGAAGGTTGAACAATATATATGCTCTTAATACATCTGTGAATGAGGCTTCAGAGAGCATTGGTATTCATTAATGAGGCAGGATAAAACTCTACCAACACACCAACTTTCTATTGATTTTGCCAATTAGAAATTAGATAGTGACCTCTTTCTAGATTTCTTGGATTAATCATACCAGGATATTGTCTTCCTGGTGCAGACTTGGGCTGGCTCATGCTACAATGTAAAAGTCACTTTTAACATGTTACTGAACAATTCATTTTCAGTCAAAATCCCAAAGCTATGTTTTGATAATGGCATAGAATGTTCAAGAATACAACACAAGTACATCCAAGGCAAGACTGGGAATAAAATATGGAGAATCAGAAGTGAAAATGGTGCATGTTTGCAAGATGCTAAGAACCAGAGATCAATATGAAACCTGCATTCAAAAACTGGTAATTGCTAAATATATAGACAGGACACATGGGGACTAAACATGGAAGATGGTTGATAGGATAGAAATCAAATAAGCTTTGTTTCACTTCACAAACACATTACCTAACCTGGTCTAGACATCTGTGATACAGTGATGACTGCACATTTTCTTGGTCTAGAGAGTGTTTTGACTCCTTTTTCTTGGAATTGTTATGGTCACTCATAGTGCTTCTAGGAAGTGGCATGTTTCTTATTTGTGGGAGCTCTATGACACTGCCACAGTGATGTTCTTTGCTTTGTGTTTTTGTTCTATTTTGTTTTTCCTGTGCAGGTTGTCTTTCAAGGTCAAATGATTGCAACTCGTGAACAGGATGCAGTCATAGTTATTGATGATGTATCTTTCAATTCAGACTGCTTGCCTGCTCATGGTAAGAACTTTTTCTTTCATTGTGATCCTTATCGTGTAAAATAAATTCAGTGCAATTTAAACATTGTCATGACTTTAAACTGCTATTTTTGCCTGATGTTTAGTGCGGGATTATTTTCCTTGGTTCTAAAACATTGTTTAACAGTGACTGGATGTGTATTGGAAGTGAAGATAGGGTATTTTTCAGACTCTGATGCTATACATGATGAAATGTGGTAATTGTGTTGCAGATTTGAAATCTTGCAGCAATGTTTATACTGGCTAGTTAATTCTTAACTCTGTGCCTTCTAGGACACTATTAGAATAACTTGCTTCCATATACTTGAAATTGTCTTCTTGGAGAATTATCTTAATTCTTCTAGTGCAAGACACAAAATGTAGGGAGAATTAATTTTAATTTGTTTTCAATTAAGACTGAAACAAATACATTGATAAATCACATGTATTTAAAATATATTTTATTGACATTACTGGGAACTCAAAGCTACTGCCCTATATTATTTATTTATTTATTTATTTATTTATTTATTTATTTATTTATTAAATTTATTTATTTATTTATTTTAGCACCAGGGATGGAACCCACGGGCGCTTAACCACTGAGACACAACCCCAGCCCTACTTATTTTTATTTTGAGACAGGATCTTAGTAACTTGCTGAGGCAGACTTTGAACTTGGATCCTCCTGCCTCAGCCTCACGAGCTGCTGGGATAGCACTCTGGGACCAAAATCTGAGCACTCTACCTCCAGGTTTTCTATTCAAGCCCCTTATGTATTGCTGTTGCACTATTCTAACGTGCAGGTTGAATAGGACTGAAAATGAAATTGCTTTTCTGAGAAAGTTGCACAAATGGATTTCAATGAAACTTCATCTATCATCTCTCTTCCTCATACCCACTTTGCTCCAAAGATGTGGTGCTTCCACCATGCAAGGTGCTTGTGTTATAACAATCTCTTTTGATTTCCATGAATTGAGCTTTCTCTATGCACGCAGAGTTAGGCTGCAACTTAAGAGCATTTTCTGAGCAAATGCATGACTCAATTTTCATAAAACTCTGGGTATTTTATATTTTCTTCATTCCCACTCTGAGCACAACATCTGAGCACTCTACCTCCAGGTTCTCTAGGCAAGACCCTTATGTATTGCTGTCGCACTACTCTAACGTGCAGGATGAATAGGGCTGAAAGAGAAGTTGCTTTTCTGAGAAAGTTTCACGAATGGATTTCAATGAAACTTTGCCTATCATCTCTCCTCCTCATACTCACTTTGCTCCGAAGATGTTGTGGTTCCAGCCTGCACGGTGCTTCTGTTATAACAATCTGTTTCGATCTCGAAGAATTGAGTTTTCCCTATGCACACAGAGATAGGTTGCAACTGAAGAGCGATTTCTGAGCATATGCACGACTGGATACCCATGAAACTCTGGGTATTTTCTCATTTCCTCATTCACACTCTGGCCCCAACATCTGAGCACTCTACCTCCAGGTTTTCTAGGCAAGACCCTTATGTATTGCTGTTGCACTACTCTACAATGCAGGTTGAATAGGGTTGAAATTGAAGTTGCTTTTCTGAGAAATTTTCACAATTGGATTTCAATGAAATTTTGCCTATCATCTCTCCTCCTCATATCCACTTTGCTCCAAAGATGTGGCGCTTCCACCATGCATGGTGCTTCTGTTATAACAATCTGTTTCAATTTCCATGAATTGAGCTTTTTCTTTGCACACAGATTTAGGCTGCAACTGAGGAGGGTTTTCTGAGAAAATGCACGACTGTATTTCCATGATATTCTGGGTACTTTCTCTCTTCCTCATTCCCACTCTGCCCCCAACATCTGAGCACTCTACCTCCAGGTTTTCTAGGCAAGCCCTTTATATATTTCTGTTGCACTACTCTAAAGTTCAGGATGAATAGGGCTAAAATTGAAGTTGCTTTTCTGAGAATCTTTCACTAATGGATTTCAATGAAACTTTGCCTATCATCGCTCCTCCTCATATCCACTTTGCTCCAAACATGTGGTGGTTCCAGCATGCACGGTGCTTCTGTTATAACAACTCTTTCGATTTCAAAGAATTGAGCTTTCACTTTGTGCGCAGAGTTAGGCTGCAACTGAAGAGCATTTTCTGAGCAAATGCACGACTGGATTTCCATTAAAGTCTGGGTATTTTCTCTTTTCCTCATTCCCACTGTGCCCCCAAACTCTGAGCACTCTACCTCCAGGTTTTCTAGGCAAGCCCCTTATGTATTGCTGTTGCACTACTCTAAGGATCAGGTTGAAGAGGGCAGAAATTGAAGTTGATTTTCTGCAACAGTCTCAGGAATGGATTTCAATGAAACTTTGCCTATCACCTCTCCTGCTCCTACTCACTTTTCTCCAAAGATCTGGTGTTTCCTCCATGAATGGTGCTTCTGTTATAACAATCTCTTTTCATTTCCATGAATTGAGCTTTCTCTTTGCACACAGAGTTAGGTTGCAACTGAAGAGCGTTTTCTGAGCAAATGCAGGACTGGATTTCCATGAAATGCTGCGTACTTTCTCTTTTCCTCATTCCCACTATGCTCCCAACATCTGAGCACTCTACCTCCAGGTTTTCTGCACAAGCTCCTTATATATTGCTGTTGCACTACTCTAAAATTCAGGATGAATAGGATTGAAATTTAAGTTGCTTTTCTGAGAAAGTTTCACGAATGGATTTCAATGAAACTTTGCCTATCATCTCTCCTCCTCATTCCCACTTTGACCCGAAGATGTGGATGTTGCACCATGCATGGTGCTTCTGTTATAACAATCTGTTTTGATTTCCATCAATTGAACATTACCTAAGCACTCAGAGTTAGGCTGCAACTGAAGAGCGTTTTCTGAGTAAATGCACGACTGGATTTCCATGGTACTCTGGGTACTTTCTCTTTAACTTATTCACACTATACTACAAAATCCGAGCACTCTTCATCCAAGTTTTCTAGGCAAGCGCCTTATGTATTGCTGTTGCACTACTCTAATGTGCAGGATGAATGGAACTGAAATTTAAGTTGCTTTTCTGAGAAAGTTTCACGAATGGATTTCAATGAAACTTTGCCTATCATCTCTCCTCCTCATACCCACTTTGCTCCGAAGATGTGGACTTTCCACTATGAATGGTGTTTCTGTTACAACAATCAGTTTTGATTTTCATGAACTGAACTTTCCCTAAGCACACAGAGATAGGCTGCAACTGAAGAGTGTTTTCTGAGCAATCGCACGACCTGAATTCCATGAATCTCTGAGTATATTCTATTTTCCTCATTACCACTCTGCCCCATCATCTGAGCACTCTATGTCCTGTTTTCTAGGCAAGCCTCTTCTCTATTACTATTGTAGTACTCTAACCTGCAGGTTGAATAGGGCTGTAATTGAAATTGCTTTTCTGAGAAAGTTTCAATAATAGATTTCCATGAAACTTTGCCTATCATCTCTCCTCCTAATACACACTATGCTCTGAAGATGTGGTGGTTCCATCTTGCATAGAGATGCTCTTATAACACTCTGTTTTGATTTCCATAAATTAAGATTTCCCCATGCATGCAGAGATAGGGTACAACATAAGACAGTTTTCTGAGCAAATGCACGAATGTAATTTCATGAAACTCTGGGTATTTTCTCTGTTCATCATTCCCCCTCTGTCCACAACATCTGAGCATTCTATCTCCAGGTTTTATAGAAAGACCTTTATGTATTGCTGTTGCAGTACTCTAACATCCATGTTCAATGGGCTAAAATTGTCGTTGCTTTTCTGAGAATGTTTCAGGAATGTATTTCAATGAAACTTTGCCTATCATCTCTCCTCCTCATACCCACATTTCTCTGAAGATTTGTGGTTCCACCATGCACAGAGATTCTGTTATAACTTTCTGTTTCAATTTCCATGAATTGAGCTTTCCATTTGTACATAGAATAGGGTGCAATGTACGAGAATTTTCTGAGCAAAGGTACGCATAGATTTCCATGAAACTCTGGGTATTTTCTTTTTTCATCATTCCCACTCTGCCCCCAACATCTGATCATTCTACCTGTAGGATTTATAGGCAAGCCACTTATGTATTTCTGTGCAGTTCTCTAAGGTACAGGATGAATAGGGCTGAAGTTGAACTTGCTTTTCTGAGAAAGTTTCACCAATGTATTTCAATGAAAATTTGCCTATAATCTTTCCTGCTCATACCAAATATCATCCAAATATGTTGGTTCCACAATGCATGGTGATAGTGTTATAACAATCGTTTCGATTTCCATGAATGAGCTTTCCCTAGGCAGGCAGAGTTAGGCTGCAACTGAAGAGCATTTTCTGATCAAATGCACAACTGGATTTCCATGAAACTCTGGGTATTTTCTCTTTTCCTCATTCCCACTCTGCCCCAACATCTGAACACTCTACCTTCAGGTTTTTGATGCAAGCTCCTTATGTTTGCTGTTTCTGTACTCTAACAATGCAGGTTGAATAGGGCTGAAATTGAATTGCTTTAAGGAGAAAGTTTCACCAATGGATTTGAATGATACTTTGCGTATCATCTCTTCTCCTCATACCCACTTTACTCTGAAGATGTGGTGGTTCCAGAATGCACGGTGCTTCTGTTATAACAATCTGTTTCAATTTCAAAGAATCGAGCTTTCCCCAGGAGTTAGGTTGCAACCTAAGAGAATTTTCTGAGCAAATGCACAAATGAATTTTCATGAAAATTTGGGTATTTTCTCTTTTCATCATTCCCACTCTGCATCCAATATCTCAGCATTCTACCTCCAAATTTTCTAGGCAAGCCACTTAAGTTGCTCTTGCACTACTCTAACGTGCAGGTTGAATAGTGCTGAAATTGAAGTTTCTTTCTGAGATATTTCATGAACGGATTTCAATGGACCTAGGCCTATCATCACTCCTCCTCATCCCCTCTTTACTCCAAAGACGTGGTGGTTCCAACATGCACAGTGCTTCTGTTATATCAATCTTTTTAGATTCCATGAATTGAGCATTTCCAATGCACGCAGAGTTAGGGTGCAATATTAAGAGAGATTTCTGAGCAAATGCACGAATTGATTTTTATGAAACTCTGGGTATTTGCTATTTTCATCATTACCCCTTTCTCCCCAACATCTGGGCATTCTACCTCCAAGGTTTTTGATGCAATCCCCTTATTTATTTCTGTTGCAGTAATCTAAAGTTCAGGTTGATTGTTCTAAAAATTAAGTTGCTATTCTGAGAAAGTTTCTCAAAAGGATTTCAATGAAACTATGCCTATCATCTCTCCACCTCATACCCACGTCGTTCCGAAGTTGTGGTGTTCCACCATGCACAGTGCTTCTGTTATAACAATCTGTTTTGATTTCTGTGAATTCAGCTTTCCCAAAGCATGCAGAGTTAGGGTGCAACATTAAGAGAGATTTCTGAGCAAATACACGAATGGATTTCTAAGAAACTCTGGGTGTTTTCTCTTTTCATCACTCTGGCTCTTCCCCCAACATTTGAGAATTCTTCCTCCTGGTTTTCTAGGCAAGACCGTTAAGTATTGCTGTTGCAATACTCTAATGTGCATGATGAATAGGTCTCAATTGATGTTGCTTTTCTGAGAAGGTTTCACAAATGGAATTCAAAGAAACTTTGCCTATAATCTCTCCTCTTCATACCACTTTGCTTTTATGATGTGGTGGTTCCACCATGCACACTTCTTCTTTTATAATAAATTGTTTCAATTTCCATGAATTGAACTTTACCTATGCTCGTAGATTCAGTGTGTAACCAAAGAGAGTTTTCTGTGCAAATCCTCGAATGGATTTCCATGAAAATCTGGGTATTTTCTCTTTTCTTCATTCCCAATCTGCGCCCAGCATCTGATCATTAACCTCCAGATTGTGGAAGCAAGTCCTTTATGTATTGCTATTGCCGTACTCTAGCATGCAGGTTGAATAGGGCTGAATACGAAGATACTTATCTGAGAAAGTTTCACAAATGGATTTCAATGAAACTTCGCCTATCATCTCTCCTCCTCAAACCCGCTTTGATCCAAAGATGTGGTTGTTCCACCATGCACGGTGCATCTGTTATAACAATCTTTTTCCATTTCCATTAATTGAGCATTCCATAAGCACACTGATTTAGGGTGCAAAATAACAGAGTTTTCTGAGCAAATGCACGAATGGATTTCCATGAAACTCTGGGGTTTTTTCTCTATCATCATTCCCACTCTGTGCACAACATATGAGCATTTTATCTTCAGGTTTTCTTGGCAAGCCCCTTATGTATTGGTGTTGCATTACTCTAAGATGCAGGTTAAATAGGCCTGAAATTGAAGTTCCTTTTCTGAAGAAGTTTCACAAAAGGATTGCAATGAAACTTTGCCTTTCATCTCTCCGCCTATTACCTACCTTTCTCTGAAGAGGTAATGGTTCCACCATGCATGGTGCTTCTGTTATAACAATCTGTTTCAATTTCCATGAATTGAGCTTTACTTATGCATGCAGAGTTAGGTTAGAAACAAAGAGATTTTTCTAAGCAAATGCATGAATGGATTTCCATGAAACTCTGGTTAATTTCTCTTTCATTAATCCATCTCTACTCCCAACATCTGAATATTCTACCTCCAGGTTTTCTAGGCAAGCTCCTTGGGTTTGCTGTTGCAGTAGTATAACGTGCAGGTTGAATAGGGCTGAAATTGAAGTTGCTTTTCTGAGAGAGATTCACGAATGGATATCAATGAAAATTTGCTTATCATATCTCCTACTCATACCCACTTTGCTCCAAAAATGTGATGGTTCGACCATGCATCATGCTTCTGTTATAACAATCTGTTTTGATTTCCGTGAATTGTGGTTCTCATGCACACGGATTTATGTTGCACCCTAAGAGAGTTTTCTAAGCAAATGCACGAATGGATTTCAATGAAACTTTGGACACTTTCTCTTTCATCATTCTTACTCTGCCCCCAACATTTAAGCATTCTACCACCAGGTTTTCTAAGCTAGCCCCATATGTATTTCTGATGCAACTCTGCCCCCAACATTGGAGCATTCTACCTCCAGGTTTTATAGGCAAGACCCTTATGTATTGCTGTTGCAGTACTGAAAATAAGGCTGAAATGGAAGTTTCTTTTCTGAGAAAGTATCAGTAGTATATTTATTTTTTTTTTATTTTTATATACAGTATTGGAATTCATCTTATTTCCAATGTGCAGGTTGAATATGGCTGAAACAGAAGTTGAAATTCTGAGAAAGTTTCATGAATGGATTTCATCGAAAATTTGTCTGTCATCTCTCCTCCTCATACCCACTTTGTTCTGAAGATATGTTGGTTCCACCATTCACGGTGCTTTTGTTATAACAATCTATTTAGGTTTCCATGAATTGAGCTTTACTTATTCATGTAGAGTCAGGGTGCAACCTAAGAGAGTTTTCTGAGCAAATGCATGACTGGATTTCCATGAAACTCTGGGTATTTTCTCTTTTTGTTATTCCAACTCTGCCCCCAACATTGGAGCATTCTACCTCCAGGTTTTATAGGCAAGACCCTTATGTATTGCTGTTGCAGTACTGAAAATAAGGCTGAAATGGAAGTTTCTTTTCTGAGAAAGTATCAGTAGTATATTTATTTTTTTTATTTTTATATACAGTATTGGAATTCATCTTATTTCTCTGTTTGTACATGAAGTAAAGGCATACCATTTTTGTAGTCTTACTTTTACATAGGATAATATTGTTTGATACATTCCATTATTTTTTTCTTCCCCTCCAGTTTTCCCACCCCACTTTTTTCTCTACACAGTTCCTCTTTCCTCAGTTCTTTCCTCCTTCCCAACCCCCACTATATGTCATCATCCACTGATCAGGGAGATCATTCATCCTTTGTATTTTTGAGATTGGCTTATCCCACTTCATTGATATTCTCCAATATCATCCATTCCCTGCAAATGCCATAATTTTAGTATTCTTTATGGCTGAATAATATACCATTATATATATATATATATATATATATATATATATATATATATATATATATATATACCTCAGTTTCTCAGTTTCTTTATCCCTTCATCTACTGAAGGGCATCTAGGTTGGTTCCACAATCTGGCTATGGTGAATTGAGCAGCTATGAAGATTGATGTGGCTGTATCTCTGCAGTATGCTGATTTTAAGTCCTTTGGGTATAGGCCAAGAAGTGGGATAACTGGGTCAAAAGGTAGGTCCATTCCAAGTTTTCTAAGGAATCTCCACACTGCTTTCCAGAGTGGCTGCACTAATTTGCAGCCCCACCAGCAATGTATGAGTGTATCTTTTTCCCCACATCCTCGTCAACACCTGTTGTTGCTTGTATTTTTGATAATCGCCATTCTAATTGGGGTGAGATGGAATCTTAGGGTGGTTTTGATTTGCATTTCTCTTATTACTAGAGATGTGGAACATTTTTTCACATGTTTGTTGATTGTAGAACTTCTTCTGTGAAGTGTCTGTTCATTTCCTTAGCCCATTTGTCGATTGGGTTATTTGTATTCTTGGTGTAGAGTTTTTTGAGTTCTTTATAGATTCTGGAATTTAGCACTGTATCTGTAGTATGATTGGTAAAGATTTTCTCCCACTCTGTAGGCTCTTTCTTCACATTGCTGATAATTTCCTTTGCTGAGAGAAAGCTTTTTAGTTTGAATCTTTCCCAGTTATTGATTCCCAAGTATTTTATTTTTTTCAAAGCTATTGTGAATGGGGTAGACTTCCTAATTTCTCTTTCCAAAGATTCATCACTTATGTAAAAAAAATGCATTAGATCTATGAGAATTGATCTTATATCCTGCTACTTTACTGAATTCACTTAATAGTTCTAAAAGTTTCCTGGTAGAATTTCCTGGTTCCTCTAAGTACATAATCATGTCATCAGCAAATAGGAATATTTTGAGTTCTTCTTTTCCTATTTGTATTCCTTTAATTTCTTTGATCTAATTGCTCTGGCTAGAGTTTCAAGGACATTGTTGATTAGAAATAGTGAAAGAGCACATCCCTGCCTTGTTCCAGGTTTTAGGGGGAATGCTTTCAGAGTCTTACCATTTAGAATGATATTAGCACTGGGCTTAGCAGAGATAGCATTCACAAAATTAAGTAATATTCAAACTATCCCTATTTTTTCTAGTGTTTTGAGCATGAAGGTGTGCTGTATTTTATCAAATGCCACTTCTGCATCTATTGAAATAATCATATGATTCTTGATTTTAAGTCTGCTGATATGGTGAATTACATTTATTGATTTCCTGATGTTGAATCAACCTTGCATCCCTGGGATGAAACCCACTTGATCATGGTGCACTATCTTTTGACTATGTTTTTGTATGCAATTTGCTAAAATTTTGTTGAGAATTTTTGCATTGATGTTCATTAAGGATATTGGTCTGAAATTTTCTTTCCTCGACATGTCTCTGTCTGGTCTAGGTATCAGGGTGATATTGGCTTCATAGAATGAGTTTGGGAGGGTTCCTTCCTCTTCTATTTCATGAACTACTTTGAGAAGTATTGGAATGACTCTTCTTTAAATGTTTTGTAGATCCTGGCTGAGAACCCATCTGATCCTGGACTTTTCTTTGTTGGTAGGCTTTTGATGACTTCTTCTATTTCATTACTTGAAATTGGTCTATTTAAATTGTGTATGTCCTCCTTGTTCAGTTTAGGTAATTCATATGTCTCTAGAAACCTGTTCATGTCTTTGAGATTTTGTATTTTGTTGGAGTATAGATTTTCAAAATTGCTTCTAATTATGTTTTGTATTTCAATTGTGTCTGTTGTGATATTTCCTTGTTCATTCCAAATTTTAGTAATTTGGGTTTTCTCTCCTCTTTTTGTTAGTGTTTTGTTTATTTTTTCAAAGAACCAACGTTTTATTTTATCAATTTTTTGATTTTTTGTTTCATTTTCATTGATTTATGCTCTTATTTTAACTATTTCCTGTCTTCTACTACTTTTGGTGTTGCTCTGTTCTTTTTCTAGGGCTTTGAGCTGTAGTGTTAGGTCGTTTATTTGTTGATTTTTTCTTCTTTAATGAATGTGTTCCATGAAATAAATTTTCCTCTTAGTAATGCTTTCATAGTGTCCCAGAGATTTTGATATGATGTATCTTTGTTCTCATTTACCTCTAAGAATTTTTTAATTTCCTTCCTGATAATCTTCCATTATCCACTCATCATATAATAGCGTATTATTTAATCTCCAGGTGTTGGAGTAGTTTCTGTTTTTTATGCCTTCATTTATTTCTTATTTAATTCCATTATGATCTGATAGAATACAAGGTAGTGTCTCTATCTTCTTGTATTTGCTAAAATTAGCTTTGTGGCATAATATATGGTCTATTTTAAAGAATGATCCATGTGCTGCAGACAAGAACTGTATTTGCTCTTTGTTGGATGGTATAGTCTATAAATGTCTGTTAAATCTAAATTATTATTTTTTTGGGGGGTGCTGGGAATTGAACCCAGGGTCTTGTGCTTACAAGGCAAGCACTCTACCGACTGAGCTATCTCCCTAGCCCCCAAGTCTAAATTATTTATTGTGTTATTGAGATCTATGTTTTCTTTGTTCAATTTTTGTTTGTAAGATCTGTCCAGTGGTGAGAGTGGTGTGTTAAAATCACCTAGTATTATTGTGTTATGGTCTATTTGGTTTCTGAAATTGAGAAGGATTTGTTTGACGTATATGAATGAGCCACTGTTTGGGACATAGATATTTATGATTGTTGTCTTGCTGATTTATGCTTTCCTTAAGCAGTATATAATGTCCCTCTTCATCCCTTCTGACTAGTTTTGGCTTGAAGTCCACATTATCTGAAATGAGGATGGATACTCCAGCTTTTTTGGTGAGTCCATGTGCATGGTATGTTTTTCCCCATCCTTTCAGCATTAGTCTATGGGTATCTTTCTATGAGGTGAGTCTCTTGCAGGCAACATATTGTTGGATCTTTCTTTTTAATCCAATCTGCCAGTCTATGTCTTTGATTGATGAGTTCAGGCCATTAATATTCAGGGTTATTATTGAGATATGATTTGTATTCCCGGTCATTCCTGGCTCATTTTTTTTTACATGACTTGGTTACTCTTTATTTGACAATTCCTTTAGGATATTTCATCCCTTTGCTGATTTGCATCGTTGCTTTTCATCTCTTCCTCATGCAATATTTTGCCAAAAATGTTCTGTAAGGCTGCTTTCTTTTTGCAAATTCTTTTAGGTTTTGTTTATCATGGAAGGATTTTATTTTATCATCAAATATGAAGATAAGTTTTGGTGGGTATAAGATTCTTGGTTGGCATGCATTTTCTTTCAGGGTTTTAAAATGTTGTTCCAGGTCCTTCTAGTTTTTAGGTTCTGGATTGAAATATCTGCTGATATCCATATTGGTTTCCCCCTGAATGTAATTTGGTTCTTTTCTCTCACAGCCTTTAAAATTCTGTCTTTATTTTGTATGTTATGTATTTTCATAATAATGTGCCTTGGTATGGGTCTGTTGTAATTCTGTGTATTTGGAGTCCTCTAAGCCTCTTGTACTTGATTTTCCATTTCATTCTTCAGATGTGGGAAATTTTCTGATATTATTTCATTGAATAGATTGTTCATTCCTTTGGTTTGTTTCTCTAAGCCTTCCTCAATCCCAATAATTCTTAAATTTGGCCTTTTCTTGATATCCCATAGTTCTTGGAGATTCTGTTCATGATTTCTTACCATCTTCTCTGTTTGGTCAACTTTGTTTTCAAGGTTAAATATTTTGTCTTCATTATCTGAGGTTCTGTTTTCCAGGTGTTCTATCCTATTGGTTATGCTTTCTATGGAGTTCTTAATTTGGTTTATTGTTTACTTCATTTCGAGGATTTCTGTTTGGTTTTTTTCAATATCTCTAACTCTTTATTGAAATGATCTTTTTCTTCCTGTATTTGCTCTTTTAACTGTCAATTGGTGCGATCATTCAATGCATGCATTTGCTCTTTCATCTCATCCTTCAATGCCTGCATTTGCTGTTTCATCTCGTCATTTGCTTTCCTGATCATTTTAATTACATGCATTCTGAACTCTCTTTCTCACATTTCATCTGCCATGCTGTCATTGGCTTTTATTGATGTAACATCTAGATTTGTTTGGGGCATTTTCATCCCTTGTTTTCTCATATTGTTCAGGTAACAGTGGACCGCTGAGATATTGCAGATTTCCTCTATTGACTTATAATGTCCCTGAAGATTTCTAGTATATCCCCTCTTAGTCTTCAGTAGCCTGAAGTCTTGGAGGAAGTTGATAACGCAGAGCTCCAAATGGAAGCTGCCTCTCTAGGGGTGGTGGCCTTCAGGTGGGATATATTCCCTGCTAGTGAGCAGAGGTGCCTCCATTTGTTGACAAATGGTCATCAAAAGGGGAACTAGGCTGTGGGCTGAGGCAAGGCCTGTTTGGGCCTGTGTCTCTGGTTTTACCATCCTTGTGGGAAAACCTCACCTGGCAGGGAGACACCCAGTGGGGAGGTCTTGCTGTTCAGTTCCCCTCCTAGAGGTTCCCCTCAATCCACAACTACCACCTGGGCTGGGCAGCCTTCCTCTGCAATGTTCCCAGGCTCTCAGACCTACCTCCTGGGCCTGAGAGCCTCACCCTGCACTGAAGAGTCTCCTTATGCTGCCCCTCCTCAGAGATGCTGCCCCTAATCCTGGAACCTTCTCTCCACTCCTAAGCATCTCTCTGTGCGGCTCTTCTACCAAGAAGCCACCTAGGTCCTTGGACCATGCTCTGCACCTAATCATCTGGCTGTGTGGACCCTCCTCTGAGCAGCCACCTGGAACCACAGTGCAGTCGCTCCGAGTCCAAGTGAACCGCCACGCGCCCCCTCCTCCGGGAAGCCGCCCAGTGTTCCAGTGCAGTTGCTCTCAGTGCAGGCAACTTGCTGTGCACCTCCTTCTCCGGGAAGCCACCCCACATTCTGGGACAGTCACTCCAAGTCCAAGCATTGTGCTGAATGGCCCTACTCTACAATGCTTCCAGTTGTCCCACTTCAACACTCCAACAGGGGGCGGGGATGTCTCATTGGGCACCTCTACCTCACAAAGTTCCCTGCATTCTGGGACTACTGAACCATCCAGAATGCCTCCCCAACAGTAGAGACTCACCCAGCAATTTGAGTTGGTTCCAAGACTCTCAAAACCTCATCTTCTTGAATACTGAGTCCTGGAAGAGCATGAAATGCATCCACCCTCTAGTCCGCCATCTAGAAAACCCCCTCACTAATGGATTTCAATGAAACTTTGCCTATCATCTCTCCTCCTCATACCAACATTGCTCCAAAGATTGGTGTTTCCGTCATGCTTCTGTTATAACAATCTATTTCAATTTCCATGAATTGAACTTTCCCTATACACGCAGAGTTAGGGTGCAACTTACAAGTGTTTTCTGGGCAAATGCACTAATGAATTTCCATGAAAGTCTGGGTATTTTCTCTTTTGCTCATTCCCACTCTGCCCCCAACATCTGAGAACTCTACCTCCAGGTTTTCTAGATAAGCACCTTATGTATTGCTGTTGCAGTACTCTAACGTGCAAGTTGAATGGACTGAATAGGAATTTTCTTTTCTGAGAAAATTTCACAAATTGATTTCAATGAAACTTTGCCTATCAACTCTCCTCCTCATATGCACTTTGACCTGAAGATGTAGTGGTTACACCACGCACGGTGCTTCTGTTATAACAATCTGTTTAGATTTCCATGAATTGAGCTTTCCATATGCACGCAGAGTCAGGGTGCAACCTAAGAGATTTTCTGAGCAAATGCACGATTGGATTTCCTTGAAACTCTAGGCATGTACTCTTTTCATCATTAACACTCTGCCCCCAACATCTGACCATTCTACATCCAGGTTTTCTAGGCAACCCCCTTATGTATTTCTGTTGCAGTACTCTAATGTGCATGTTTAATAGAACATTATGATGTTACTTTTCTGAGAAAGTTTCAAGTGGATTCAAATGAAATTTTTCCTATCATCTCTCCTTCTCATACCCACTTTGCTCCAATGATGTTGTGTTTCCATCATCCAAGGGGATTCTGTTAAAACAGTCTGCTTTGATTTCCATGAATTGAGCTTTCCCTATGCATACAGAGTTAGGGTGCAACCTAAGAGAGTTTTCCAGGCAAATGCACTAATGTATTTCCATGAAACTCTGGGTATTTTCTCTTTTCATCATTTGTACTCTGCCCCAAACATCTGAGCATCTACCTCCAGGTTTTCTAGGCAAGACGCTTTGTTATTTCTGTTGCACTCCTCTAACATGCAGGTTGAATAGGGCTGAAGTGTAAGTTGCTGTTCTGAGAAGTTTCATGAGTGGATTTTAGTGAAACTTTGCCTGTTGTCTCTCCTCCTATTCACACTTTGCACTGAAGATGTGGTGGTTCCACCATGCATGGTTCTTCTGTTATAACAATCTGTTTCAATTTCCATGAATTGAGTTTTCCCTATGCACATAGAGTTAGGGTGCAACCTAAAAGAGTTTTCTGAGTAAATGCCAAATGGGTACCCATGAAACCATGGGCATTTCTCAATTCATCATTCCCACACTGCCCCCAATATCTGAGCATTCTACATCCAAGTTTTCTAGGCAAGTCCCATATGTATTTCTGATGCAGTACAATAACATGCAGGTTGAATGGACTGAATAGAAACTTGCTTTTCTGAGAAAATTTCATGATGAATTTCAATGAAACTTTGCCTATCATCTCTCCTCATCATACCCACTTTGTTCTGAAGATGTGGTGGTTATACCAGCACAGTGCTTCTGTTATTACAATCTGTTTTTGTTTCCATGAATTGAGCTTTTCCTATGCATGCAGAGTTACGGTGCTACCTAAGAGTTTTCTGAGCAAATACACAAATGGATTTTCATGAAACTCTGTGTATTTTCTCTTTTCATCATTAGTACTCTGCCCCCTAAATCTGAGCATTCTATTCTATTCTAGGCAAGCACCTTTTGTTTATCTGTTGCAGTCCTCTAAAGTGCAGGTTGAATAGGGCTGAATTGAAAGTTGCTTTTGTGAGAAGTTTCATGAATGGAACTTAGAGAAACTTTGCCTGTCATCTCTCCTTCTCATTCCCACTTTGAGCCAAAGATGTGGTGGTTCCACCATGCACCTTTCTCTGTTATAATAATCTGTTTCAATTTCCATGAATTGATCTTTCCCTATGCACGCAGAGTTAGGATGCAAGCTAAGGAAGTTTTCTGAGCAAATATACGAATGGATTTCCTTGAAATTCTTTGTATTTTTTCTTTTCATCATTCCCACTCTGGGAACAACATCTGAGCATTCTACTTCCAGGTTTTCTAGGCAAACCTCTTATGTATTGCTGTTTTTGTACTCTAACGTGCAGGTTGAATAGTTGTGAAATTGAAGTTGCTTTTCTGAGAAAGTTTCACTAATGTATTTCAATGAAAAATTCCTATAATCTCTGCTCCTCATACCCACTTTGCTCCGAAGATTTGGTAGTTCCACCATGCAAGGTGCTTCGGTTATAACAACCTGTTTCAATTTCCATGAAATGAACTTTCCCAATGCAAGCAGAGTGAGGTTGTAACCTAAGAGAGTTTTCTGAGCAAATGCATGAAAGGATTTTCATCAAACTCTTTGTATTTTCCCTTTTCATCATTCCCACTCTGCCCCAACTTCTGAGCATTCTACCTCCACGTTTTCTAGGCAAGCCCCTTATGTATAGCTGTTGCACTTGTCTAAGGTGCAGGTTGAATAGGACTGAAATTGTAGTTGCTTTTCTGAGAAATTTTCACTAATGGATTTCAATGTATCTTTGCCTATCATCTCTCCTCCTCATTTAACTTTGATATGAAGATGTGGTCATTCCACCATGCACGGTGATTCTGTTATAACAATCTGTTTTGTTTCCATGAATTTAGCTTTCCCTATGCATGCAGAGACAGGGTGCACCTAAAAGAGTGTTCTGAGCTAATGCACGAATATATTTCCATGAAACTCTGAGCATTTTCTTTTTTTTTTTTTTCATTTCCACTGTTCCCCCAACATCATAGCATTCTACCTCCAAGTTTTCTAGGCAAACACCTTATGTATTGCTGTTGCAGTACTGTAATGTGCAGGTTGAAAAGGGCTGAATAGGAAGTTGCTTTTCTGAGAAAATTTCAAGAGTGTATTTCAATGAACCTTTGCCTATCATCTCTCCTCCTCATACCCACTTTGGTCCGACGATGTGGTGGTTCCACCATGCACGATGTTTCTGTTTTAACAATCTGTTTTGATTTCCATGAATAGACCTTTCCTTATGAACACAGAGATAGAGTGAAACCTAAGACATTTTTCTGAGCAAATGCACAAATGGATTTCCATGAAACTCTTGGTATTTCCTCTTTTCATCATTCCCACTCTGCCCCCAACATCTGTGCATTCTGCTTCCAGGTTTTCTAGGCAGGCTCCTTATGTATTTCTGTTGCAGTACTCTAACTTGCAGGTTGATTATGCCTGAAATTGTAGTTGCTTTTCTGAGAAAGTTACACCATTGGATTTCAATGAAACTTTGACTATAATCTTCTTCTAATACCCAATTTGCAGCAATGATATGGTGGTCCCTACATGCACCATGCTTCTGTTATAAGAATCTGTTTATATTTCCATGAAATGAGCTTTTCCTATGTATGCAGAATTAGGCAGCAATCTAATAGTTTTCTGAGAAAATGCACTAATGACTTTCCATGAAACTCTGGGTATTTTCTCTTTTCATCATTTCCACTCTGCCTCCAACATTTTACCTCCAGATTTTCAAGGCAAGCCCTTTATGTATTGCTCTTGCAGTACTCTGTCGGGCAGGTTAAATAGGGCTGAAAATTAAGTTGCTTTTCTGAAAAAGATTCACAAATGGATTTCAATAAAACTTTGGCTATTATCTCTCCTCCTCATAACCACTTTTCTCCAAAGATGTGGTGGTTCCACAATGCACAGTGCTTTTCTTATAACAATCTTTTAGTATTTCCATGAATTCAGCTTTCCTTATGCAGCCAGATTTAGGCTGTAACCTAATACAATTTTCTGAGACAATGTATGAATGGATTTCCATGAAACTCTGAGGATTTTCTCTTTTCTTCATTCCCAATGTGCCCCCAACATTTTAGCATTTTACCTCCAGGTTTTCTAGGCAAGCCCCTTATGTATTGCTCTTGCAGTACTCTATCATTCAGGTTTAATTTTGCTGAAATTGAATTTGCTCTTCTGAGAAAGTTTCATGAATGGATTTCAATGAAACTTTGGCTATAATCTCTCCTCCTCATACCCACTTTGCTCCATAGATGTAGTGGTTCCCCCATAACGGTTCTTCTGTTGTAACAATTTTTTTCTATTTCCATGAATTGAGCTTTCCTCATGCAAACAGATTAAGGCTGCAACCTAATACAGTTTTCTGTATTAGAAAATGCACAATGTATTTTACAGTTTTCTGTATTAGAAAATGCACAATGGCCATGAAACTCTGGGTATTTTCTCTTTTCATCATTCCCACTCTACTCCCAATATCTGAACATTATATCTTTAGGTTTACTAGGCAAGTCCCTTATGTATTTCTGTTGCAGTACTCTAACTTGCAGGTTGAGTAGTGCTGAAATTGAACTTCCTTTTCTGAGAAAGTTTCACAAATGGATTTCATTGAAACTTTGGGTGTTATCTCTCTTCCTCACACTGCTGCATCTATTTCCTGCCACTTCACCTCTTGACACAATTTGTTGGAGTAGAGGATCCAACACTTGACATGGTCTGTTGGAATAAAGGTCTCAACACTTGACACAGTTCTGTTCATTGTCCTTCCTCTTGGAGGTCATAGGCATTGCATGTCTCCATGTGTAATTGCCTTTTAATATTCATAATCAATATATCATTTTGAAACTTATTGGAAAAACATTGGTAAAGTTTTACTGTATTGGGACAGAAAATTTTGCACAATAACAATTTGGCAGTGGTACATATATAAAATATGTGAAAATAAACATTTGTAGCTGTGCTCAGGTTACATGGAGCCTGCGTTTGCTTTAGTGTAATAATAGATGAATATGGAGGTTTTCCTCTGAGCTTGAATGCAGTGTTTAGCCTTTGTGCTTTCTTAGTTTCAATAGTTGATTCTAGAGATACTTTACAGAATAAAAACTTTTAGGTTAGTCATATATATAATTTCTGCTTTTCTTATGTTTAGTCTAATTCTTTAAGCATCAGAATAAGATTGTAGCCTCCTATTATATGAAATTGGAGTAGACTAAATATTAACTATGAGTTGATTTCTTTGCCCTTTAATAATTGTAAAATTTCTCACTGTTAAACACTGGTGTTCATGGTGGGGGTAGTGTCTTAGAAAATCTAATGATATGTTTTTTCTGAAGGTTGAAGGCTAACAGATCATGGTGCCCTCAGTTTATCTGGGAGACAAGGTTGTTTTAATCTAGTTGGGAAATAAGGTTGTTTTGGTCTAGGCTGTCATACAGAGAGAATGTGTACTTTGAGAAGCAGCATAGATTGTATTTTTGAAGGTTTTTCTTATTTTAAATTAACCATAAAATTTATATAATCATTAGTATATCTATAAAAAGGCAGGCAGAAAAAATAAAGACAGATTCAGCCTCAGAACTTCTGGTGTCTCTGTGTGCTGTTTCTCCACCATGCTCACACCTCTCATCCACCTTGGATCCCCGACCATGCTAGGACTGGACCCCGGTAGATTGGCGCCCACGTGAGGCCCAAAGAGTGGTAAGTAAAGTTGCATTTGGGGGAGGCTAGGATCCTGTCTAGGGTGCTGCAGACCCCTCTGTAGAAAAAAGGCCAAGTGAGGAAGGACAGGTAATCACAGAACTTTGAGAAGTTAGTAGGACCCTCGGTAGAGAAAAGGCTGAGTGAAAAAGGATAAGTATTCATAGAACATTAAAAGGTTAGTAAGAAGAATGGGTAACTCAGAATCTAAGGAAAGAAGTTTATTCATAGACATTGCTAAAAGTGGAATTTCTGTCTCATCTTCTCAGTTGAGACGTTTCTTTCATTTTGTGCAAGAATGTTCTCCATGGTTTCCTGAAGGAGGTACTTTAAACTTGACTATATAGAAAATACTAGGGGATGGAATGAGATTATATTATCAACATCATGGAGCTGAAAGAGTCCCTGTTGATCCTTTTGCTCTTTGGAATCTTTTTAGAGATGCACCAGACCCAAATCAAGAAATTGTGCATTTTAGTAAACATGCTTCTCCAGAGGCTTCTCTGGAGGAAACACCTTTGTTAAAATCCTCCTCTAAGATAAAAAATTACCAGGCTACCTCCTTCTCTGGGAGTTCATCTGACTCGGAGAGGGAAGATAGCAAGTCACTTTCTCCACAAGATAAACTAGATTTAGAGGAGGCAGCTGCTAAATATCATAATGAGCACCAGCCACTAGCTGTTGAAGTGGTAACATCTACACCGCCTATACCAAAACCCCAAAACCAAGAAAAATACATCAAACTCCAACAAGGTAGGCTTTTTGGGAGCTATTACTGAGGCTTGTGCCCAGAGTGATACTTCTTTTTCTTTCCCTGTGGCATCTTTTGGAGAACAAGATACAGCTCCCATATGGGAACCTCTTCCATTTAAATTAGTAAAAGAATTAAAATAGCACTTAAGGACTTTGGTTCTTCGTCTCCATACACAATACAAGTATTAGATGCAATTGCAAGTGAATGGATGACACCTTTTGATTGGCAACAGACTGCACATTCTTGTTTATCACCTGGACAATATTTATTATGGAAAACTGAATATGAGGAATTAGCTAATTTTGTAATATGAAAACAGATTGTAAAGAAAACTCTAGATCAAATAACTATGTCTATGTTACAGGGAACTGAGGATTATTTTTCTCCTCAGGTACAACTTTCTCTACCTAAGACTGTATTAAAGGAAGTTTCTAAACTTGTAATTATAGCTTGGAAACAATTACCATCTTCTGAGACTAAAACTACTTTTCTCAGTAATATTAAACAGACGGTCATGGAACCATATGAGGAATTTGTGGCAAAATTGAAAGGAAATATTTCAAAAATGATAACTAATTCAGACGCAGCTGATATTCTACTAAAACAATTGGCTTTTGAAAATGCAAATCCAACCTGTCAAGCCTTGCTTAGACCTATAAGGCAAATAGGAACTTTGTCTGATTTTATTAAGGCTTGTATGGATTGTAGTCCTGCCCATATTCAAGGAATGGCCCTGGTTGCAGCTTTGCAAGGAAAGGCATTCTCAGTTCATCAAAACTATGGGTCAAAATGCTGATCCTTCTAATAAAGTCAAATTATTTACATCTGTTGGAGGGAATTGTTTCTCTTGCGGACAAAGTGGCCACTTTAGCAGGAACTGTCCTAACAGTAATAGAGGAAATATTGCTACTGGGGTGGTTTCTCAGAGACCTCCCACTACAGTGTGTCCTAAATGTCAAAAGGGATTTCATTGGGCAAAAGAATATCATTCTAAATTTTGTAAATATAGACATCTTTTAAGTGATGTTCATAAGGAACCCTCGGCTCCTTTTGAGTCTCCTGAAATGGAGCCCAAAAATGGGACTTGGGGCTAGCACGAGGCCCCTACAAAAAACAGGGGCTTTATGCACCCCCAGAACCCATTCATAAGAAAACCATCAATGACTTGGCAAGGGCAACACCAGAAAGTGCTGGAATAGATTTACCTTCTTCACAACATTTAATAATAACTCCAAAATCTGAAATCACCTTGTTCCTACTGGCATATTTAGTCCCTTGCCAGAAGGACATATGGGCCTTGTCATAGGCAGAAGCTTTATGTCTAAGGCTGGAGTACAAGTTATTCCTGGGGTTATAGATTCTAATTACCAAGGAGAAATTAAAATTATGATTCATCTTCCCTTAAGGACCATTCAATTATTTCCTCAGCAGCGTGTGGCTCAATTATTATTGCTTCCCTATTTGTGTTTGCCAAATCAAATATTAAAAAATTGTAGAAATGATGATGGGCTTGGATCTAGTAATGTGGTTGCTTGGACACAAAAGATTAATTCTCAGAGATCTATGAAAACTATAAAGGTAGAAGGAAAAGCAATTAAAGGACTTCTTGATACTGGGGCAGAAGTAACGTGTATAGCTACTAAAGACTGACCTTCAAATTGGCCCACCACGTCATCTACATTAGTGGGTTTAAGACTTGCTTCTAATGTGGCAAAAAGTTCTCAGCTTTTACATTGGACTGATGATAAACGTTCAGAAACTTTTCAGTCTTATATTATTCCATCTCTCCCCTTTTCATTATGGGGAAGAAATCTTATGGGGCAAATGAATGTGACACTTACTAGTGAACCTGATAATCCTTTTTTCTAGGGGCCACTGTTCTTAGGCAGGCTGACCCAATTACTTGGAAATCTGATTCCTCAGTATGGATAGAACAGTGGCCTCTCACATCTGAAAAATTAAATGCAGCCTCTTTACTAGTCAAAGATCAACTAGATAAAGGACATATTGAGCCTTCAAATAGTCCTTGGAATACTCCAATCTTTGTTATAAAAAAGAAATCAGGTAATTGGAGACTACTTCAAGATTTGAGAGCTATAAATGAAATTATGGAAACTCTGGGAGTGTTACAACCTGGACTCCCTTCTCCAGTGGCAATTCTAAAAAATAGCCATATTATGTTATTGATTTATAAGATTGTTTTTTTACTATACCTTTGGCAGCTCAAGACTGTAAAAGATTTGCTTTTAGTTTACCATCTTTAAGCCTAAAGAGACCTTACCAACGATATCAATGGAAGGTTTTGCCTCAAGGTATGAAAAGTAGTCCAACATTATATCAAAAGTATATTGATCAAGCTCTTGAACCTATTAGACAACAATTTCCAGATTTATATATGATTCATCACATGGATGATATTTTACTTGCTTATTACTAGAGTGATGTGTTACAAATTATACTAAAAGAGTTAATAGAGCAACTACAGAGGTGGGGACTTGTTGTGGCAACAGAAAAAATTCAAACTAATTCACCCTATAATTACCTAGGAAGAATAATCAATATTTGTACTGTTAACATGCAAGAGTTACAAATATGAACTGACAAGTTAACTACTTTAAATGATTTCCAAAAATTATTGGGTGATATTAACTGGATTAGACCATATTTAAAATTAACCACAGCTGATTTAAAACCTCTTTTTGATATTCTTAAAGGAGATTCAATACCTACATATCCTAGATATCTAACAGCGGAAGGGAAGCAAGCTCTTAAAGCTGTTAAAAAGGCCATTCGAAAATACCAGTTACAACAATTAGACTATACCAAACCTTGGTCTTTAATAATAATAAAGATTAGTTTTACTCCAACTGGATGTTTGTGGCAAGATGCTCCCTTGGAATGGATACATTTGCCAGCCACCTTAAAAAAGATTGTTGTCTCTTATCCCTCACAAGGGGCCTTCTTGGTAATCAAAGCAAGACTAAGAAGCAGAGAATTATTTGGGAAAGAAATACAAACAATTGTTCTTCTGTATACTAAAGAACAATTTCTACAGCTACTCTAATTAGAAGACCAATGGGCTATCTCATTTCATGGTTTTACAGGACAAATTTTATATCATTTGCCAAATCATCCATTATTACATTTTTTTTCTCATACAGAAATTATTTTCCCTACCAAATGTTCTCTGGTGCCATTGGGACCCCTGCCTCTCTTGTATTTACAGATGTTTCCTCTAACAGAATAGCAATTACAATTATTGATCAACAGTCGCCTATTGTTAATATGACTAAAGAAACTTCTACTCAAAGGACTGAATTAATTGCTGTTATAGTAGCCTTTCAAAAGGTTTCTCAGTCTTTCAATCTTTATACAGATTCTCAATATATTGTTAATCTATTTCCTGCCTTAGAGACAGCTACTATTTCTTATAATTCATTAATAGCTCAAAAATTACGAGATTTACAAAATATTATTAAATATAGAACTTCTCCTTTTTACATCAGACACATTCGAAGCCATTCTGGCCTTTCTGGACCCTTGTCTAAAGGAGATAAAAAAGCTGATATTCTGACTAAAACAACAATTTTCACTGCTGTAGAGGAAGCTATAGCAGCCCATAAGTTACAACATCAAAATGCTTCCTCTTTACAACATCAGTTTCATATTACTTGAGAACAAGGAAGAGCTATTGTTAGATCTTGCCATACTTGTCCAAAGTTTTTTCCTTCCCCCCAGATGGGAGTAAACCCCAGGGGGCTATTACCCAACAGGCTATGGCAAATCAATGTTACTCATGTACCTGAGTTTGGAAAATTGTCTTTTGTACATGTGACTGTTGATACTTATTCTCATGTAATTATAGCTTCTGCTAGATCTGGGGAAGATTTTAAACATGTTTCTCAACATTTGTTTTTATGTTTTTCACAAATTGGCATACCTTTAAAATTAAAAACTGACAATGGTTCACCCTATACTCCTAAGGCTTTTAAACATTTGTGTGATATGTTCCACATAAGTCATTCAACAGGAATTCCTTATAATCCTTAAGGACAAGCTACTGTGTAACATCAAACATTAAAAACTTAGATTTCTAAGCTAAGAAACGGGGAGTTTGCTTATAAATCCTCTCATCAGATATTACAACATGCCTTATTTGTGATTAGCCATTTAAATGCTGATTCTCAAGGCAAAACTCCTATGATGAGACATTGGGAAAATACTCCCACAACAAAACCTCTTGTAAAATGGAAAGACTTACTAACAGGATAGTGGAAAGGACCTAATGTTCTCTTAACATTGGGAGAGGATATGCTTGTGTGTTTCCACAGGGTGCTGATTCTCCTTTGTGGATTCCTGATCGACTGATTTGACATCATGAGCCCTCCAGGCAGAAGGAGGATTCCTCTTCAACCATATCCAGGGACCTGTTTGACCCAGGATGATGAGCTTGCTGAACAACTTGCTAATGTTAATCTTTGCTCCAAACAGGCTGCCTCTACTCAAAATGCTACACTTCCTACCTGAGGACAAATAAAACATTTAACAACTACAGTAGACCAAATGTTGTTGGCTCAGGGAAACGCACTCACTCCTGAAACATTGTTTGTGGCTACATTGGCTCTTCTTTCTTGTCAGGTATCAGTAATTGCAGCCTATCAGTCTTATTGGGCTTATTTTCCTGATCCTCCATCGTTACATCCTTCATCTTGGAGTAGAGTCAATTTAAAGGTTTTTACTAGTCACCCATAATTGTTGGGAGGCATTTCTGATACTTTGATGCCATATAAAATTTCACAAGAAATATCTTTTCATGGTTTAGTAGATGGGACTCCCTTGTGTTTTCCTACCCATAATGAAAAAGTTCCTTTGGGATGTCTCCTCATTAATTATAAAACATATCTTACTGACTCACCTCAATTTGATACTACAAAAAGATATATCTGGTCTTCAGAAGTAGTCTCAATTGGATATGCTAATTATTATGAACTTTATGAAAATATAACTATACCCTCCTCTGTTGAACCTTGTGAAAATAAATTAAAACATACAGATATATATTGGAATCAAATAGATCAATCTGTAGATTTTCCAAAATGGTTTAAATGTGGCTTTTCTCATGCTGCTCAGGTTCATATCCCATTTATGTCCAAGACTAAGATTATGGACTGGTCAGTTACCTACCCAAATTATAATTATTTAGCTTATTTCATAAAGAACGAAGAAAAATTTGATGGATTAAAAGACATACTCCTTTACCCGGGGCTTCTTCGTAGATGGTTCACTCCTGGGTGGGTAACACCTATATATAAAAGTATTTTAAAAAATGGCAAATATTCTTATTTTCCTGATTTATATCCTCTCCTTGCAGCTACCAATATGGTCATTTTAAAAACATCCTAATTTAAAAACTCCTGTTCCTCCTAAGTCATATAATGTTAGAGCTTTTGTTAATGCTCGTCATGCAATTCTACTTGCTCAAGTTGATAATTTAAATATTTCTAAAACTAAGGAAACTTATTCTATATGATGTGATCTTTGCATTTTAAATTATTGTATTAATTCCTCATTTCCAAAAAACTATACTGTTCTTTTGTTAGTATATCAGCCATCATTCGTGATGTTACCTGTTGTGCTAAAAGAAGATTGGTTTGATGATCCAGGAACCGAAGTGCTTTAGCAACTTAATGGACTTACAAGACCTAAACATTTTGTAGCTGCCTTAGTTTTGGGAATTAATATTAATAAGTAAAATCACTTTTTTGGCTGTATCTACTACTGCTTTAGTTCAAGAAATACATTCAGCTTCTCGTGTAAATGATTTATCCCATAATATATCTCTGGCTATAGCAATTCAGGAACAGATAGACAAAAAATTAGAAACACACATCAATGCCCTACAAGAAGCTATTCTTTATATTGGCAATCAAGTTCAAAATATGAACTACTAGAATATGAACTACTACTCAAATGAGTACTAGATGTCATGCTAATTATAAGTGGATTTGTGTTACCCCTTTAAAACATGATGAGAAAGAAACCTCATGGCAGCCAGTAAAACTCATTTAAAGGGAGTTTGGAATAATTCCAATATAGCCCCTGATATTGATACTTTACAATATAAAATTAATGATTTATCTCAGGCTTATTTACAAATGTCCTCTACTAGTAATTTGGCAATAGAAATTTATAATAATATCAGGAGTATAATTGGAAATAGTACCTTTTTGACATTTATTATTAAAATTGGAATAGGGATATTTTGTGTTATGATATTGTTATTTATCTTATCAGTCATCCTCCGTCTAATTTGGAAAAGTATTCATAATGTACATACTCAAATTGAAACCATCAAATTAAAAAATAAAAAATAAAATTAAAAAGGGGGAAGTGCTGCATCTATTTCCTGCCACTCCAACACTTGACATGGTCTGTTGGAGTAGAAAATCTGACACTAGACATGATCTGTTGAAATAAAGGACTCAACACTTACAGTTCTGTGGTTCATCCTCCCTCCTGGGGGCCATAGGCGTGAAATATCTCCAGGTGTAGTTGCTTTTTAATATTAATAATCAATATAATATTTAGAAACTTATTGGAAAAACATTGGGGAAGTTTTACTGTATTGGGACACAAAAAAGTGCAAAATAAAAATTTGTCAGTAGTACATATATAAAATATATGAAAATAAACATTTGTAGTTGTGTTCAAGTTAAATGGAGACTGTGATTGCTTTAGTATAATAATAGATGGATAAAGAAGCATTCCTCTGAGCTTGGATGCGGTGTTTAGTCTTTGTTGCTTTCTAAGTTTCAATAGTTGATTCTAGAGATACTTTACATAATAAAAACATTTAGGTTAGTCATAAGTATAATTTGTGCTTTTCCTAGGTTTAGTCTAATAATTTAAGAATCAGAATAAGATTGATTGTAGTCTACTATTATATGAAATTAGAGTAGACTAAATATTAACTATGAGTTGATTTCTTTGCCCTTAAATAATAGTAAAAGTTTCTCACTGTTAAACACTGGTGTTCAGGGTGGGGGTAGTGTCTAAGAAAATCTAATAATGTGTTTGTTCGGAAGGTTGAAGGCTGCCAGATCATGGTGCCCTCAGTTTAGCTGGGAGACAAGGTTGTTTTAGTTTAGCTGCCAAATGAGGATGTTTTAATCTAGCTGGGAAATAAGGTTGTTTTGATCTGGGCTGTCATACAGAGAGAATGTGTACTTTGAGAAGAAGCATAGATTGTACTTTTGAAGATTTTTCTTATTTTAAACTAATCATAAAATGATATGATCATTAGTAAAGAAAAATATCTATAAAAAGGCAGGCAGAAAAAGTAAAGAAAGATTCGGCCTCAAAACTTCTGGTGTCTCTGTGTGCTGTTTCTACACCATGCCAACACATCCCATCCACCTAGGACACCTGACTGAGCTAGGGCTGGACCCCGGCATCATACCCACTTTGCTGTGAAGATGTGGTGGTGCCACTATGCACAGTGCTTCTGTTATAACAATCTGCTTCCAATTTCCTGAACTGAGCTTTCACTATGCACGCAGAAGTATGCAGCAACCTCATAGAGTTTTCGGACAAAATGCACAAATGGATTTCCATGAAATTTTGAAATTTACTCTTTTCATCATTCACACACTTCCCCAAACATCTGAGCATTCTGCCTCCTCGTTTTCTAGGGAAGCCCCTTATGTATTCCTGTTGCAGTACTCTAATGTGCAGGTTTAATATGGCTGATATTGAAGTTCCTTTTCTGAGAAAGTTTCATGAATGGATTTCAATGAAGCATTGGATGTTATCTCTCCTCCTCACACCAATATGTGGTGGTGCCACCATGCACTGTGCTTCTGTTATAAAAATCAGTTTCTAATTCCCTAAATTGAGCTTTCCAAATGAACACAGAGTTATGCTGAAACCTCATACAGTTTTCTGAGGAAATACACAAATGGATTTCCATGAAACTTCGAAATTTTCTGTCTTCATTATTCCCACTCTTCCCATAAAATCTCAACATTCTACCTCCAGGTTTTCTAGGGAAGCCCTTTATGTATTCCTGTCCCAGTACTCTAACATGCAGGTTGAATAGGGCTGAAACTGAAGTCCCTTTTCTGAGAAAATTATACCAGTGGATTTCTATGAAACTTTGGGTATTATCTCTTCTCCTCATACCCAGTTTCCTGTAATGATGTGGTGGTGCCACCATGCACAATGTTTCTTTTTAGCAATCTGTTTATAATTCCCTGAATTAATCTTTCCCTATGCACGCAGAGTTAGACTGCAACCTCATACAGTTTTCCGGAAAAATGCACAAATGGATTTCCATGAAACTCTGGGTATTTTCTCTTTTAATCATTCCACTCTGGTCACAACATCAGAGCATTCTATCTCCAGCTTTTCTAGGCAAGCCTTTTATGTATTGTTGTTGCAGTACTCTAACGTGCAGGTTGAATAGGGCTGAAATTGAAGTTCCTTTTCTGAGAAAGTTTCACGAATGGATTTCAAAATATATTCGGTATAATCCCTCCTCCCATAACCACTTGGCTGCGAAGGTGTGCTGGTACCACCATGCACGGTGCTTCTGTTATAACAATCTGTTTCTAATTCCCTGAATTGAGCTTTCCCTATGCACGCAGAGTAAAGCTTCAACCTAATAGAGTTTTCTGAGAAAATGCACAAATGGATATCCATGAAACTCTGGGTATGTTCTTTTTTCATCATTCTACCTCCAGGTTTTCTAGGCAAGACCCTTATGTATTCCTTTTGCAGTACTCTAACATTTAGGTTAAATAGGGCTGAAATTGAAGTTCCTTTTTGAGAAAGTTTCACAAATGGATTCCAGTGAAACTTCGGATATTATCTCTCCTCCTCATACCCATTTTGCTGTGAAGAATTAGTGGTGCCACCATGCACAGTGCCTCTGTTATAAAAATCTGTCTCCAGTTTCCTGAATTGAGCTCTCTGTATGCATGCAGATTAAAGCTGCAACCTAATACGGTTTTCTGAGAAAATGCACAAAACAATTTACATGAAACTTGTGCATCTTCTCTTTTCATCATTCCCACTCTACCCCCAAAATCTGAGCATTCTACATACAGGTTTTCTACACCACCCATTATGTATTCCCCTTGCAGAACTGTAACGTTCAGATTCAATAGGGCTGAAATTGGAGTTCCTCTTCTGACGATGTTTCATGAATGGATTTCAATGAATCTTTGGTTATTATCACTCATCCTCATACCAACTTTGCTCCAAAGATTAGTGGTGTTACCATGCACAGTGCTTCTGTTATAACAATCTGTTTCTTGTTCCCTGAATAGAGCTTTCCCTATGCACAAAGAGTAAAGCTGCAACCTAACACGTTTTTCTGAGAAAATGCACTAATGGATTTCCATGAAACTCTGGGTATGTTCTCTTTCATTATTCCCACTCTATTCCCAACATCAGAGCATTCTACCACCACCTTTACTAGGCAAATCCCTTATGTATTCCTTTTGCAGTACTCTAACATGCAGGTTGAACAGGGCTGAAATTGAAGTTATTTTCTGAGAATGTCTCACAAATGGATTTCAATGGAACTTTTGGTATTATCTCTCCTCCTCATACCCCCTTTGTTGCGAAGATGTGGTGGTGCCACCATGGAAGTTGCGTCTGTTATAACAATCTGATTCTAATTCCATAATTGAGCTTTCCCTATGCACGCAGAATTAGGATGAAACCTCATACAGATTTCTGAGAAAATGCACCAAATTGATTTCCATGAAACTCTGGGAATTTTCTCTTTTCATCAGTCCCACTGTGCTCCCAACATCTGAGCTTTCTAACTCCAGGTTTTCTAGGCACACCCCTTTTGTATTACTGTTGCAGTACTCTAACGTGCAGGTTGAATATGGCTAAAATTGAACTTGCTTTTCTGAGAAAGTTTCACAAATGGATTTCAATAAAACTTAGGGTATTATCTCCTTCTCAGCCCCACTTTGTTGCGTAGATGTGGTGGTGCCACCATGCATGGTGCTTCTGTTATAACATTGGTTTCTAATTCTCTGAATTGAGTTTTCCCTATGCAAGCAGAACAAAGCTGCAACCTAATACATTTTTCTTTAAAAATGCATGAATGGATTCCTATGAAACTCTGGTTTTTGCTCTTTTCTTCATTTCCACACTGCCCCCAACATCAGAGCATTCTACCTCCACATTTTCTAGGCAAGCCACTTAAGTATTCCTGTTGCAGTACTCTATCATGCAGGTTGAATAGGGCTGAAATTCAAGTTTCTATTTTGAGAAGGTCTCACGAATGGATTTATTATTTCTCCTCCTCATACCCGGTTTGCTGTGAAGATGTGGTCATGCTACCATGCACAGTGCTTCTGTTATAGCAATCTGTTTATAATTCCCTGAATTAAGCTTTCCCTATGCACGTAGAATTAGGATGCAACCTCATACAGTTTTTTGGAAAAATGCACGAATGGATTTCCATGAAACTCTGGGAGTTTTCTCTTTTCACCATTCCCACTGTGCCCCCAACATCTGAGCATTCTACCTCCAGTTTTTCTAGACAAAGCCCTTATGTATTCCTGTCCCAGTACTCTAAAGTGCACGTTGAATAGGGCTGAAATTCAAGTTTCTATTTTGAGAAGGTCTCACGAAATGGATTTCAATGAAACCTTGGTTGTTACCTCTCCTCCTCATACCTACATTGCTGTGAAGATATGCTGGTGCCAGCGTGCTTGGTGCTTCTATTATAATAATCTGTTTCTAATTTCCTAATTTGAGATTTCCCTATGCACACAGAGTAATGCTGCACCGTGGATTTCAATGAAACTTTGGGTATTGTCTCTCCTCCTCATACCCAGTTTGCTGCGATGTTGTGGTGATGCTACCATGCACGGTGCTTCTGTTATAACAATCTATTTCCATTTCCCTGAATAGACCTTTCCCTATGCACACACAGTAAAGCTGCACCCTAATCCAGTTTTCTCAGAAAATGGACAAATGAATTTCCATGAAACTCTGGGTATTTTCTCTTTTCATCATTCCCACTCTGCCCCCAACATCTGAGCACTCTACCTCCAGGTTTTCTAGGCAAGCCCCTTCTGTATGCCTGTTGCAGTACTCCAACGTGCTGGTTGAATAGGCCTGAAATTGTAGTTCCTTTTCTGAGAAAATTTCACTAACTGATTTCAGTGAAACTTCAGGAACTATATCTCTTTCTCATAACCACTGTGCTGCAAAGATGTGGTGGTTCCACCATGCACGGTGCTTCTGTTAATACAACCTGTTTCTAATTCCCTAAATTGAGCTTTCCCTATGCACATAGAGGAAGGTTGCAACCTAATACAGTTTTCTGAGAAAATGCTCAAGTGTATTTCCAGGAAATTCTGTGTATTTTCTCTCTTCATCATTCTCACTCTGCCCCCATCACATGAGCATTGTCACTCAATTTTTCTAGGCAATCACTTTATGTGCTCCTGTTATAGAACTCTAACGTGCACTTTCAATATACGTGAAACTGAAGTTTCTTTTCTGAGAAAGTTTCACAAATAGATATCAATGAAACTTTGGCTATTATCCTCAGACCCACTTTGCTCCCAATGGTATCAACATGCACGATGCTTGTCCTATAACAATATGTTTCTTACTCTCTGAATTGAGTTTTATTTGTATACCAAGTGAATTGTTGCACACAAACAGTGTTCTGAGAAACTGCATGAATGGATTTCTATGAAACTTTGGGTCACTCCATTTCATAATTTCCACTCTGCTCCCAGCATCTAAGCATTCTGCCTACTAGTTTTGTAGACACGCCCCTTATAAATTCCTCTTGCAGAATTTATAATGATAGGGTGTGGCCCTCATCATAGGAAGGGTGGATCCCTTCCTGAGACACCTACAGGAGCCTGAAGGCCCTATAACAGGACTCAGGATTCAAGAAGAGGAGGTATTGAGAGATTCGGGGCCAAGTCAGAGCAGTCGGGTGAGTCTGGGGTGAGCACTGGGTGAGGCTCCGGGATGGGTCAGTAGTCCCAGAATTCAGGGAACTTCATGGAGTACAGTTGCCCAGTGAGACTTCCCCACTGGAACTGTGAACCCAGACAACCAGAACATTGTAGAGCAGGACCTCCCAGCAAGAGGCTTCAGTGCACATTGAGGGTCCCAGGCCTGGGTAGTAGTTCCAGTTCCCAGGGAATGTCATAAAGGAGGGCCACTCAGGGAAAGAGTCCCTCACAGAGCCAAGGCCCCAGACCAGGAGGTAGTTCCAGGCCCCAGGGAATGTCGCAGAGGAGGACTTCCCAGTGAGAGTCTCAATCAGAGGGCAAAGCTCCCTGCCCCAGAAGGTAGGTCCAGACTCCTGGAACATGGCAGAGGAGGACTGCCTAGCCCAGGTGGTATTTCTGGACTGAACAGAACTTCTTGGAGGAGAGCAGCTCAGTGAGATGTCCCCACCAGGTGAGTCTTCCCTGCCAGGTGAGGCTTTCCCACCAGGGTGGTAGAACCAGAGACACAGGCCCAGACCAGCCATGCCCCAGCCTGCAGTCTAGTCCCCCTTTTGACTGACCATCCAACAAAAAGTAGAAGTGCCTCTTCCCACCACCAGGATATATATCTCACCTGAAAGCCACCACCTCTAGAGGGGCAGCTTCCTTGTGTATCACTCCATTATCAAGTTCCTCCAAGACTTCAGGCTACTGAAGGCTAGGAGGCGAGTTATTGGAAATCTACAGGGACACTATAAGTCAATAGAGTTTCACTACTAGAGGGGTAGATATCTGACCAATACGAGAAAAAAAGGGAAGAAAATGTTCCAAACAAACCTAGATGCTACATCAATAAAATCCAATAACAGCATGGCAGAAGAAATGTCAGAAAGGGAGTTCAGAATGTACATAATTAAAATGATCAGAGAAGCAAACGATGAGATGAAAGAGTAAATGCAGGCATTGAATGATCGCACCACTCAACAGTTAAAAGAGCAAATGCAGGAAGAAAAAGATCATTTCAATAAAGAGTTAGAAATACTGAAAAAAAAAAAAAAACAGATATCCTTGAAATGAAGGAAACAATAAACCAAATTAAAAACTCCATAGAAAGCATAACCAATAGGATGGACACATGGAAGACAGAACCTCATCCTTTGAAGACAAAATAAAATATTTAATCTTGAAAACAAAGTTGAACAAACAGAGAAGATGGTAAGAAATCGTGAACAGAATCTATAAGAATTATGGGATATCATGAAAAGGCCAAATTTAAGAATTATTGGGATTGAGGAAGACTTAGAGAAACAAACCAAAGAAATGAACAATCTATTCAATGAAATAATATCAGAAAATTTCCCACATCTGAAGAATGAAATGGAAAATCAAGTACAAGAGGCTTATAGGATTCCAAATGTACAAAATTACAACAGACCCACACCAAGGCACATTATAATGAAAATAATTAATATACAAATTAAAGAAAGAATTTTAAAGCCTGCGAGAGAAAAGAATCAAATTACATTCAGGGGAAAACCAAAACTGATATCAGCATATTTTTCAATCCAGACCCTAAAAGCTAGGAGGGCCTGGAACAACATTTACCAAGCCCTGAAAGAAAATGCATGCCAACCAAGAATCTTATACCCAGCAAAACTTACCTTCTGATTTGACAACGAAATAAAATCCTTCCATGATAAACAAAAGCTAAAAGAATTTACAAAAAGAAAGTCAGCATTACAGAACATTCTTAGCAAAATATTCCATGAGGATAAGATGAAAAACAATGATGTAAATCAGCAAAGGAGGAACTGCCATAAAGGAATAGCCAAATAAAGGAGAAACCAAGTTGTGTCAAAAAAAAAATTAGCCAAATGACCAGGAATACAAATTATATCTCAATAATAACCCTGAATATTAATGGCCTAAAATCATCAATCAAAAGACATAGACTGGCAGATTGGATTAAAAAGAAAGATCCAACAATTTGCTGCCTGCACAAGACTCACCTTATAGGAAAAGATACACACACACTAAAGGTGAAAGGATGGGAAAAAACATACCATGCACATGGACTCACCAAAAAAACTGGAGTATCCATCCTCATTTCAGATAATGTGGACTTCAAGCCAAAGTTAGTCAGAAGGGATAAAGAAGGACATTTCATACTGCTTAAGGGAAGCATAAATCAGCAAGACCTAATAATCATAAACATCTATGCCCCAAACAGTGGCTCATCCATGTATGTCACACAAATCCTTCTCAATTCCAGAAATCAAATAGACCACAACACAATAATACTAGGTGATTTTAACACACCTCTCTCACCACTGGACAGATCTTCCAAACAAAAATTGAGCAAAGAAAACATAGATCTCAATAACACAATCAATAATTTAGACTTAATGGATATATACACAATATACCATCCAACAAAGAGCGAATACACTTTCTTCTCAGCAGCACATGCATCCTTCTCTAAAATAGACCATATTCTATTCCACAAAGCTAATGTTAGCAAATACAAGAATATACAGATATTACCTTGTATTCTATCAGATAATAATGGATTGAAATTAGAATTAAATGACAGAATAAAAATCAGAAACTACTCCAACACCTAGAGATTATATAATAAGCTATTGTATGATGAATGAATAACAGAAGACATCAGGAGGGAAATAAAAAAATTCTTAGAGGTAAAGAAGAAAAAAGTACATCATATCAAAATCTCTGGGACACTATGAAAGCAGTACTTAGAGGAAAATTTATTTCATGGAGTGTATTCGATAAGAGAAGAAAAAAAATCAACAAATAAATTACCTAACACTACAGCTCAAAGTCCTAGAAAAAGAACAGAGCAACACGAAAAGTAGTAGAAGACAGGAAATAGTTAAAATCAGAGCTTAAATCAATGAAATTGAAACAAAAGAAAAATCAAAAAATTGACAAAATAAAAAGTTGGTTCTTTGAAAAAATAAACAAAATTGATAAACACTTAGCCACACTAACAAAGAGAAGGAGAGAGAAAACTCAAATTACTAAAATTCAGAATGAACAAGGAAATATCACAACAGACACGAGTGAAATACATAATGAAATACATAACATAATTAGAAGGTATTTTGAAAATCAATAATTCAAGAAAATAGAAAATCTTGAAGACATGAACAGGTTTCTAGAGACATATGAATTACCTAAACTGAATGAGGAGGACATACACAATTTAAATAGACCAATTTCAAGTAATGAAATAGAAGAAGTCATCAAAAGCCTACCAACAAAGAAAAATACAGTATCAGATAGATCTTCAGCTGAGTTCTGCAAGACCTTGAAAGAAGAGCTCATTCCATTACTCCTCAAAGTATTTCATAAAATAGAAGAGGAGGGAACCCTCCCAAACTCATTCTATGAAGCCAATATCACCATGATACCTAAACCAGACAGAGACTCGTCAAGGAAAGAAAATGTCAGACCAATATTCTTAATGAACATTGATGCAAAAATTCTCAACCAAATTTTATCAGATTGCATACAAAAATATATTAAAAAGATAGTGCACCATGATCCAAGTAGGTTTTATCCCAGGGACGCAGGTTGGCTCGATGTCCAAAAATCAATAAATGTAATAAATAAATGTAATGACATAAAGTCAAGAATCACATGACTATTTCCATAGATTCAGAAATAGCATTTGATAAAATACAGCATCCCTTCATACTCAAAACACTAGAAAAAATAGGGATAGTGAAAACATTTCTCAACATTGTAAAAGCCATCTATCCTTAGCCCATGTCCAATATCATTCTAAATGGTGAAAAACTGAGTTTTCCCCCTAAAAACTGGAACAAGGCAAGGATGCCCTCTTTCACCACTTCTATTCAACATTGTCCTTGAAACTCTAGCCAGAGCAATTGGGCAGACCAAAGAAATTAAAGGGTACGAACAGGAAAAGAACAACTCAAACTATACTTATTTGCTGATGACATGATTATTTATTTAGAGGAAACAGGAGATTGCACCAGAAAACTTTTAGAACTCCTAAGTAAATTTAGTAAAGTAGCAGGATATAAGATCAATTCTCATAAATCTAATGCTTTTTTATACATAAGTGATGAATCTTCAGAAATAGAAGTTAGGAAAACTACCCCATTTGCAATAGCCTCGAAAAAAATAAAATACTTGGGAACTCAATCTAACAAAAGAGGTGAATGAACTCTACAATGAGAACTACAGAACTCTAAAGAAAGAAATTAAAGAAAACCTTAGAAGATGGAATGATCTCCCATGTTCTTGGATAGACAGAATTAATATTGTCAAAATGGCCATAGTACCAAAAATGCTATACAGATTCAGTGCAATTTCAATTAAAATCCCCATGAAGTACCTTACAGAAATAGAGAAAGCAATCATGAAAATCATCTGGAAGAATAAGAAACCTAGAACAGCTAAAGCAATCCTTAGCAGGAAGAGTGAAGCAGGGGGTATTGCAATACCAGAACTTCAACTATACTACAAAGCAATAGTAACAAAAATGGCATGGTATTGGTACCAAAATAGACAGGTAGATCAGTGGTACAGAATAGAGGACATGGACACAAATCCAAATAAATACAATTTTCTCATACTAGACAAAGGTGGCAAAATATGCAATGGAGAAAAGATATCCTGTGGCGAGCCGCCTCATCACCATGATAAGATGGCGCTGGTTTCCTGAAGTGCTTTCTAGGTAAACAAGCCCATATTTGGTTGAGCTAACTGTTGCAAGTGGGAGCACCTATGAACATAGGCCAAGTGGCAGGAGTAGATTGGCTATTGCAAGAGTATAAAAGTGTATGAATTCAGCTCAAGAAGAAGAAGAAGAAAAACCATGGTTTTATAATATTAAGGTCCTGATTAAACTGCTGAAGGAAGATTCCTGTGTCGTGCTTTCTTGCGGGCGAGGGACACGACAAGTGGTGCCGAAACCCGGGAGTCAGAACTTTCAGTGGTCAGGGGGTGCACCGGTAAGTACCACAGGTAAGTGGGGTCCACACATAGTGGGGCGCTCCTCTGTATAAAGAGAGAGAGCAGGAATCGACCTTGCATAGTCGATTAACAAAGATAAATTCAACCGACTTTGTGTAGTCGGTCAGCAAAGATAAATTCAACCGACTTTGTGTAGTCGGTCAGTAAGATAAATTCAACTGACTTTGTGTAGTCGGTCAACAAAGAAAGATATTTTGTTTTCACTTTCATTCTGCTTGCTCTGAATGCTGCTTTCATTATGGGTAATTCTCCATCTAGTTCATTAATACAGCCTTTAGATTTTTTGTTGCACTCTAAAGAGCTCAAGGTTAAACGCAGTACTTTAGAAACATTCCTTGTAAGAATTGATAAAGCAGCCCCATGGTTTGCTGTCTCCGGAAGCTTGATTCCTACTAGCTGGGATAAGTTGGGAAAAGATTTGGATTTCCTTCAGGAGCAGGGACAATTGGAGAAAGGAGTGATACCACTATGGAAATTAATAAAAGGATGTATTCTTGATGGTAGATGTCAGGAAGCTATTCATAAAGGACAGGAAGTTCTTGAACAACTACATGAGGAGAAGTCTGAGGATTCTATGAGTACTTCCAGTAAACATAGTGCAGGAGAGCAGGTTTATGGAGCTATTCCAAAGAGGAGACTATACCCAGATTTAAAAGCCCTTAGAACACCAGAAGATACAGGGGAGTCAGAATCAGACGGCGAAGAGAAAGTGAAAGAGCTAACGCAGCACTTACGGAAGGTAAAGATAAAAGAAGGGGGAACTAAGAGGCAAAAAGATTTTAGACAAAAGGACTATGAGGAAGAACAGAAGCCAGCTCTGGCCTATGATCCTCCCCCGAATGTGGGAGGGGTTCCGAGCACGGGTAGAACTTTTAACTCTGCAGCTTGGAGGGCTGCCCATGTAGAGCTGGGGTTTGCCTGTCCTGTATTCCATGACAATAATGGGGGAAAGTATCAAGAACCCATAGAATTTAAAACGATAAAGAATATAGCAGAATCTGTCCGCACTTATGGTGTGGATGCTGCTTTTACTATCGCCCAAATAGAGGGGCTCAATAGATTCTGCATGACCCCCTCGGAGTGGGCCAGTTTAGTGAAAGCTTGTGTTTCCCTGGGTAAATATTTAGACTGGAGAGCCTTCGTGTTAGAGGGGGCCAATGAACAGGCTGCACGCAACCAAGCTATGGGCAAACCTGCCTGGGATGTGGATATGCTTCTGGGGCAAAGTAGATTTGCCAATCAGCAAACAGGCTTTCCATTAGAGGTTTATGAACAAATTAATAAGATCTGCATTGCTGCCTGGAAAGCACTCCCTAATAAAGGAGAAGTGCGAGGTAACTTAACAAAAATTGTCCAAGGCCCCACAGAAGATTTTTCAGATTTCGTGGCTAGAATGGTAGATGCAGCAGGGAAGATCTTTGGGGATGCTGATGTAGCTATGCCTTTAATTAAACAATTAATATATGAACAATGTACAAGAGAATGCAGAAATGCTATTAACCCATTTAAAAGCAAAGACATAGAGACATGGATGAAAGCTTGTAGAGAAATAGGTGGCCCATTAACAAATGCAGGCTTAGCCGCTGCCTTCCTTCGCATGGAAGGACTATTAAAGGCTTTATTACAGGCTAATGGAGCACCTTTAGAGGTTTCCTCAGCTAGGAAGTTTTTAAAAGCTGTAGAAGACAAAGCCCCTTGGTTTTTAGATAAGGGCTTGTTGGATCAAGAGAAACTATCACAAGAGACAGAAAAAGGCCCCCCTCCTGATCCCTTCCACGCAGCTCCATGGCCACCTAGGGAGGGAACACCCATGTCCTAGAAGCAGTCCTCCCCCTAGGCAGAGATCTCAGCAGCTCCATTCCTCAAAAGTAGTAAGAAATAATGTTTTGTGATTTTCTGCATTCAAACCTAACCTGATTTCTCAACCAGGAAGAAAAAGGGTTAAAAAAGTCCTGGGTGATCCTCCCTCCCCCCTGCCTGGCCTTGCTGAAGCCTGCATTGGAATGTAGGCTGCAGCAGTCTCAGTGGGAAAGGGGGGTAACCTGAAGATAAGAAAAGAAAACAAAAGGGTGTCTGTTTTAAACTTCTGGACTGCTACACAGAATTAACTCATTTTCCAGGATTCTTGTTTTGTTTTGTTTTTCTTTAATGCTGTATTTTTGAGCTCATAATTTTGATCTTGCATACCTAGGTTAATGATTTTTTTTTCTCTTTTTGATCAGTTCTATTTTTTATTCAACTAAAGTTTTTGAACATCTGTTACATTGCAATGGAGATTCACCTATAAAGTTACAAGGCCTTTGATTTTGTGTTATTTCTATGTCATGCTGTCTGGTGTCATGTCTTGTCTGCATCAAAACTGAGCACTCCTAAAATTAAAATTTAAAAATGGATCCAAATACTTTTATTCACGTGATTTGAAAGGGTTCAATTTAAATTGAGTAAACTAATAAAAGTGACATGTCTTTAAAAATAACTTGCAAGTCTCTAGGTGGTCAAACTAATGGAATGTTGATGTTAAACAATGTCTAATATCAATTGTTTCTAGGACTTTTCTTCAACAGGAAAGAGACAGCAAATACTGTTCAGGACACCTGCCTGCTTTCTTGGTTTTTATAGAATAAGTAAATTAGAGTTAACATATATGGGATTACTCAAATGTGTTTGTAGAGACATCTGATTAATTTACAAAATTAAAATGCTCATTGTTAAATAACATCAAGTACTCTTAACTCCTTAAATTCCATGGAGTATCGTACTTAAACATTATTGGTGCTTTCATAGGTTGGTAAATAAAAAGGGTTTAAACTTGCTTTGTGTCATCACTAAACTAAAAACAAGGTTACTAAGAGTTATGTCTTAATAAGTACAATTCTATATACAAAGGGTTCTAAAGGTTTCAACTGTGTTTCAATTAGAGTACTATAAACAACAAAATATTTAATCTTATTAAAATAGAGCAATTTATCTAAATTCAGAAATTTCATAAGAGTTGTTTCAGAATGTGAACAAAAAGGGGTCAACAGATAGGAAAGAGAAAATAAAAGGGTCTGGGTATGGAAATATATTTAGTAAAAGGGAAAAGGAAATGTTTCTGGGTAAGAAAGTGCTTGTGTGATGAAATACATGAGGGTCTAAGTAAGTGCTAAGAAAGTCTATGTAAGTAAAGGGCAAGTTTCAACATGTAAACAGCCAAAGCTATTTAAGGTTTTTCCTAAGGTGAAATACTAATGTTCTGATATACACCAAAGTTTAATCTACATGGTAAAATGACATGGTAAAATGGCAAGGATTCTTAGAAACACTAATTTACTCTTAACTTTGTGTCTATTAAGTTTTATTCTTTAGAACAATTAGTCTTAAAAATTGGGGTTTATACAATTATGGTTAAACAACTGTTAGAGTATTGTACTATGTTACAGAGTCTACATTTTTCTTAAGAAACTAAATTTGGTAAGAAAAAAGTGTCAAGGTAATTGTGAAATGGTTTCTAGTTGTATATGAAATGTGTTCATATTTTTCAGGTATACAAGTTTTTAAAGCAGGAAATTTATCAAGCTGTGCTATTCTCCAGATTAAACTTGTCTGTAATGTTAATCTTAAACTTAAAAAGAGTAAATTTTAATTGGGGATTTATTTCTATCGTTTAATGTTCTATTATGGGACATATTATCAGTAAGGTATATGTAACATTGGTTACTTATTTCACTGAGATAAAAATTTAAATGTAAATATATATCTAAGAGTTAGTGACAGCCTGATTTGTTTAAAGGTTCATATTGTAGAAGGTAAAAGCATTTTGCTACACAAAAGAAAATTTAAAAGCTCTCTCAGCCTTTCTTTGATTGATTCCTGTTTTGGATATAATGTTAGACTGTGTTAACTAATGTTTATATGGACTCAGAAATCAATATATATAAACTTCTTAAAATGACATTTAAGAAAGAGTATAATGCATTATAGCAAAAATGGGACAACAATGACTGAGATTGGGGTCCCTGACTTCATGACTGTAGCATGCCTGGTGCCTGGAAGTGTTCCTATGTAGGAGCACAAGATGCCTAACTGCTGTGGCAGTAACCTCCCTGGGGAGGCTCTGTACAGGAGTCCTATCAGCTCTTACATTGATATCAAGCACACAGCTCTTGGGCAGAAAGAAATTGTTTTGCTAGATAACCAGTGTTTCATCAGTTCCCTTCTCTAGTTCCTGCCCACCTTACCGTAACTTTGGACAGTGGACTTCTTTGAGAGCTACACAGAGTTCCTAACATTGCACTTTGCAGTTGTGAGAAAAAGTTATGTAGATGGTCTAGTCTCTGTAACTCTCCTAAAAACAAAGAATGATGCTTACATAGTCTTTAACTTCATAATAAGACATGTATAAATGTTGCTAACATAACTCTTTAGATCTACATTTCCATCAGAGAACAGAGCTCCATCTGATCTCAGCTTAATCTTCAAAATCTGTGTTTATAAACCTTTATTTTCTAATACTCCTTTGACCCTCACTGAACTTAAAAATTTGGTCATGCTGGTCAGGACAAAAGGGACAAAAAATTAGTTGTAGGATTAGAACACTTAAGATCTGTAAAGAGTCACGCCTTACCTGAGATAAGGCTCTGCCTCCCACCTTACTGCATGTTAGAGTGACTCCAAAATAAGTCAGACTTCAGCTTATTTAAAGTTATAATCAAAAGATTGGTTTTTTTGTTGTAAAATTACTATGATCTCACATAGGGAATATAATGTGGTTCTCAGTCAAAATTCAAAATAGCTATTATACAAGCAGAATATATTTTTACTCTTACTTATTTCATTTTGTAAAACTGTTACCTATTAATGTTTTGCAGAAGTAGCTGCTTCAAGAACACGCAACCTAGGTAACTTGTGATAATAAGCCATCACCTAACAAATGGTGGTAACAGATACCAGAACAAATAGTGGTAACTTCCAGAACTAATGCAGACTCCAGTTAGATAAAAGGGTAAATAACTGTAAAGTTATGGACATTAAAGTTAAAGCCCAGTACCCTTACTTTATGACTGGTGAGACTGGCTTGCTGGATGATTAAGATCAAACTTAGAGATTGGAATTAAATACAGAAGGCAAGATAGACCAGTATTTGGATCTTTTGCCCTCAGTCAGCCTGAACCCAGGGAATAAGAGGACTTCTCTAAGGAGCACTTAAGGTGTTGGAAACTGTAGGTGCCATCAATCCTAACAACAAAGTTTCCTCTTTATTTACTCAGTTACAAAATTTGATTTTGGGCCATTCTGCACCCTTTTATCCTGTACATATAAGAGCTCATACGGCTCTCCCTGGACCTATTGTTGAAGGAAACGCAAGGGCAGATGCCGCTACCCGCACAATTTGTTTTCTTTCTTCTCTTGACAGTGCTCGAGACTTTCATAATAAGTTTCATGTTAACTCCCAAACACTTCGTAAGCGCTTCTCTATTCCTCGAGCAGAAGTGAGACAGATTGTCTTAGATTGTTCCCATTGTGTTCCATTTCACCATCTCCCTTCTCTTGGTGTTAACCCCCAAGGCTCGCGACCTCTAACGATTTGGCAAATGGATGTTACTCATATTGCAGAGTTTGGTTCCCTAAAATATGTTCATGTCTCAGTAGATACTTTTTCTGGAGTTATGCATGCCTCTGCTTTGGCAGGAGAAAAAGGCCATCATGTCATCTCCCATTGCCTAGAGGCTTGGGCTGCCTGGGGCCTTCCATGCTCCTTGAAGACAGATAATGGGCCAGCGTACACTGGTCAACAATTCACCTCTTTCTGCTCCACTATGGGAGTGCAACTGACTCATGGCTTACCTTACAACCCCCTAGGTCAGGGAATCATGGAGAGAGCTCATAGAACGATTGAAGAACTTTTACAAAGACAAAAAGGGGGAATAGGAGCAAGCTGTACTCCTAAAGAGCGTTTGTCTTTGGCTCTTTTTACCATTAATTTTTTAACTTTGGATGCACATGATAATTCTGAGGCTGAACAGACATTGTTCGCCGCCTGCCCCCCCTTTTCTATTTCTATTATCAAACAGTTCAAAAGTGATTTTAAATTGTTCTAATGACAATATTACCTGCCTGCTTTCAGAGTGTTGGAACGGTAGTGAATCTGTTGCTGTGATTGTAAAGGTACCCACCTTTGTACCTGTCCCAGTGGAGGTCAATCCAGATAATTTTCCATTGGTGAACTTCTTCAGAGAAAAGAGAGACTTTGGCATTACCGCAGCCATAATAACTGCTATTGCTGTCTCTGCTACTGCAGCCACTACCGCTGCTCTAGCCATGACCAATCAAGTTCAAACAGCACAAACCATTAATCAAGTCATACAGCAAACTGCACAGGTGCTAGAAACCCAGGACCGTGTCAACAGACATATCCTATCAGGGATCTTGGCGGCGAATCAAAGGATAGATTTACTACAAGTACAGTTGGATGAACTTTTCAACATTGCACAAGTTGGATGCATTGGGAATCATAAACACATGTGTATAACTCCAGTAAGATATGAAGAAGCAAAGAATCAAAGCCACTTGATTTCCACCTTTCTTGCAGGCAACTGGTCCCTAGAAGCTGAGAAGATGATGAATCAACAATTATTGCAGATTGCGATTTTAAATGACACTCGTGTTGAGCCTGTTACTTTGAGTCAGTTCTCTAACTGGCTCACCTCTGCCTTTAGTTATTTTAAAGAATGGGTTGGTGTGGGGATCTTTGGATGTATTTGTTTTGCAGGCATTTGCCTTTGCCTTTGGTTTATTTGCAAGCTAAGAGTGCGTCAAGCACATGAAAAGGCGGTGTTAATTCAAGCTGTGTTAGCCATTGAACAAGGGGTGTCACCTTCTGTGTGGTTGGCTAATCTGGCACGGGAATAAGTGACATTTTTAGTATATCTCTGTTAGAGTTAAAATTATCATTTACGCTAGGTGTCTGCAGGGTACTGCTCTAATTACTATATACTTTTCTTTGAGGACTGTGTATTTACATCCTGGGGATTTCTTGTACTAATTAAGGCTTCTATTGTCTTGTAACTTCCACTTTTGATCTTGAGCTATAACAATGATGTTGGAGGAGAGAACTGTTACTGTATGCCTTGTGTTCATTATGGTGCCCCTGTATTGTGCAGCATTGGCAAGTAGGGTGATGTGTTTTCCTACCTCAGGCCTTTGCAGTTGCATAAGCTGGATAAGCTCCCCCTAGTATGGTTTTCCATACCACTACGTCTTCATGGACACAGGATGCGAGTCAAAGCACTGCACTTGAGAGTTTTATTTTTGAACCTCAAGGAAGGCATGCCCTATTGCATGTGGGTTTGATGTCCACGTCCCACCCTACGAAAAAAGGCATCGGCTTAGGTGATATTAGGCCCGGAGAAGGCGCCACTCTGGGACTGACGTTCACTATTTGCCACTTTTGCACAGTAGGATAGGGCCTCTACCTTCACCTGTGTTCATAAAATAAAGAAGGGGGAGCTGTGGCGAGCCGCCTCACCACCATGATAAGATGGCGCTGGTTTCCTGAAGTGCTTTCTAGGTAAACAAGCCCATATTTGGTTGAGCTAACTGTTGCAAGTGGGAGCACCTATGAACATAGGCCAAGTGGCAGGAGTAGATTGGCTATTGCAAGAGTATAAAAGTGTATGAATTCAGCTCAAGAAGAAGAAGAAGAAAAACCATGGTTTTATAATATTAAGGTCCTGATTAAACTGCTGAAGGAAGATTCCTGTGTCGTGCTTTCTTGCGGGCGAGGGACACGACAATAGCCCCTTCAACAATGGTGCTGGGAAAACTGAAAATCCATATGCAGCAGAATGAATCTAAACCCCTATCTCTTATCCTGCACAAAAATCAACTCAAAATGGATCAAAGATCTTGGAATCAGACAAAAGACCCTGCATTTTAGAGAAAAAAAATGTAGGTCCAAATCTTCAACATGTCAGCTTAGGCTCAAACTTCTTAACAGGACTCCCATAGCACAAGAAATAAAAGCAAGAATGAGCAAAGGAAACTATCAGCAATGTGAAGAGAGAGCCTACAGAGTGGGAGAAAATCTTTGCCACTCATACTTCAGATAGAGCACGAATTTCCAGAATATATAAAGAACTCAAAAAACTCTACACAAAAGAATACAAATAATCCAATCAACAAATGGGCTAAGGATATGAACAGACACTTCACAGAAGAAGATCTACAAGCATTCAACATACATATGAAAAATGTTCAACATCTCTAGTAATAAGAGATATGCAAATCAAAACCACCCTAATATTCCATCTCACCCCAGTTAGAATGGTGATTATCAAGAATATTAGCATCAATAGGTGTTGGCGAGGTTGTGGGGACAAAAGTACACTCATACATTGCTGGTGAGGTTGCAAATTAGTGCAGTCACTCTGGAAAGCAGTGTGGAGAGTCCTTAGAAAACTTGGAATGGACCCACCGTTTGACCCAGGTATCCCACTCCTTGGCCTATACCCAAAGGACTTAAAATCAGCATACTACAGAGATACAGCCACATCAATGTTCATAGCTGCTCAATTCACAATAACCAAATTGTGGAACCAACCTAGATGCCCTTCAATTGAAGAATGGATAAAGAAACTGTGATATATATATATATATATATATATATATATATATATACACACACACACAATGGAATATTACTCAGCCATAAAGAATACTAAAACTATGGCATTTGCAGGGAAATGGATGAAATTGGAGAATATCATGCTAAGTGAGATAAGCCAACTCAAAAAACCAAAGGAATAATGATCTCGCTGATAAGCGGATGATGACACATAATTGGGGGTGGGAGGGGGGCAAGAAAGGAGGAAGGAGTGACAGTGTAGAGGGAAAAAGGAGTGGGAGGGGCAAGGGGAAGAAAAAATAATCCAATGCTTCAAAAACTATTAACCTATGTAAATGTATGATTACACAAAAGGTATGCCTCTACTTCATGTACAGAGAAACAAGATGTATCACATTTGTTTACAATAAATATAAATTAAATAAAAATATGTTTCTAATTTCCTCAATTGAGCTTTGCTATGCATGCAGAGTAAAGCTGCACCCTAATACAGTTTTCTGAATATCTTGAATGGATTTCTATTAAACTCTAGGTATTTTATCTTTTCATCATTCCCACTCTGCCCCCAACATCTGAGCATTCTTCCTCCAAGTTTTTTTATGGAAGCCCCTTATGTGTTCCTGTTGCAGAATTGTAATGTGCAGGTTGAATATAGTTGAAATGGGAGTTCCTATCCCGATAAAGATTCATGAATTGATTCCAATGAAACTTTGGATATTATTTCTATTCCTCATAGTCACTTTGATCTCTTGATTTGGTGGTGTCAGCATGCATGTTGCTTCTGCTATAACAACAAGTTTCTAATTCCATAAAAAGAACTTTCCCTGTGCATGCAGAGTAAAACAGCAACCAAATACAGTTTTCTGAGAAAATATACTAATGGAAACTTTATTTATTTTCTCTTTTAAGCATTCCCACTCTGCTCCCAACATCTGAGTATTCTTCTTCCAAGTTTTCTAGTCAAGACCCTTATGTTTTTCTGTTGCAGAACTGTAACATGCAGGTTTAATAGAGCTGATTGAAGTTCCTTTTCTGTGAAAGTTTCACTTATAGTTTTCAATGATACTTTGGTATTATCTCTCTTCCTCATAATCCCTGTGCTCCCAGGATTTGATGTTGCCAACCTGCACCATGTATCTGCTATAACAATGTGTTTCCAATTCCCTCAATTGAACTTTCCCTAGGCAAACACAGTAACGTTGCACACTAATACAGTTTTCTGAGAAAATGCATGAATGGATTTCTACAAAACTTTGGGTAATTTCTCTTTTCATTATTCTGAATCTGTCCCCAACATCTGAGCATTCTACCTCTAAGTTATCTAGACAAGCCCCGTGACTTTTCCTGTTGCAGAATTCTAACTTGCAGGTTGAATAGAGCTGAAATTGAAGTTTATTTTCTGAGAAAGTTTCACGAATGGATTTCAATAAAATTTTGGGTATTATCTCTACTCCTCATACCCACTTTGCTCCCAAGATTTGGTTGTGTCAACATGCACAGTGCTTCTGCTGTAACAATCTGCTTCTAATTCCCTGAATTGGGCTTTCCCTGTGCATGCAGAGTAAAGCTGCAACCTCATACATTTTTCTGAGAAAATGCAAGAATGGATTTCCATGAAACTCGGGGTATTTTCTCTTTTCATCATTCCCACTCTGGCCCCAACATCTGAGCATTCTACCTCCACGTTTTCTAGGCAAGCCCCTTATATATTCCTGTTGCAGAACTCTAACGTGCAGGTTGAATATGACTGAAATTCAAGTTGCTTTTCTGAGAAAGTTTCACAAATGGATTTCAATGAAACTTTGGCTATTATCTCTCTTCCTCATACCCAGTTTGCTCCCAGGATTTGGTGGTTCCAACATGCAGGGTGTTTCTGCTGTAACAATATGTTTCTAATTCCCTGAATTGGGCTTTCCCTAAGCAGGCACAATCAAGGTGCATTCTCAAACGTTTTTCTAAGAAAATTTCACAAGTGGATTTCCATGAAACTTTGTGTATTTTGTCTTTTCATCACTGCTACTCTGACTCCAACATTTTTCCAAGTAGAATGGAGGAATCAAGTAAATATGCTTGTATTTTACTGAAGGATTTTGTAAACTCTTTATAGATTTTCCTAATCCTCTGATTGTAGTGGTAAATGGTCCACCTGTGGGAATTGTCATCTCCCATCTCAGGCTATTTGATGTTGTGTATGTATCTGACAAAGCAACGTATCATCCTGCATTTAGTGAACTTGGCCCAAGCCCAGAAGATGTTCCTCTTACTGTTTTCCAAAGATAATGGACCCCACCACGGCAGTTGAGATGCTTATTTTCATGAAGAATTGAACAATAGGAGAAGTATGTGCTCAAGATCTCATTACTGAAGTTTTTTTCTGAAAGAACTTTCAAGAAAGATGCTTGGACCAGGCTGAAAGCATTTGCAAAGCTCCCCCCAGATTTCTTGAGGATTTCAAAGGAGTTAATCAGAAGTAGTTAGAAAGAAAAGCTACATGCCATTAATGCTGAAGAGTGCACTATCCTCCAGGGAAGGTTGCTGTCAGAAGAATGCATAAATTTCATCATGAACTTTGTATCCAGAAAATCAAAACTGTGACATCCACCTACAGCAGAGTTAAAACCATCAAAGGAAGGTTATGTTGTTAGTGCTGATTTGAACTAAATAAACTTCATTGAGCCTTTTTCCAGTGCTAATATATCAATTATGATAATATTTCAATGACAGCCCTGATGTATAAAAACTTATTAAATAAAAATACAAGTAACGATAAGTGTTGGCTAGGATATAGAGGGAAAAGTATGTTCATATATTGTTGGTAAAACTGCAAATTAGTGCAAACATTCTTGAAAGCATTAATCCTCAAAAAAAAACTAGAAATGGAACCTATGTATGATCCAGCCATACCACTTCTTGGTATATATCCAAAAGATTTTAAATTAGCATACTACACTAATGCAGTTACATCAATATATAAGTAGCAGTACAATTCCTAATAGCCAAGCTGAGGAGCTAACCTATGTGCTCTTCAGCAGATGAATGGATAAAGAAAATGTGGTATATATACACAATGGAATATTACTCAGCCATAAAGAAGAATGATTTGGGGGCATTTGCTGGTAAATGGGTGGAACCGGAGATTATCATAAGTGAAGTAAACCAGATCCCAAAAGTCAAAGGTTGAATGTTTTCTCTGATATGCAGAAGCTAATACAAAATAGGGGGCATAAAAGAATAAAAGAAGAATGATCAGTGGATAGACAAGGGAAATTAAGAGAAGGGAGGAGGGATGATTAGGGAAAGACAATGGAATGAATCTGAACTTACTTTCCTATGTGCCTATACGAATATATCACGGTGAATCTCATAATTATGTGCATCCACAAGATTCTAATTTAAAAAAAAATAAGTAAATAGCAGAAAGATCAATACAGTAGAGGGAATAGAACAGAGAGTGAGAGGAAGGGAAGGGAATCACTGGGAACTGAATTAGAACAGATTATAGTCCATGCTTTTATGATTATGTCAGAATGAATCCTATTGCTATGTATAACTAAAAAGAACAAATAAAAATAAAAATAAAAAGACACACACGTAATATGATTCAATTTATATGAAATCAAAATAGGTAAATACATAGAAAAATGAAGTGGATTAATCTTCACCAAGAACTGAATGAAGGTAAGTAGAATGACTGCTAATGGACATGAGATTTTAGAAGGGAAGAGAAAGTGATAAAGTTGTTCTGGAATTAGTGATGTTGGATATAAAACTGTGTGACTATACTAAAAAGAGCCAAATTATGCACCTTAAAAGGGAATAATATAGTAACATATACATATTCCCACACATCTTATTTTTATTTATTAATTCATTTATTTGTTTTCTACCCATTAGTAAAATAACCTAGTATAGGAGAGAGGAGTTATAAATATGAAAAAATGGCAGACTAGGATGTTCCCTCTAGTGTTTGATTCATATGGTGTTGGATTTATATGAACTCAGTCATACTTGATAGAGAAATAATAGATAAATAGATGATAGATAGATGGATAGATAATTTGGGTGTGTATATGAGTGAATGTATTTTTAAGTCTGAATAATTCTACAAGAAATGGCATTTCAATAGAAATGAGTACTGTTGAACTCCAGCCTTGTTCCTAAATACCTTTCCCTACTAATACAAGACTCAATGAAGTAAAAACTGATATCAAGTCTAGAAGAGAGAAAATTCAACATGAATCAGGAAGTCATTTGCCCAATTAATTAAAGTAATGCTCAATAAGTGATGAGGATGAGAAAAATATCAAAAGAGTCCCCTCTGACTAAACTATGGCATCTTGATGATCAAAGTGATGATATTGATAATAAATTATAATAAAATATTTGTGATATTGAATAAGATATGAATTCATTAGTCTATGTTGACACATATAAATAAATGAATGAATGATAAACATAGGATATGTCTCTGAATAGAGCACCAAATAATAATTACAGAAAAAATAATAGACAAAATCATCAATGCTTGCTAAAAAGCTTGAAAGAAGTTTAATGAGGTATAAATTACAAGTTAATGATAAATAGAAAACTAATTTTTAATGGAGCATCCTGGCATACATCACCTGATTGGGTGACAAAAGTCCATAATATTAAAGTTGGAACAAACTGCTTCCATGTGCCTCTTGGGATGAGAAGTAAGAAAGTCATAGCATCTTTTCTGTGGTACTCTTTGGACCAAAAAAGCAAAACTCAAATCACACCCTGAATAAACCCCAGACAAGTTCAAATTGAGAGACATTCCACAAAACAATAGACCTATTCTCTTTGGATAATTGTTCCAGGAAGACAAAGAAAGGATGAAAGGATGATTAACTTTATCAGATAGATGGAGACAAACTGGACATGATAAGTAAATGCAAGATGTAATTTACTTTAAATGTATGAAGAAAAACATGACCATAAAGTATAGTACTGAAACAGTTGACAAAATTTAAATATGAACTGTGGATTGAATAGTATATTGAGAATTAAAATCTTAATTTTTATAATTATTTACCCATAAAGCCCAATGTTTCCAATTGATTCCGAAATGTTTCAGAAAAAATACTTGTATATGTGTATAAGCATAAATATTTATACATAAATGCTTTACAGTATGCATGCACATGTGCCTGGAATGTAAAAGTGATATGATAAATGGGGCAAAATTTAACATTAATTAACATTAGTTAAATTAACATTAATTAAGTTTAGATTTTTTAGAGTTTGAAGGGATTCTTTGGAAATATATTTTTACTGTAAACTTGAAATCATAGCAAATCTTTTTTAAAAACACAATTGCAGAGGAAAGGAAAAATACATGAAAATATTAATAGTAGTTTGTGCTTTTGTGAGAGTTGCTTCCTTTCTTATTGTACTCACATCTCCTATATTAAAAGTAGTTTTCTAATAACCAAGTGGAAAAACAATGGGCAGAGGAACACGTATCTCCCTTCTAAGCTCTGAGTTGCCAGATCTTTATCTAGCTTAACTCCTACACTAAAATATGGCATTACTAGATTCATATATATATATATATATATATATATGTATGTATATAAGATATATGTATACACATATCATATATGCATATATGATAAATACATATGTGAACACACACACATATATATGTGTGTGTGTGTGTGTGTGTTTCTCCTTTGTTTTTTATTTACACAAAGCATAGATTTTTAACTTCCTTTCTCTGAGAGAACAAAAACCTCAATTTATTTAGAGATTGTCAGTAAAGGACAGATAATATCATGCAATAATGATTTCAGAGGCCAACAGTAGTTAAACTGGGGCAGTCTGTTTTTCCTTTTCAATTCACTCCCGGCTGTGAACTTTTTTCACAAATAAAACAAGCATTTTCAATGTCATTTTAGTCATCTTTTTTACCACTTTGACCAAAAGACCTGACAAGAACAATGTAGAGCAGCAAAATTTTATTTAGGGTTCATGGTTTCAGAGGTCTCAGTCCATAGACAACCAACTCTATTGCTCTGGGCCCAAGATGAGACAGAATATCATGGTGGAAAAGCATGGCAGAGGAAAGTCCTCTGACAAACAGAAAACAGAGAAAGTGTTCCTCACCAGGGACAAAATGTATACTCCAAAGGCATGTCCCCAGCGACACACCTCCTCTGGTCACACCCTACAGACCTACAGTTAGCACTCAATTAATCCCCATCAGTGAATTAGCACATTGATTAGGTTAACCCAATCATTCCAGTATTAAGTGTTCTAGTATTTTTCTCACAAATGAGCTTCAGGGGGGGACCTCATATCTAAATCAGAACTCTTAGTCTATTACATGTTCAAGGTAAATGCACAACTCTTCTCCTTAGCCATACCAAGAAAAACTTGTGTCCAGGAGACCATCTCCAAATCTTGATGTCAACCATGTACTCATACTTACTGCCTATCTGTTGGGAGTCTTCTCAGGGAAATGTGATATGTGAACATGCCACATCATCCTTAAAAAATTACTTGCCCTTCCTGAGTTTTGATCATTGACATATAAATAGTCCCTAATTAGGATTTTCTTAAAATATATCTGGCAGAATTTCTACCAGAACATACTTTGAAATTGAAAGATACTGAAATAAACTTTTAGATACGTTTAGGAAATGCAAACTAGGGGAAACATCATTTCTCTGGAACTTTTTAAATCAAAGCAATTCTTTCACCGATAATTTGGTGGCATTGGACTGAAAGTCCTAGCTTATCCTGGATCAGATTTGGTCAAAAAATTAATAATTGCTTTTCATTCAAAAAGTCTGTGATTGAGTTTTAAAATCAGTGAAACAAGAAATGATACTAAATGACCGATCTTAATTTACAAATTGAATCTCTTGGGGAAAAGTGATTCTGGCTACAGAAAAAGTTATTCTAAAGCAGAAATTAACATTTCCAGTGTCATTAATAAAGTGATTTGTTTTGGCTCTTGTTTCTAACAAGAAGATGGCATTTTAATTTCCAGTTAAACGTAGGCATTTATTAGCAGAGATCTGTTTGCCATGGTGGTAGTAGTGATTACTATTTTAAGATAATTAAGATTTACTTGATTAATTGTGCAAAAATCTTCATTTCAGTTTCAGATCTCTGTAATGAAGATATACAATTTTATAAATGAAATGCTGGAAGTTTTCATTTAAAGACCCAAATATGTTGACAAGAACAAAATTATTTCAGTTCAAATTGAGGAATTACCATATTTATACACATAACATAAATATTTTTAAGTAATGAAATTCTCTCAACTTTTAACTGCATAAAAATCATTTAAAAAAATGAGAATATAAAAGATAAAAGGGAAGTTAATATGAAGAAAAGAGGAATAGAAAATGGAAAAATAAGTTTCTTAGGTCATGAAAATAATGTAATGTCTGCACAATCTTGAATCCCAGAAGTGGTCATGAAGTAGAAATCCTGCCGTTGAAATAGAGTTGCAGGTGGTATGTGTTTGTGTTTGTGTGTGTGTGTGTGTGTGTGTGTGTGTCTGTATGTGTGTGTGTGGTGTAGCAAGGAAGAAATTGGAAATGACTTCAAAACAGGAAAGGAACATAGCTACTCTGAGGGTAATGTGTCTGCTTTCTAAAAACTATGGTCTCCATTTCCAAAGAACTGTTGGTTCACATTAAACTTAGAGATCCAGAAGTCACAGATATTGATGTGAGCAAATTAAAGTGTGAAAGTGTGATTCACTGCAAAAAAAAGCCAATAATATACATCTTAGTGACAATATTAATCACAATATTGTGACAATATTATTTTCTTCTGTCAATGTCTCTTTGTTTTTTCTTCAGTTTTAGGTAAGAACTGTGATGATCAGATCATGAAAATGAAAATCTATCCAAATGGTATTAAGGAATCCTGGCTGAAGATGTCCAGCCAGGAAAAAGGTGAAATGATGGTGACTGGCAGTGAGTACATCTTAACTGCTTAATGACAAGATATTAAGGATATATTAGGCATACGGAAGGATATCTGGTTATGCTGATATCCCATGAGAGAAAATGTGTTGGAGGAATGTTTTAGTCAGCTTTTTTGCTGCTGTGGTTAAATAATCTTACCAGCACAATTATGGAGAATGAAAAGTTTATTTGAGGGCTCACAGCTTCAGAGGTCTTACTCTACAGAAGGTCAGCTCCATTCCTTGGGGTTTGAGGTGAGGCAGAGCATCATGGTGGAAGGCTGTGGCAGAGGGAAGCAGCTCACATCATCAGGAAGCAGAGATAAGAGTATCCACTCTCCAGATACAAAATATATACCCCAAAGCCACACCCCAATTACAACCTCCTCCAGCCACACCCTAACATTTCCATCAATCCCATCAAGGATTAAGTCACTGATTGGGTTAAGACTCTTACAACCCAATCATTTCTCCTCTGAACCTTCCTGCCATTGTCTCACATGGGCTCCTGGGGGACACCTCGCATCCAAAACATAACAAGGAATAACAGTGCTTGTATTTTAAATCTTTATCCAAAGTTCCTCAGACTTGGTCACATTTGAAACATAGTCCTTTACCATTTTGTCATCCAATGCATATTTTAAGTAATAAAAAGGAAGCTAATATTTATCCAACATCATATTCCAGATCTGTACTTGTCATGCAAAATACATTATCTCATTGTTATAGGCAAATAATAGCCCCTCAAAAGTGTTCCTAAATTCTGAGAATGTGTTACCTTATGTGGCAAAAGGGTCATCTCAGGTGCGATTAATACTAAAGACACTGAGATGGAGACATGATTTTGGATTCTTCAGGCAGACTTGTTCTAATTATGAGTCCTCACAATACAGACTTTTTTCTGACTGTGGTCAGAAGGCCAGAAAGATGAAAGCCTAAAAGGAGACCTCTACCTGTCTTTAATGGATTGGGAGAGAGAGGAAGAGGGCCATGAGCCAAGAAATGTGAGAAGCTAGAAGTTGAAAAACGCAAGAAAAAAGATCTTGCCCATAACTAACAGGAAGGAAGGCAACTCTGCTGACCTCTTGATTTTAACTCAGTGAGATTCTTTTCAGATCACTAACCTATGAGCCACAGATCATGATATACCTGCTTTGTCTAACCCACTGAGTTCATGGTAATTTTCTACAGTATCAGTAGGATATTAATATAGTCACAAAATTCCAAAAAAATATTTCAAGTATACAACATTGTCTGTTTCAAAGATATCAAATACAAGGCAAAAAAGGATTTATATAACTTGCCACTGGTCATGTAACAAGCCAAATGCAAATTCAGAATTAATACTCCACAATCCTTTCACAATGATAGACTTTTTACACAATTATCATTTCATCCTTCAGTGAAAGTATTATCTAAATAAATGATCCAAAAATAAATATAATGAAGCCATATATTTTTTCTTGCTTAGAGTAATGAGACAATAATTGAAAGAAAAGCTATGATCTCTGAGTTATCTAGAGTATTCAATGTTCATGATGGAAGAGGATATTCTAATGGGTTAATTAGATATTCTTATTTAAGAATGAAGAACTAGTTAATATAATAATAACAACAATAATTAGTGTTGGCAAAGATGTGAAGAACTTGAAATCTTCATACTTTGGTGGTGGGAATTTAAAATGGCATGGTGCCTTATAAAACTCTTTGGGAATTCCACAAAAGTTAAACTAAAATTACCCACCAATTCCACTCTCGATATATATTTAAAGGTATTGAAAACATGAATATATATAAATGTTCATTGTAGCATTGCTCACAATAACCAAAAAGTAATGTATATTGTTTATATATATACGTGTGTGTGTGTGTGTGTGTTTTCAACTGATGGATGTATTAAAAACATGTCATCTACCCATATAGTGGATTCTTATTCAGACATAAAAGGAAATAAAGAATTGACTCAAGCTACAACATGAATAAAACTTGAAATGATTATGCTAATTTGAAAGACCCTATATTATATAAATTCATTTATATAATGTTCAAAATTAGCAAATCTATGGAGACAGAATATCAGTTAATGGTTACTGGGAGTTCACAGGGATTGGGAAGTGGGGATTAATGAGGAATGATTACTAATGGCTATGGAATTTCTTTATGGTGAAAATGTTCAAGAATTAGATAGTGGTCATAATTGAACAAATGGCAATTATTCTAAAAATCACTGAAGAAATGAGTGGTATGCCATTTCTCCATAAAGAAAAAAATTGAAGGAATGCTTTTAGAAAACCAAATATTAAAAAGGTAAATCCAGGGAATGTAAAATTTTATAAATGGTGTTAATATCTCTGGTACTTAGTCCTGTAGCCTGAACAAACTGTAGTTATCATGTTCATGTTTGTTTTTCTGTCACTTACCATATAATGAAGGCCATTCTGAAAATTTAGATCATTGCAATGTCAATAAAAAGGGTTTATAATGCATTTATTACTTCTAAATATCAAACAATTAAAGGAAATTAGACACAAATCATTTGAACCTGAATTTATATATGCAAATACATCTACATTTAAAGTTAATTGTTTGTCCTTGTCTGAAATGCTCATGCTTTACTTAAATATTCTATTGATTTGCTGTCTCAGAGCTTACTAGCACATTATTTTAGGACTTTATTTTCTAAAGTGTTGCTGTTTATCCTAGAAAATCTGCAAGTACTATATCACATGAAAATTTAATTGAGACACATGTTTTAAAGTAAAAGATGTAGACTGGCATTATACCTAGTAAGATTTGTTCTATTGTTTACATAACAATATCTCTATCGACTATACTCATTCATTGTTAATTAGTTTCTTACCAAAGGGTATTGGCAGAATTTCCATAATATTCTTAGAAAATAAAATAATGAAATATAAAGAAACTTAGGAGCCTCTGTAAAGTGTCTACCATATTTCCAGAACTATTCTTCAGTATGTAGATATAAATATTTATATTCTTCAGTATATAAGTATTCTAGGATTCTAGGACCTCCCCTTAAAGACAATGGGAAATGTGCCAACCTGCTAGGAACACAGGCATCATCAGCAAGATTGTCGACTGGAGGGAGCCCCACTGAGGATAACAACACAATCTGGGTCAGGAATTGCATAAACAGAGTTTTTAGTGAACATATTTGAGGAAAAGTCTCTTCCTCCATAGAATATTTTGAAAATTATATCAGAGATATTTGAGGACATTAAATATTATCCTTGGTAATTCTCTTCTTGTTTTTAATAACTGCAAAACAACCTGCAAATTTAAAAATTTGCTCACAGGTATATGTTGGTTATTTAATTTTACTCTTTTAGGTCACTAATAAAATTTTACAAATTTCTCTTGTTTCATAGCCCCAAAGTATGAATCTAGGTTTCTTCATTTCACACCTGCATATCTTTATCTTTTAGGAGCTATAATGGACACCTTCTGTTCTGAGCATGAAGCAATAAGAAAAATACAGCAAGGCCTTAAACCCTAATTCTTATTGCAGTGCAGGATCTGATCTTTACAATTTAAATGACTGCTTGAATTCAATGTTGAAATATAATTAACCAGAGGTAGGGACAGATATACATGAAGAATAATCTTTGAAAAGGAAAAACAGTACAAAAACCTTGGATGGTTGACAGTATTTGAGTATAAGTTAGGTTGAAGGGTAACTTTCCTTGTACTTCTGCCTATTTACATACCCAGCTTCCACACTGCTCTCTGTCTAGAATTATCTCTGGACTGGCTTCCTTAGAGATTGCCTCACTGGTGTCCTCCTCTAGTGTCAAGTTGGACTTACCAATGGGGAACATAAGGTGACTGAACAAACATAGAGTAGGGTCAGGTTACTTGTCCACAATCCCCTGGTACTTCCCTGCTGGGACACAGATCGACTGTGACTATGAGCTCCTGTGAAAAACTGAAGTTGTGCTGACATTATCTGTATGTATCATCAGCTCCTACTGCAGTCTTTTTTGGCTAACTGGAAGAAGTAAAGAAGTAAAGATAGAAAGGGACGAGATCACAAAGGGACCCACGTGATAAGGAATTTAAATATTTTTTAAAGGATAGGGTTGAAGGATTTTGAATTAAAATTAATGTTAAAACATTTCCAAAAGATACCACTAACAGCAATGGGAAGAACACACTAGAAGTGAGAGAGACTATAAGAAGAAAGATTATCTAAGGAGTCATTCAAATCAAGCTGGAAGCAGTGAGGGTCTGAACTAGGGCAATAGGAGCTAAAAGGAAGGAAAGATTGAAGAAATGATTAATATGAATATTTCTGTGTCTAACTGTACAGACCTGACTTATCCCTGGAGCAACAACCCTGGATTGGACATTAGTTTTACTATCAAATGGAGTTTCAACATAAATTGTACAATAGAACTGAAGTAACACTAAAGAATTTATAAGCCAGGTACCTTTATTTTGTAACAACTTATAAATGTTCCTTTCTTGTGAATTATTGATACCAAAAATAATTATTTTTAATGATATCAACATTTCTTTCATTTTCACCATAACTTGTCCAGAATAAGTGTTAATTGTTTGTTTTAAATTATGTTTGTACTTAAGATAATAGAGTCAAGTCACATAGAGTAAAAAACTCATTTCAAATTACTTTTTCCTCTAGGGATAAACAGTTAAGTTTGATATTTATCTTTTTGTTCCTTTTTTTCTTTTTTATGTTTGTATGCATATGCACATATACAAACATAAATTGTGGATTTTAAAATATGTGTAAATGGTAGCATATTCTATATTAATATTAGATCTTATTAGATCTCCTTTGCATAAATCCAAACCTAATCTTACCATTTTAACTCCTGCAGAGTAACTTATATAGGGATGTACCTAATTTCTCTAAGTCTGTCCTTCTTTAATGGGTATTTTGGTTGTTTTTAATTTTTTGCTATTACAAACAATGCAACAAATATATATATATATATATATATATATATAACATACTTTTTTTGCAAAGTGCGCTGCACATTTTAAATTGTAATAGACACTACCAAATGGCCTTTTAAAAGACCATTTTGCTTATAGAAACCCTAATTCTTGAGACCTGAGAATGCTATTTTGTTTCATTCTTACCCAAACTAGATATTGGAACTCAATTCATCTTCATTAATTTGATACCAAAATATGTTCTTATTATTCTTTCACTTTGTTCACTAATAACAGCAAACAGTTTTTCTTATGTTTATTAGCTACTTAAAGTTCAGCAAATTTTGTTTATATCATTTGTAGTTTTCTGTTGTTTAATTTTTTATTAGTTTTAGAAGTTCCTTTAAAAATATTTTTATAAATAATAAGTAGTATTTTGCCAAAGTGAATTGCATCTCCTTTAACCTGGTAGTTTCCATGATACAGAGAGGTTTTATATTCCCATGCAATCAAATCTGTAAAACTTCTTGTATTTGATTTCTAGTTTTAATGACACATTAGAAAGATATTCTTTATTTTAATGTTGCTCTATTAGCTCAATCTGCCATAACAAAATATGTTGGACTGGGTGGCTTAAAGAACAGAAATTTTTTTTCTCATGGTTCTGGAGGTTGGTTTCTGGTGAGATTGCCAATAACACCTTCTCTCTGTGTGCTCACATTGCCTTGTCTTGATGCATATGCGTGGAAAGAGATCTCTTTTCCTCTCTTATCATAAGATCACCAACCCTACTGGATTAGAATCACACTCTTATGATCTAATTTAATCTTAATTACCTCCAAAATGCTCAGTATCCAAAACCAGTCATATTGGAGGTTGAGATTTTAACATAGGAAGTTTGATTGAACTCAGTTTAGTTCATAGTGATTATAAAGAGGTATTCTATATAATTTCTGACATTTTTAAACTTTTAGGTATTTAATTCATCAGAAGTTTTACTACATCCATACAGAAACTGAAACAAGAATATAACTTCTTATTTTTCCATGCTGATATGATTTTCCCCAATATTATTTGTTGAATAACCCATCCTTTCCCCACTAATATGAAATGTCAATATAAGATAATTGCATGGATACATGAATTATCCAGATTTTCTTCTTTTCCATTAATTAATTTGTTTTAGCATGAAAGCCACACGGTCTTAATTCCTGGAGCACTACTTTATGCTTTGACATTTATTAATCATATGGATTTTCAATTTTTCTGGACAATTTTTATCCAAATTCTCCTTGAAATCAACTTTAGAATTTGCATATAAGATTCTATTCAAGAAATAGAAATGCTTTTATTTACTTGTAGTAGTTGTGTTTTCTCTATGACTCCAACCCAGTTTAGGCAGGACTGGAAATAATTGCAGTGAGTGTTAATAATCTGTCTCTTCATCCTTGGCCTGTTTTTGTCTCTTTGGTTTCCTTCTCAGTCACCATCTTCCTTCCTAGGGTCACAGTGATTACCAGCAACTTCAATATTCTATTACAAACATGCAACCCTTCTGAAATGAGTGTATCTATCTGTTCTGACAGTCCCAATGTTTTCTGCCATGGTCTCCCTTGCCCACATGGGTAACATACCCAACTTGAGCTAATCTCAGTCTCCACTGACATTCTGATAGAATAACCCCTTAAAGCAATCTTTAACCAGCATTGATTGATTGCACAGAATCTAAAACCTCAGCAACTTAGCAAGGCTCTATGCAACTTAATAGCAAAAATAAAATAATTTGATTTAAAAATTAGTAATAGACCTAAATAGACATTTGTCAAAAGAAGACATACAGATGGTCAAGAGATATATGAAAAAGTGTCCAAAATCCCTAATAATCAGGAAAATGCAAATCAAACTCACAATGTGTTATTTCCTCAATCCAGGCAGAATGACTTTTATCAAAAAGATAACAAGGATATGGAGACAAGGATATGGAGAAGAGCAAACATGTACACATTGTTGGAGAGAATATGTACAGTCATTGTGGGAAAAATTACAGAGATTCTTCAAAAAATTGAACAATAGAGTTGTTATACACATTAACAATCCTACTTCTGAGTATATAGCCAAAGGAAGTGAAATCAGTATGTCAATGAGACATCCACACTAAGTTTACTGTAACACAATTCACAGGGACTAAGAAATAGAGGCAGCCTGTGTCCAGCAACTGATGAATGGATGAAGAAAATCTGTTGCATATAAACAATAGGATCCTATTCAGCCATAAAAAAGAATGGAATCCTATCATTTGTGACAACATGGGTAGAACTGGAGATTATTGTGAAGTAAAATAAGAACACTCAGAAAAGTTACTGCAAGAGCTCACTCAACATGTGGGATATTTAAAAACTGATCTTATAGAAGTTGAGAGGAAAATGGTGGTATTCAGAGGCTGGAGAGAGAAGGTGGGAAGGATGGGGCAAGGTTGACCAATGGGTATTAATCTACAGAGAAAGAGAAGTAAGAAGTTCTGGTGCAATCGCATAGGGGGATGATTACAGATTACAATATGTACTATGGATCTCAAAAGCTATAACAAAGGAACGCTTATTTTCATATTCATGTATGTATTTATATTTATTTTCATAACTTACTGATTTTTATATTATTTTTGTGTGTGCTATTTAATTTTATATTTTGTGTATTTTGATACATATTTTATGTGTTGTAACTGTTTTTTGAAAGTTCCTTTAGAAAGACTGAATTTGACACAGTTACTGCAGATTCTGTTGTCAATTTTTGAAAAAAAAAATTTCTAGTCAAGTGTGATGAGACATACTTGTTATTCCAGTGACTTAGGAGATTGAGACAGGAGGAGCACAAGTTCAGGCCAAACTCAGCAACTTAGCAAGGACCTGTCTCAAAATAAAAGACTGGGTTCAATCCCCAGTAGAGGAGGAAGGAAAGAAGGAAGGAAGGGAAGAAGAAAGGAAGGAAGGAACAAACGAATGAAAGGAAACTTCTAAATTTTGGTTGCATTTATTCTGAATTAGTTGAAAAATTTTAAACAAAGGATTCAATGAATAGAATGCTATAAAGTTTAATCATCTAAAGATTTGGTGCATTGAATATATTAAAAATAAAGCAAATAGGAAAATATTGAAGGAAGAAATTACAAAGCAAAGCTAAATGGAACAAATTAAAAACAGAGCAGATAGTGCACAAGATTTAATGTTGAAATTATGTAATCACTCTTTATTATATCTTGACTTGTGAAATAAATAATTATATGGAGTTCACAGATATGGACTGGATTCTTGTACAGTCTGAGTTCTTTGATTTTGTGGCAACTACATTTAACTAATAACCAAATAAATTGTAACTAAATAAAATAATTTAATGAATTTTCATTCATATTTTTCAAAAAACTACTCTAAACAAATAGTATTTGTGAAAAATATGTGGGCTAAAATGTTTAGACATTTTACTTAAAAGTTAAACTGAAATTAATTTTTTAATGCAATTTGCTCTGAACTGACCAATTATCTCAGCACCTACAGTAAGAGGATTTACAATAAAAACTATCATGCTCTGTAGAGGGTAGACAAATGAAGATGACAACAATTTCTAATTTGTTAACTGTAAAATGAACATGGATGAAGATTATGCTGACTTTATAAAAATTTAAAATAAAAAAAGAAAACAGCATTTTTGTGTACTTATTGATTGATTGATTGATTAATTGATTTTGGTACAGGGGTTAAACCCAGGAGCATTTTACCACTGATCCAGAAGTTGAGAAATCCTGCCTCAACCTCCCTGAATCACTGGGATTGTAGATATGTACCACCACACTTGACAAAAACTTCATAAGAAGAAAAAATTTACAAATTTGAGATAGAGATACAATATACAGAACGGAGAGCTTCGATCCGCAAGCAGCCTCTGGGATCAGGGCAAGGCAGCCAGAGACCTCTTCAGGCTGCTCTGCCCACTCCGGCGGCAGGTTCTTTCCACGGGGCGGTCCAAGATGGCGGCCTAGAGGGTGACTGCACCCCCAGTCGATCCAGACCCCAGGAGTTAAGAAGGGGAGGCATTGAGAGACTCGGACTGAAATAGAGCCACGGGTGAGTCTGCCCACTGGGTAAAGCTCAGCCCGGGTGGCAGGCCCAGATAGAGGTGGCTTATTGGAGCAGGGCAGGGCAGCTAGAGTCTTCCACAGGCAGCCCTGCGCACTCTGGCGGTGGGCCCCGCCCTCACAGCCAGCTTCTCCAGGTTCTCGAAGCGGGCCCCCTAGTGAGAGCCTTTCTGACCAGAACAAGCTCCAAGTCCCAGCGCCAGCGCAGCGTTCTCCCAGCGTACTCCGGCACGCAAGCAGCTTTAGGGACCAGGATAGGGCAGCCAGAGACTTCCCCAAGCAGTCTGGACCCCTGCAGTGGGAGGTGCCTTTCAAGGCTACCTTCTCGGAGCAGACCGCCCAGTGAGAGGCTTTCTAAATAGAACCAACCACAAGTCCCCGAACCAACGGAGAGCTTCGATCTGCAAGCAGCCTCTGGGATCAGGGCAGGGCAGCCAGAGACCTCTTCAGGCGGCTCTGCCCACTCCGGCCACAGGCTCTTTCCACGGGGCGATCCAAGATGGTGGCCTAGAGGGTGACTGCATCCCCAGTCGCTCCAGAACCCAGGAGTTAAGAAGGGGAGGCATTGAGAGACTCGGACTGAAATAGAGCCACGGGTGAGTCTGCCCACTGGGTAAAGCTCGGCCCGGGTGGCAGGCACAGATAGAGGTGGCTTATCAGAGCAGGGAAGGGCAGCTAGAGCCTTCACCAGGCAGCCTAACACACTCCGGCGGTGGGCTCCTCCCACACGGCCAGTTGCACGGTGCAGGCCCCCAGTGAGAACCTTTCCACACAGAGCCAGCTCCAAACCCTGGAACCAGTAGGGGGGTAGGGGCAGCTTTCTTCGGATGCACTGCATTATCAAATTCCTCCAAGATATCAGGCTACTGAAGGCTGGGAGGTGATACACTGGAAATCTACTGGGACACTATAAGCCAATAGAGGAAATCTGCAATATCTCAGGGTCCCACTGACAGCTGACCAATATGAGAAAACAAGGGAAGAAAATGTCCCAAACAAACCTAGATACTACAACAATAAAACCCAATGACATCACAGCAGAAGAAATGTCAGAAAGGGAGTTCAGAATGTACATAATTAAAACGATCAGGGAAGCAAATGAGGAGATGAAAGAGCAAATGCAGGCATTGAAGGAGGAGATGAAAGAGCAAATGCAGGCATTAAATGATCGCACCAATCAACAGTTAAAAGACCAAATATGGGAAGCAAGAGATCATTTCAATAAAGAGTTAGAGATACTGAAAAAAAAAACAAACTGAAATACTTGAAATGAAGGAAACAATAAACCAAGTTAAAAACTCCATAGAAAGCATAACCAATAGGATAGAACACCTGGAAGACAGAACCTCAGACATTGAAGACAAATTATTTAATCTTGAAAACAAAGTTGAACAAACAGAGAAGATGGTAAGAAATCATGAACAGAATCTACAAGAATTATGGGATATTATGAAAAGGCCAAATTTAAGAATTATTGGGATTGAGGAAGGCTTAGAGAAACAAACCAAAGAAATGAACAATCTATTCAATGAAATAATAACAGAAAATTTCCCAAATCTGAAGAATGAAATGGAAAACCAAGTACAAGAGGCTTATAGAACTCCAAACATACAAAATTACAACAGACCCACACCAAGGCACATTATTATGAAAATACCTAACATACAAAATAAAGACAGAATTTTAAAGGCCACGAGAGAAAAGAATCAAATTACATTCAGAGGGAAACCAATAAGAATATCAGCAGATTTTTCAATCCAGAACCTAAAAACTAGAAGGGCCTAGAACAACATATACCAAGCCCTGAAAGAAAACGGATGCCAACCAAGAATCTTATACCCAGCAAAACTTACCTTCAAATTTGACGATGAAATAAGATCCTTCCATGATAAACAAAAGCTAAAGGAATTTACAAAAAGAAAGCCAGCATTACAGAACATTCTCAGCAAAATATTCCATGAGGAAGAGATGAAAAACAACGATGCAAATCAGCAACAGGAGGCGCTAACCTAAAGGAATAGCCAAATAAAGGAGAAACCAAATCATGTCAAAAACAAATATGAATCAATTGACTGGGAATACAAATCATATCACAATAATAACCCTGAATTTTAATGGCCTGAACTCATCAATCAAAAGACACAGACTGGCAGATTGGATTAAAAAGAAAAATCCAACAATATGCTGCCTGCAAGAGATTCATCTCATAGAAAGAGACACCCATAACCTAAAGGTGAAAGGATGTGGAAAAACATACCATGCACATGGACACAGCAAAAAAGCTGAAGTAGCCATCCTCATTTCAGATAATGTGGACTTCAAACCAAAACTAGTCAGAAGGGATAAAGAAGGACATTACATGCTGCTTAAGGGAAGCATAAATCAGCAAGACATAACAATCATAAATATGTATGCCCCGAACATTGGCTCATCCACATACATCAAACAAATCCTTCTCAATTACAGAAATCAAATAGACCACAACACAATAATACTAGGCGATTTTAACACACCTCTCTCACCACTGGATAGATCGTCCAAACAAAACTTGAATAAAGAAACTATAGATCTCAACAACACAATCAACAATTTAGACTTAACGGACATATATAGAATATACCATCCAACAAAGAACGAATACACTTTCTTCTCAGCAGCACATGGATCCTTCTCTAAAATAGACCATATTTTATGCCACAAAGCTACTGTTAGCAAATACAAGAAGATAGAGATACTACCTTGTACTCTATCAGATCATAATGGGTTGAAATTAGAAATAAATGACAGAATGAAAAACAGTAACTTCTCCAATACCTGGAGATTAAATAATACACTATTATATGATGAATGGATAACAGAAGACATCAGGAGGGAAATAAAAAAATTCTTAGAAGTAAACGAGAACAAAGACACATCATATCAAAATCTCTGGGACACTATGAAAGCAGTACTTAGAGGAAGATTTATTTCATGGGGCGCATTCAAAAAAAGAAGTAGAAATCAACAAATAAACGACTTAACACTACAGCTCAAAGCGCTAGAAAAAGAAGAGAAGACCAATACCAAAAGTAGTAGAAGACAGGAAATAGTTAAAATCAGAGATACAATATACATTGAAGCAACTGAATTATAAGCATTGTGCTTAAGCATTAATGTTAATTGACCTGTTTTTCTATTTTAAAAATACATTTTGATCAATATCAATAGGTTTTTGTTATATAACTATATGTTATTTTTAAAGGAACTTAATATTTTAAAATGATTATTGAATACACTCTTAGAGAAGTCTAATATTAATGAAGCTAATTTTCATGTAAAATATGTAACAATTGGACTATTTTCATTTTTAAATACCCTTTCACTCTCATAATAATAAGGGTAGCTGCTGGAGTAGCCTCCTGGGCTGAACACTGCTCTGTCTCTGACTGTTTTTGAGAACTTAAACAGTTATTTAAATTTTCTATGACTTACTTTCCTAGTCTGTAAAATTACCTTAATTAGAACTTATATCTCGTAGGACAAGCAACTAAGTGCAGCTTGTTGTTACCCTCATCATCATCACCATCATCATCATCATCATCAACTTCCAATTACCTTAATATTGTTCAAATATGATATGAGACACTGATGCAGAACCATGTTCTACATAACTATAAATGGAGAACAGATAAACCAGATTTTTATCCACACTCACATTACCAAAGATTTGGCTATGATAGCTCTCTTGGTCCTTTTGCTGAACCAAAACTCAGAATGGAAATCCGTGGGAACTTTCACATGAAATGAATTCAAGATGTTCCTGGCAATGATGATGATTATTTCACAGATGAGGATAAAGGAATTATAAAATACTTGTTTCAAACAGAACATAGTTAAAGAATGAGAGCAGTTATTCAAAGGAATTATGCTGTTATATAAATGAGAAAGTAAAAATAAAATGCTGAAGTGGGTTGTACTTTCAGAAAACACTTAAAATATGTGTATTTATCTATTAGAAAAATTAAGAACAAGAATCTTTCTTTCAACATGTTATAGTTTAGGCCAAATTTCATTGTTAAAAAGTTAAAAACTTACCCTAAGCTAAACAAAATAGCTTTCTGTTTCATTTTCTTAAATAATTTTAATTAAATGTGAAATAATCTTAAAACATTAAATTTCTAAAAACTAAAATAAGACATAACCCAAGTTAATCAGGAAGAAAATCAATTTTTACCTAACATTCTCCAAATTTTTCTTTTAGAGCATAAGACAATTCATAGTGAACAACTTAATTAAATAAATGGAGTTAGGATGAAGAACAAATTTGAAACTTTAAAACTAGTGGTGATCTGATTTTTTCAAATTTTGAGGGGAAGTTCATTAACATATGCTATTGCAATGATGGGTGACTTCATGGAAGACTCCAATCTTTTATTGACTATATTGTTCTCATAGTATAGATCCGTAGAAAAAGGATAAAAACATATGTTGCATGTGATCTTACCCAAAGGTAAAGATGAAAACTTCACTATGTACTTAACTAGCAGAACTGAAGAAGGAAAAGGTCATAGTTGCTAAAGAATTAATGTAGTACTTATTTTGTGTTTTATAGATTACTTGATCTTCTCCAAAACTCATTTGCATCTGATCTAAAGTCAATCCAGAATACTATATTTGCGTTCTTTTACCATCTTAATTGCATAGTAGAAAGGTACCTAATTGCTAATAACTTCTGTTGAGGAAAGAAAGAATTGATTTTGGTATTAGGTCTCCCATTGTCTGGATTGTTTAATGTAAATTCATAATAAGAGATAATATGATTATGATTGCTTTCAGTCTCTACTGAACCAAAGTTAAAGCTTTAAAACTGTGTCATTAAAAGAAAGGCAATGAAGTGCAGCATCATATAATAAAGGAAATAAAACTTATAAAAGGCAAGGAAATAAAACCATAGATATTAGCAAATTAATATGTGTGAGCATTAGACAAATAAATTTGAAGATTTGTTGTAGTTTCATGTTAGTTCAAATCTGTCTCAAAAAGTAAAAGGAAGATTTTTTTCAATTAGCAAGGGAGATAAATAGTAAAATGACTTAAAAACTGAATAGAAAAAAATGCATAGATGACACAATTGGAAGAGAAATTTAGAGTGGTTGAAGGTCCTACCCTTTAGAACACATGTATCCAACTGCACTTTTCCCTCCTCTAACACCCTCTTTACGTTCATGAACACCCACTCTTCTATTCAAAATCAAACATAGATCATAGAACCTGTAGGTAACACAGGAGACAGAACCTTTTGACCCAATGACAGTGGAAATGAATACAGGCCAAAGAATAGGAACACACAGGAAAAGTTTAATTGGGAAGAAAATGGGGTGTGGTTCCCCTTGAGGGGAAGGGGAACTGCCATGATGGTGAGGACATTCAATATGGCCCACAAACAGAAGAAGGGTCTGGTCTTTTATGGAGTAGATGAGGAGGAAGAAGATCCTTCCAGGCATTTGGCTTCATTCTATACCTGGTCTCTGTGGTCAAAGCGAGGAAACATAGGAGGATGGACAAGGCACATTCTGAAGCCTTCTGAAAGACCCAGGTACGATTTCAGCAGGCAGGGAGTTATAGATGAAGTCCTAAGAACTTATCTTTCCTTTAGTCCCTGATTCTCTCACTGGCATCTACTTAAGACTTTTTGTTTTTTATGTATCTTTGAAGAACTTATGCAACACAGAAAAAGTCATTTTTGTTTCCTTGTATATTTTGCAGAGACTAGATATCAGATTTCTAAATGAAAGAATGTCCAGACACACAGAAACCAACCAATTATTCAATTTTTCCCTCATGTTTTCATCTAATGAGCAAAGGCTCCTTTTGTAAACCCTAGTGGATCCAGGGGAAGAAGGAAACATGATGATTCAGTGGACACCTATGGTGCTTCTCAGGGAGGCAGCTCCGAATAGCCAATGAGCTCCTATTTGTAAAATGCAGATTAGTGTCTAAGAAAAGCAATCTGCATTTCCCTTTACCTCAAATTCAAAATTCCTGACACACGTTTTTTTGTTCACATTGTTTTTAGAGAAAAGCTGTGAAATAGGATGAAAGATGCACTTTACATTTTTTTTAACTCTCATCCAATCATGTCCTAGGTAACCAAGTTCTCTACCACTTTCATTGCAATGATTTACTCCCTGTGTTCGTTGTCTTATTTTGTCTTCTTAGACATTCAGAGTGGAAGACTTTGGGTGAAACACTGTGCTCAGTGTCTTCCAATAGTTCTTAGTCCAATCTTGATCTATGACTGCTACCTCCCTTGTCAAAACCAGCATGATCTGCTCAATTTCTATTCTCTTTTAATATTCATAATAACAGATTTCAGATAAATATAAAATTATTGTCGATTGTCTTAATCATTTTAGAGTGTATATTATTCCACTTCAATCTCAAAGATTTTTGGGTTTTTGTTTTGTTTTGTTTTTTTCCCAGAAATTAACCCAAGGATCCATTAGTGAGGCAAAAAGATCTTTGGATATATTGCAGGATCTTCTAGGAAGATCTCTTCTTACTTCACCCAGAAACAACCAATGTTTAGTTTTCCTTTTATCACACAATTTTTAAATTATGGCCAGATCATGTTTTTTATTTGACTAATGCTTGAACAAATTAACTTTAAGGGTAATCTCTGAGTTTGAAAATGTCTTATATAATAGCTCATATCAAATTGCATTTACATTATAAAAATACACTTTAAGGATATGCCCATAGCAATAAACTATAAGCAGAAGTAAACAGGTCGTATAAACATGACAAGAGTTTTTCAGGGATATGATAAAATATATTTTAAGTTTCTTTTTATTGAAAAAAAACCAGACATACACAAGAGTAGAGGGAACAACATGACAAGTCCATAGACCCACCAACTAGATGTGATGCAATCATTTAGACTTTATTATTATTGCTCCACACTGTGCTTTTCATTAAATACAGCTGATTTCTTAAATATGTGATCCTCAGGAAACTTTGTGAACTAAATTTTTACAAGGTAAAATATTTATTTCTATAGATATATACTTCCATAGATATTAACAATCATTTGTCAATATTTTTACATGACAAAGTAGCAGAACAATGTGTAACATAGCCACACGTGTCAATTAAAACAATTTTGTGTGAGGTGTGAGTAGGAATTCCTGGTCATTTCTTCTGGGTATCAGAATCTTGACAGCAATATCAAGGTAGTTTTCATTCAGCCCATCTCATTGTCTGGATGTAGCCCTGGAGGGCCCTTTACTCAGGCCTCCATGAAGAGAAAAAAAGACAAGAAGAGGATGGCTAACCCTGAAGGTGCAGCATTAGTAGAGGTTCCTATAAAGTAATATACACACTTATAAACCCAGCAGTGAATAAAGAATATGAGTGGGATTTTAAAATGGAAAAGTCTTTAAATTTTTCTTCATTTCAATTGGAAAATTCAATAAAAATTCAATAAAATTCCAGCTCTCAGTTGCTTAAGTGCTTGTATTTATTTGTCAAAGAATAAATGAGTTTCAGAAGCTTACCTTATAAACTTTCTTTATAAAGAATAATTTTAAAAAGTCATACAATTACTTTTGAGTCTACATTTATCTTGAATAAATTTGATTGGATGTATAAGTCATGCTACTAACTGATTAGTTTTTATATACTTTGGTCCTTTAGATCCTTCTGCTTATAGCATCCACAATCTTTCAAGAACATAAGTAGATAGATCACAAAAACTGTAGAATTCACTGGTTCCAATTCTTATCATAATGCCTAATAAAAATTGTGAGCCCATATGAGATCTATTAAATCAGATTTGCAGCACTGAAAAATCAGTGTTTTAAAAGTTTCCTTGATCTATATTCTATGGACATTCTATGTGGTCACACATAATGGAGAGTTGTTTTGCCCTCCGCAATTGATACTAACACATTTGTAAAACACAAATTTTCCCGATTTAAGAGCTTGCAAAACCTTCCCAGGATCCCCCTTCCTTTCGTTGTCTTCTTGAAGCTATCTTTTTCCAAACTTTGTCTTCAGGAAATGGACTTTCCTGCTCTCCTCAGTGACCTATTTTCTCTTTCTCTGCAGTGTTTCTTATTTTTAAATTCTCTGCTTCTTTTCTCACATTGACTATTAAGTAAATTTATGTCCATATCTCCAGCTCAGCCAAGCATATCTTTTTCACCAAGGGCAAGACAATCTTTTAGAGTGAGCGCCAGACTTTGCCAGCTGGGAGTCTTGAATTATGTCCTCCTACCTCTAGAGTTCTAGAATAACAAATCCTTTGGACTCAATTTTCAAACAACTGCCTAACAAACATTGTTAGATAATTATTATGTGCCAGGTTCTCTGCTGGTGCTGAGAAAATAGTGATGAGTAAGCCCAACAGCATCCTTCCAGTGGCCTACCTGGGAAAACAGGTAGTAGAATACAGTGTTCTTTTAACAACAGATTCGTCTTTGCCACACAAAGTTCCCTGAGTTCCTACAATGGGACAGCCAACAGAGTGCTGTGGAAACAAATGTTCTCACCTTTGTAAGGCCCATGAGCAGGTTTTACAGCTCCATATGACACAATGTTAAGGATAACACTTGCCAACAAATTGATGTGAACTTTCTGGAAAAGAATTACCCACACATGCCACATTTTCTGCTCTCCAGAGTCTCATTGTCTTCCTTCATTTTTTCTGCTTTTGACCACAGCCTTTTCTGTCCCTGTGTCACTACACTTTGAGTTAGATTTCATATCATGCTGTTTCCTGTTACACCACAAGCTTTTGACCCATATTCTCTCTCTCTCTCATCTCTCCTCTCCCCCGATGCTGTAATACCTCTATCTCTCTCCCAAGAGCAGTAGGCAGGAATTTAAGAGAGAGAGACAGAGAGACAGAGATGAAGCTAGTTGCTTTTTTTTAAAGAAGAAAGAATAAGGAAAACAATGGAGTGGAAAGTGGAATATTCATGTTTATAAATGATTAAGTTTTGATTTATCTTTCAAAAAATATTAATCAAAGAAAATTTATTTTGGGCTCAGATTTCACAGCTGTGTGCCCATAGACACACGTTCAAGTTCATATGCAGCCATCATTAAGGATGAAAGTTGAACCATCTTTAGCTATTGTCCATTCCCCTAGTCTATTGTTACTTTGGCAACAACATAGATGCTAAAGAAGTGAATTTTCCTATCTCCATTGCTGATCTTTCAGACCCTCATTTACAATGTCACATAAGGCTCGGTGTTACTTGTACATTTAAGACCAATCTGTTGTAAAAAGAACATTGCATTCTACTAAGAGCCCTTCTATTTAGCAAAGATTTTCCTCATACCCTCCTAAAAATGTAATTCTGATAGATGCAGCTTATACTCTGGGGAGGTGTCCATTGTCACCACATCAGGATTTCAATGACAGCCTCTAGCCTCATGTAGTTTCATAGATTCATTATGTGGGAAAGGAAATAACAGTCAGTATTATACATAGGGAGATGAGAACAAAATTGCTATTCCTGGCAGAGTTTAGAAAATGGACAGGCATTGTGTTAAATCTGCCATACGAATTATAATATCAATCAGAGAAAATATTGCCAATGTTGTTGGTGTCTGACAAAAAATGATAGATGAGAGAAAGAAGTAAAACTCTCTATCAGAGAATATTTATCCTATTAAAAATAGAAGTTAAACCTTCTCAGGATTCTCCATACGGGGTCTTTATAAAAAACATGTCCCCGTCCACTAAATATTCCCTTCTGTGGGTGGATTTTATTTCTACTGTGATGAGTGTGATGGGTATTTTTTGTTTGTTTGTTTGTTTGTTTGTTTGTTTGTTTTTATTTTGTGGTGCTCGGGGGGATTGAACCCAGAGCTTTGTGCTTGCGAGGCAAGCACTCTACCAACTGAGTTATCTCCCCAGGCCTGTAATGGTCATTTTTATCACAGATGATAATGCATTTAAATGTCTTGCCAACTCAAATAAAAATAGTTGGACTCTTTTATAGCACTCCTGTTAGAAGAAAGGATTAGTCAGCTAAAAGGATTTCTATATGGTCTTGAACTTCACTTCAGTATATGACAAGCTGAGCTGAGAAAGGATCAACTACATGCTATAGCCTAAAGATAAGAAAAATGACTTTTACATCTTGGTTTGTTAAAATGAGACAATATACATTTTTGTATGTGGATATGTTTGTGCATAGCATTAGGTGTCAATAGTTGCAAAAGAACAATTTTTTTAACACTTAGTTTCTTGCAGTTCATTCAGGCATGCAACCAATTATGTGACCTACAATTAACTCATTTGTAATGGATTGAAAATATCCAAGGATGGGAAGACTGCTGGGAAGGTAGAAACAGATGCTAAAAGTTCCTGCCTCATAGTTCTTTGACCTTTTCTTCATTTAAAGTGATGCCAACATTGGAGCAAGAATATAAATAACATGAGAAATATTCACTCTTTTCAGTCAATGGAATATGCCTTGGGAGTAATGATAAATTACAGTTTGTAATAGCACTGAGAGAATTTGGGGGTACAATACAGTGGTATGGTCCTTACTGAAGATCTTTTGTATTGAGTTTCATTCACATTTGGTCTGTTTGTTCCATTTTGTGCTTAATATTTGGCAACTCTTTAAAAGAAGAGACTCTAGCCTACAGAGTGAGAGAAAATCTTTACCACATGCACCTCAGACAGAGTATTAATCCCCAGAATATATTAAGAACTCAAGAAACAAATAACCCAATTGACAAATGGACTAAGGAACTCAACAGACATTTCACAGAAGAAGAAACACAATCAATCAACAAATATATGAAAAAATGTCCAACATCGCTCACAATTAGATAAATGCCAATTAAAACTACTCTAAGATTTCATCTCACTCCAGTCAGAATGGCAATTATCAAGAATACAGCAACAATAAATGTTGATTGGGAAGGATGTGGGGAGAAAGTACACTCATATATTGCTGGTGAGACTGCAAATTAGTGCAACCATTATGGAAAATGGTATAGAGATTCCTCAGAAAACTTGAAATGGAGTCACAATTTGACCCAACTATCCCACACTTTGGTTTATACACAAAGGACTTAAAATCAGCATGTTATAGTTACATGGCCACATCAATGTTTACAGCAACTCAATTCACAATAGGTAAACTATGGAACCAACCTAGGTACCCTTCAACAGATGGAGTGGATAAAGTAAATGTAGGTATACACAGTGGAATAAAACCCAATCTTAAAAAAGAATGGAATTATAGCATTTGTTGGCAAATGGATAGAGCTGGAGAATGTCATGCTAAGCAAAATAAACCAATCCTCAAAAAACCAAAGGCCAAATGTTTTCTCTGATATACAGATGCTAACTTATAATAAGAGAGGGTGGGAGTGGTTAGGGAAGAATAGAGTTACTTTAGATTAGGTAGAGGGGAATGAAGGGAGGGGAAGGATTTGGGAGTAGGAAAGACAGTAGAATGAATCAGACATTATTACCCAATGTACATATATGACTACACAACTGGTGGGATTCTACATCATGTGCAACCAGAAGAATAAGAATTTATACTCCATTTATGTATGCTGTATCATAGTGCATTCTACTATCATATATAACTAATTAAAACAAATTTAAAAAGAAGAAGAAGAACAGATTCAAGATCTCCTACTCTTCCCTCACTCCTCACTTGTTATTGTGGAGGAACAGGAGTCAACCTGCTCACAGTTGCAGATACACAATCTTCATAATTCCTTTGGAACCAAGGGTTAGTTCCAACAGACATGACATGCTTCAGTAGCTGATTAAAGAGAACCTGCTTAGCAATAGGGTAAAATTGGGAAAAGATTCATTGATAGCTCCACTGGGCATAAATTCACCACCATCCTCATGAGCCAACACAGAGAAGTACTAGGCATTTAGGATAGAGAATTTCATCACCAGACACAGTCAGGGTGTGATAAAGAGTCAGACCCATCTAGTAACGGATCTCATTCCATTCAGGTGAAGTCTCTATGAAGATCAGACAAGGGCAGACAGAAAGATGAAAGGGTGCCAAGGAGAAAAAACACAAACCAGCAAAGTGAATGCTGTGCTTGGGTCACAGTGAACCTCAGAAACTCTCCTAAACAGAGACTGGTACATGGGAGTCTGTGGATAAAACCAGGGCAGAGCAAATTCCAAGTTGTTCTTCAGACTTCATTCATCTGGTTGCAATACCAAGGATATCATCAGCAAACACAGCATGTCGTGCTGCGGTCACTATCTCCTTTCTCACGGATCCATTGTCCATTCTGTCTAAAAAATGCCACAGCACTGTGCATGACAGAGACTTCAAATAGCTACTTCTCCATGTCCAGGGGTTTAAAGGATTAAGAAAGATTTTAATTTTAATTTGCTTTGGATAAGGCTCATTACAAGAAAATGTGTCCTCAGAGCCTCAGTCCTTTGATATGTGGGATGTCCTTTCCAATATGCATTACTCTCAAGCTTATCTTGCATGTCCTACTGTTTCCCCTACTTGTCTACTTGAGGTCAGATTTATCTGAAAGGGATTTTGGATCATGCCTACATAATTATGCCTTATTAAATTTCTTTGTAAGAATAGGAACAATGTGTGAGCCTTATCAGTGATAATGTGGCCCTCTTTTACCATCGGATTTTCAGCTTCCATTAGGACCATAGAAAACTAAGTGAAAGGAAGAAAAAAAATAAACTATTTTTCTAAAGGTCAGCCTTCTTAATTAAATGAGAACTCAGGCAGTAGTATTAGAAAATGAAGTGACTAGTATGGGCTCTTCCTGAGGAGACTCTACAGAGACTCAGCTGACGTTACAGAAGCAGGGAAAGCTGAACTATTCCTAGATGGATAAGAGGCTGCTGCACCACAGCAGGATCCTTTTCTGTAAACAAATGGCATTGACAGTGAGTGCCTATGGCTCTGTGCAAGCTTCAAGGCCTAGGAAGCACTAAGTTGTCCAGCCTACCTCGTTTTCACCTTTTCTTGACTTTACTAACACCATACCTGCCATTTCCTGGCATTTTCTGCCTGCCTACCCACTATTCTTCAGCTAAGGTTAATGGGAAGGAAAAAGAAAATCAGTAAAGAGACTCAGAGAGAGTTACTTACACATTTAGGAGTTCTTCTAAACACCCGAAGGGAAGTATCATCACATCATTTTATAGAAAAGCAAACTGAAATTCAGAAAGCTTAATCATGTAATTCAAGGTCGTACAGTTAAGGGAGTACCAGGCTAGGTTGGACCGTCTGTTGCCAATGCCCTTTCTCCTACCATAAGAGCTAATGTTTGGATTGCTCTGGGTCCATTCTCACTGCCTTGTTCAGAAATCTCTGGGTGCTGTCGGGGACCATGCTGGACATTCACAGCACCACAACAGAGCTAACTCTGTCTAGACTTTCAGCCTACCTCTCTCCTGACCTGCCCGGTTGTTTTTTCTCAAATAGTTCTCTGGCCCATTCTGGTTGGTCAGGAGCTCTGTGATGATCTCTCATCAGTAAATGAAGCCAGACATTTCCCAAAGCAGTGAGAAAACACCAAGTTTTGAGCCTGAGTGCTCATTCCAACACTTTCCTTCTCTGACTGTCTCTCCTCCTACTACCCCAGTAACACAGCTCTGGGTGCTGCCATGACTCCACACTCCATTTCAAAAATTAAAATATTCTGGATCTGTGATTCTTGATTGAATTATACCTAGAAGCAATCAAATAAATATATTGATTATAGTTATTCTCAATAAGTACAACAACAGTGTGACAAAAATTACCTCATAATCCCAAAAGAGTCAAGAAAAATTTCCAGGTTCTTTTTACTATAAACAAAGGATCCCAATTAACAAGAATTATTAAAACTTTGATCTGAGGATTTTTCAGAAGATGAATTTGTGTTTAGTCACAACAGGCAACACTGCCTACCTCCATAGTGCACTGTCCACATTAAGCTCCAGCAGGCACCATTGAGATTATGTCATGCTGTGGTGTTTTCCAAAACAGAAGATAATGAAGAGAGAACATTTAAAGCACTGGTTTGTATCTCTGACTGCAATTACTATTGCCAGGGAAACTTTTAGGACCAATGCCTTTGTTTCACTAGTGACAATTAAGTCAAAATCTCAGGGCAGATCTAGGTAACAGTAATTTTTCAAAATCACTATTTTAGAGCATGGGATATGGAGATAAGAATCTTACATTTGAACCCAAGTTACTAATTCTCAAAGTTTCATGCTTGTCACTTGTAATAAAATGAGGGTATAATTTGTTCCTGATTTATAGGGTTGTGAATATAACCCTAACCTGTAGTGCTGTACTCTAGTGAATATTTTTACATGATTAGTAATTATTGTGGTTGTTATTATGAAGAAATACATCACTACTGCTCTAACAACTTCATTTCCAACAATTCAAAAAGAATAATATACTACTAATTAAGCACATTCTTTTCTCAGAGATTCAAAGGGCATGTAAAATAAGATTAATAAAATTTGAGTCAGAAGATAATTCATTCAAACACTTAGAAATCTTACACCCAGAAAGTGAAAACTACCGAAGAGAACAACTAGTTGAGCTCAGGCAACAGAAGCTCTGCCAACAGAATTATGCCTTTGGTCAATTGTCTTTCCATTCTAAACACATCACTTCGATACTCTCTCAAACACCAAGTGCTACGTCTATTTCCACCACCAACACTTGACACGGTTCTGCTGGAGTAGAGGACCCAACACTTGACATACTTCTATTGAAAGATCATTCTCCCTCTTGGGGGCCATAGGCATGGCATGTCTCCCTGTGTAGTTGCTTTTTAATATTAATAATGAATATATCACTAGAAACTTACTGGAAAAAAATTGGGAAGGTTTTATTGTATTGCGACACAAAATACTACACAATAAAAATTTAGTAGTAATACATAGATAAAATATATGAAAATAAACAATTGTAGCTATACTCCAGTTAAAAGGAGCTTGTGATTACTTTAGTAATATAATTTCTAAATATAGATGGACAAAGAGGCATTCCTCTGAGCTTGGATGTGGTATTTAACCTTTGTTGCTTTCCTAGTTTTAATAATTGATTCTAGAGATACTTTACATAATAAAAATATTTAGGTTAGTCATAAATATAATTCATGTCTTTCCTATGTTTAGTCTAATTCTTTGAGAATAAAAATAAGATTGTAGTCTGCCACTAAATGAAATAGAATAGACTAAATATTAACCATAAGTTGATTACTTTGCCCTTTGTTAATAATATTAAGAGCTTTTCGCTGTTAAACACTGGAGTTCATGGTAAGTAATTTCTCAGAAAATCTAGTGATGTATTTGTTCTGGAAATTGAAAGTTTACAGATCATGGTACCCTTAATTTAGCCAGGGCCAAGGTTGTTTTAATCTAGCTGGCAAATAAGGTTGTTTTGATCTAAGCTATCATATAGAAAGAAAGTATACTTTGAGAAGAAGCATAAATTGTATTTTTGAAGTTTTTTTTTTAATTTTGAACTAACCATAAAATGATATAATCATTACTAAAGAAAAAAAGTATAAAAAGGCTGGCAGAAAAATAGAGAGATTCAGCCTCAGAACACTGGGTGTCTCTGTCAGCTTTTCTCCACCCACACTGACATCTGCACCTAGGACCCCCAACTGCTGCTAGGGCTGGACCTCTGAAACCAAGCATGAATTTTCAGTAACCTATTAGTCACCTCCAATAAGTTCCTTTACTTTAGATTTAACCAACTCCTCAGTAAAGACCTTCACAACTTAAGCTCAACCCAAGTCCTGTCAATTACAACTCATGAATTCTCTCAAGCATGAATCAACTTCTCCATCTTTCCTGAAGGGCAGAGTCATCTCTTTCTTGGACTTTACCTGCTGTTAATTCCTAACTAATGCTATATGCTGCAAGAAATAACTTTTTGTAAAACAGATATTCTGATTTAAATTTACCTTTACCATACTACTGGTGACAGTCAAAATGAAAGTCCTTAATTTAGAGTACAAAAACCTTCAAACTCTGGCTTTTTCTAATCCTTTCAGAATATTCCCTCCACCCAACCCTTCTAAGATGTCTTGATCTATCCCCTCTGACTTCCACACCGTTCTCTGAACATGCCAGTGTGTCTTTGCATATGCCCTTTCCCTCACTTGTTCTGTTCCTATATTCTTTGCCTAGATAATGTTTAATTATTAGTGGAGACTGAGAGCATATATTATCTCTGGGTGACTCTTCCAAGCAGCAGTATCTTTTCCTCTTCTGGGATCTCTGTGGAGCACTTCCTGTCTTTAACGCAATTGATCTTGAATACCCATCTCACGCAGTAGTGAGCAGGCTCCTCAGAAAAGAAACATATGACTAGATGACCCTCACTTTCCCTGACTGATGGTAAAGTGATTAATTCAGTCAAAATTACTTCCTTGGAAATGAGACTTGCTAGGCTAGGCCAAGGAACTTATGAAGTTCAGAAATCAGACATAAGATGAATAAACATTTGATATTTCATTTAAGGTCAAAATCTCTGTTAAATGGGAAACACTTCCCTACCACATGCACACCTACAGCCCAAACAGGATCTAGAAGGGGGCAGAAGTGTCCAGAGTTGGTCCCAAGAGTTACTGAAGAGTTAAAGGAAAAGTGTATCCTCTTCAGACACCATTATTATCACAAATGGAAACATTAAAGTAAGTGGAGTTTAACTGCATTTATGTCCATCTCTAGTGCATAATTTTTGAGTATGAGTTTTGGGCTTGAACATATTAGATTTCAGGGAAAAGTTTAATAGCCTGTTGTAAAATTTCTTCTTCAATCTTTGTTCTGGGGTAATGGATATTGAAGAAAATTTTTTAGAAAATGAGACATATCTTTCAAAATTTTCCCTTGGGCTGGGGATTCAGCTCAGTTGGTAGACCGCTTGCCTTGAAAGCACAAGGCCCTGGGTTCAATCCCCAGCACGATGATTAAAGGTTTTCCCTCACTGGAATTCTAGACGAATCATTTTTTTAGGAAATTAAATTAATGAATAAGAAATGGTCCTTACTGAGAATATTTATACCAAGTATTAATAACTCATTATTGATTATTTCAAAATAAAGACTGAAATTTAACCAATTAATGTTCTGTAAGTATTTCTTGAACATTATATTTAATACAAAAGCTAAGGTATGCTCTGATAATCTAGAATAGCAGAGAACCATACATATAAAAGTCACTTCAAAATGGTCATTGATCCCAAAATAAAATTAGTGCTGGTAGAACAAACTAGTTTTAGGATGGGTGCACATTACTATTGGTTTTAGATCAATTAAATCTTTCTAATATTCAAGTACCTATATTTTCTGAGAAAAGGTGAAAGAAAAATAAAGACAAGAAACTGTGAAGTGCAGAGAAATATGTAACATGGGTAATGAGAAAAGGGAGAAAGGAAAGAATCAAGGTAAACAATAAAGAAACCTCCAAACGACATGGCAACTTGTAATCAAGAGATAAGAAACCTATACGTGACTTTCCTTACTCCAGCTGCATGACTTGGGCCCTGGACTCACATTATCTTTGGTGCCATTCACTTATCATCAAAAGGGTCCCTGCAGGTTGACCACCTCAGATCCTCTATCAGAAAACTGACGGACTTTGAATGGAGCCATCAGGAAGAGGAAGTGAGGCCCAAACCTGGAATAGATACTCATAAACAGTGACCATCAAAAGAAGATAGAGTGCTTAAATTATCCAAAACCATCGATGTTACAAATCATTATTTCTCAACTGTGGTCACATATTAGAATTACCTTGGGAAATTTTTTAAAATTCCCAGCCCATCTCTGTGGAATTGGATTCAACTAATTGGTCTGATGTAGGGCTTCATGTTTTGTAATCTTTGAGATGAATTCCTAAGTGATCTAGGGCTTAGAACCACCACACAAAAGGAAAATTTCAAAAATACGTTGCCAGCTTTTTATTGTTAAAATAACTAATTTTGACTGTTGTTGTTTTTTTTTTTCTCCTTGAAGTCCAGGGGCATTTTCTGAAAGTTTTGATTGCATTCTTCTGACAACATAAAAACAGCTTATTTAATTGTTTGAACAAGTTCAAGTCATTGTGTTACAACTTTTGTTTCTTATTTCATTTTGTTTTAACAATAACTTCCAAGGAGCACAAGTCAGCTTGAATCCAAAGTTCATACTTCTATGCACTGTTCAGAAGACATTTTGGAATCTTGTCCCCACTGTTGGTAGGAAGTGTCTGTACTGATTGAAATCAGCTAGTCTTGAGGCATAACAACCTCATCCTCTTGTTCTGGATTAATGGAAGAAAACTTACCTATTCCAGAGATAGAACTGTCTGTTGTTACTGTTCCTCTCATGTCTGCTGCTGGGGAGCCCTGACAGCATTATTTAATCTGTGTTTGCAAAGCAAGAGTGTGGGTATGCATATCTTACCTAAATCCTCTCAACTTAAGTTGCATGCATTCTTAGTTGTCATCATAGCAAAGCTTAACATTTCTCCTGTTTTCAAAATTAAAGCAACTTATGAAGTCCTCAGGTGAAAGATGGGAATTCCCAAAGACGTGTTCAGACACTACTGATAATAGTCCAAGAATAGAGATGTTGGAATGAGCTAATGGAAAGAATCCTGGAGCTACATTCAGAAGATAGAGACTAAGACTGACTTGGAATGTTTTCAAATTGTTTGACCTTGAGCAGATCATTTAACCCTTATAAACTCTAACATATCTACCAAAGAGATAGTAATTCATGCACTAGCCACACCACAAAGGGGGAGAGTGAGTAGAAAAGAGGCCCTCTTTAGAAGGACATCTTGTACTTTTGCAAGATGAGTACTTTTGTCCCTGATCCTTCTGTCAATTATCTTCACTATTCTCCATGAAGTAACTAGACTTCCCATGCACCATCCCCATGAATATAGCTCTGTGGAAGCATAAACCCCAGGTAGACAGGCAAGGCACTCAACAGGGAGAGGTGGAGGCCAGAGCCTGTAGCCTGGCACAAAGGAACCAGAGAAGTCTGTAACATAACAGGGTAAAAGAATCAGAGATTCAGAGAAAATTAATGCACATTCCCACTGCACTTTCTCGAAAATAATTTGCAAAATATTAAAATCATTTATTTCTTGTAAGGATACATGCTTGAATGATACTTTTAATTTTTCTTTATGGAGTAATCAATGGATTCTAAGAAGACATAGGGACAAATCTGTTTAAAAGACTGTAATTCAAAGCATACAAAATTTGAAAAGGCTAAAATTATATTGGGACACAAAACAACATTTGATTCCCAGATGCTAAAAACATATGACCAATTATGAACAACAATATAAGACCAGAAACAGAAGTCAGGAAGACAGCATTAGGAAGTCCAATATGCTTATTGCCATGTGTCTGACTTGCTATAAAGGAAAGAGAAAGAGGCAAAACAAAATGAATATGTTTCTAACATGTAATCACGAAACAGCATGAGCTCAGGGAAGCTTCTGATATGTAGCTTTATTCTGCTTATTCAATTAATCATAAATTAATTATTTTATGACTTTTATGGCCCAAAGAATTTTTATCATAGAAAACTATAAAAATAAGATTTTCCAATGGGTAGGAGCAGATTTTATATATATGATAGAAGTTACTGTTAGTACAGAAATATTTGTGCATTAGGAGAAATGAAACAGCAACATGTTTAATCAATTAATATGATAATATGTGTCACAGAATTATTTTTGAATCCATGTTTATTTGGAGAGGGTATGATGCCTTTAATAAGAACAATTCTATTTGGCAATATGTATAAAATAAAAATGCAAAATGGAAGCTTATATAATTTCTAATGCTAAAACAGCACCAAACTACATCATTAGTGGTATTTACAACCTTAATTAATAAGTGATTTAATGATAATGTTAACAAATATGGCACATTTTTTTTGGTCAGATTGACACTACTTAAGAAAGAAGCATAATGATGTTCCTTCAGTAAAATCAGAGCAGAATCTATGAAGGAACATCTGATGTCTATGGTAAAATTAAGGTCAAGGACTTGGCAAAATATGTTACAAACTATAAAAGATGTTCCTAGTTTAAATCATATTTCTATGAAAAACTATAGAAATGCTTAGTTGATAGAACCTAAAATCACAGAATTGCAGAGCCAGGAGGGATATTTAGGGAGTAGTCATTTCCATCATACTCAGGATGAGAAAACTGACATGCAAATAAGGCTAATCCCAAGTTCCCAGAGTTAGATAGCAGTGTCTGGGTCAGAACTCAATTTATTTCAATTGTCACAGAATGCCTGTCATTTGTAACAAAGGAAGGAACATTTTAATATTTTACCAAAAAATATGCAGTTTAAATTACCTTCAATGATAATATTAGATATAGATATATTAATAAAATGGACTACTGCATTATTTAATTCCTGTTTTTGGATAGTAATCAATGTTATATTTTATATTAAAGTCCAAATTCCAGGGAATGCTTCCATTCATCAGGCATTAAACAGACGTCAAACTGGTACTATGTGCAACGCACTCCTTTTTTTAAAAAATCAGTAGTACCATTAAAGATCGGTTAATATTAGCACTATGATGGCATGCAACAGTACCTTTTCAAATTTAGTTAATGAGCAAACACTTTGTCAATTATTCTTTCATAAGATTTAATAGAATCCAGAGTTTGGGTGCAATACTAAACTTCTATGAATCACAAAAGATGTAGCCACAAATGAGTAAATATTATCCTAGCAACTTAGGAAAACAATTTACAGTGAATCTCACATGTTTTCTTTCAAGGGTAAATAAAGTCACCAAGGGAATAATAACACAGAAAAAAATCATGTACATATATATATTCAAAATGTCATCTAATTTATCACTCATGATTTTTAAGATCTTGTAATAGACTGTGAATTAGAGCATCCAAGTTCAGTTTCAATCTGCCATGTATCATGATGGAAGGGATTCTGGCTTTAACTTTTTTTTTATTTTGATTCATTGTACACAAATGGGGTACAAATGTTTTTTCTCTGGTTGTACATGAAGTAGATCACACCACTTGTGTAATCATACATGTACATAGGGTAATGATGTTTGTCTCATTCTGTTATTTTTCCCTCCCCCCACCTCCTCCCACACCTCTTTTTCCTCTATACAATCTTCCTTTCTCCATTCTGGCCTCCCTCTTACCCCCCATTATATATCATCATCATCCATTTATCAGAGAGATCATTCAGCCTTTGTTTTTCTGGGATTGGCTTTAACTTTTCAATGATCAACTATGATATACTTCACAGAGTTCAGACACCAATAAGTGAAGGGAATACAATCAATTAATTCCAATAAAGAAGTTGTAGGATGAGTTATCCTTCCTCATCTTTCTCAGAGACTCAGATGGGTTAGTGTAGCCACAACCTGAAAGTTAATATGGACTCTTGTGCTGTGCTCATCTCCTATACCTAGTCCTTCCACAAGATCAAGATGATGTCTCACCGCCTTACATTTATTCCTGTGTTTTCTCTAATTTGGTATCAAATTCCTCAAAGGATATGGTAAAAGTACGAAAGCCCAGGCCATCCTACTTTAAAAAATCACATCCCCTATGGGATTCATGACCTGCTTAGTGATTATGATATGCACAAAATTTGAGAAACACTCCTCTAGCATTTGCCCTTTATACTATTCACCATGAACTTAGCAATATTTCTTATGCGCTTAAGGCCCTTTCAAAATTTGTCCTTTGTATTCCTCTCCAGCCTCAAATCTCATTACTGCAAATTATTTGCACATTCCCTGAATGGGCAAATGTTTCTCATAGTCTTTGTCTCTTTTAAATTTACATATTAAATAAAAATTATTTATTGAGTTCTTATCATCTGTACAGCACTGGATCTAACACTGGGGATGAAGTCTGAGGAGTTGGGAATCCTATCAGTTCTCAAAGAGTGAAAATATAGAAACAACAAATATACTGAATTAGAATTGAGATGAATTCTGTAAGAAGTAATTGTAGGTTGCCATGAGAGCATATTGTTATGTATTCCAACAGATGAGGTTATAAACCAGGTGAGATCTGGTGAGTAGCTTTCTCAAGGAAGTGATTTTTAAGTTAATGCTTAAATTATGGGTAGAAATCACCTTGATAAATGGCAGCAGGTTCAGAGGAATTTAAAGACATGTAGCAGAATGTGCAAAGGTATCATGGTGGGAGGAAAATAACATTTTCAAGGAACTAAAATTAGGATGTACAGGTTAACACAAAAGGAGAGAAGGGATGGGTAGCTAAATTTGGTGAAGCTGGGAAGTTAGTGGATGGACTCAATAACCATAGTTTTTCTTTATCCTAAGAAAATGTTGGAGTTATGGAACACTTTTAAGCAGAGAATTAGCTGAGATTTGCATTTTAAAAGACTTTCTTCAGACCACAAGGTAGAGAAGGGACTAGATGATGAAAACCAGGGAGGATATAATACCATACAGGAGGCTGTTGCAAGCAGTCTGGTAGAAAATAGATGGTGATTGAACTAAGCAGTTCTCACTAGAGGACTTCAAGAAAAATGGTGAGGGAAAACTAATGTCACTGCCTGACTGATTTCATAGGTTAATAAATATTTGACTGAATTCACCATGAATTGACTAACAGTGCGATCCTGGACAAGTACTTTAAACCTCCAATAAATGATGATGTTAGCCATCAGATATGAGCAAAAGTAAGAACACAGAATACGTAGTGGATTACAAACCACGAAAATAATGACAAGAGAGGAGGAAGTAAATGGGTAAAAAGAAAGACAAATTAGGAAAATGCTCAGGTAAGGTCTAAATCTTTTGCTGTCTTTCACATTTATATCCACATATCTGTTTAAAGGGCAATAATAGAAACCTTCCAATCAAAGAATTAAGTAATCTCAACATTCACATCACTTTATGCAATGTTATTATAACTGTATGTTATCTTTTCACCACTAGAACTCAAACATATCTCACATACCCTATTTAATTTTATTTAAAATATTAAAACTCTATGATCTAGAAATATGAAACAAATTAAATTCAGTATATCCAATATCAGTTAAAAGAGTTTTCAGATTAACACACATAATTACCATTGATCTATCTACAGAGAGTCTACTATGCTTTGGGTAGAGAATAGAGACATTACAGATCTCATCTTCTCATACTATAAAGACTACACATGGAAAAACCACAACTTTCTAGAAGAGGGTCTAAGGATTAAAGAGGAAGGTAACATTTCTCCATGGCACAGATAGAAGGTGGAGAAGACTACAGGGTTTACACTCAGGTCTCTGATTCTACAGCCTCCAGCCTTTCTCCTACATACTTTAACCTAATGAAGCAATGAGGTTGCCCACAGATGAGACTGAAGAGACTGTTGGTGAGCTCCTTGTTTAGATATAGAAATGTTAATGGAAGTTCACTTTCTTTTCCTATTAAGTGGGGGAAACATATCATAAGATAGAAATCCCTAGCTAATTTATTTAGGGAAATGAGAGCTTGGTTAAGCAAGAGTACATGATATCCAACAGGTGTTTAGCACAGAGGAAAGGAACCTCATCTTGAGTCCTGGGGAGAGTTTATGATCAGCAGAATGAAACTGAAGAGTATGGTTTCATCAGAATAGAAAGATTGGAGGTGAGATGTCAAAAGACATTATTCAGACATGAGGAAGTATTCAGGGGAAGGTATGCTTCACAAGTCTACCTTCCTGTCAAGCCTCAGGTATTTCTTTACATCCATCATTTACCTACTTACATTACTGACTTGTTCAATTTCAAAAACATATTTAATCTTTTTCTACATCCATGCCCACTTTTATGTGCTGGAGGATATAAAGACAAAATGACACACCCTTTTCCCTCATGGAGTTTCAGGTCAAGTGGGAAACATAGACCCAGAAAATGCAATCTGGTTTGACAGGTGCGAGATAGTTACCAAAGGTTCTTTGGAGTCATAGAGGGGGAAAAGTGACTTTATCATTAAGAAATCAGAAGGGCTTCTTCTGAAGAACTTGGTGTTGAAAGGTGAGAATTAACTGGGCAGAGGAAAAAAATAAGGTGTTAAGTGGGGAGAGTAACATCTATGGAGGCCTTGAGGACAGAGGCAAAGGGCTTGGCATGAGCAGAGTGGAAAGTGTTGTCAGACAAGGACAGAGCCTTACCTGAAAGAAGCAGGTAGAAGCCAAAACTTCAAGGAATTTGCACCTCAACTAAGGCATCGGAGCATAACTACCCCCAAGCACTGGGAAGCTGCTAAAAGTTTTCAATCAGCAGAAATCTAAGCTTAGTAAGGAAAATATTAGATAGATTGTAGAGAAAAAGTAGAAAGGATTTCAAGCAAGAGGCCCAGGGTCCAGAGAGACCACTCAGTTCCAAACCTCGGTGATTGTATAAGTAGTTTCATCAAGTCCTGACACGGGAGCACAGGAGGAGAAACAGACTGAATTAGGGGATATAAGAGGTCTTCAACCTAATTTTCCTTCAGTTCTCATCATCCTTCTTTAAAGAATGCTAAGGAGGAAAAGGGGATATATATATATATATATGGCTTGTGTTTGCATACTGGCCCTGAACTGCACCTAGCCTCCCAGAGAATTGTGTTTATTACATATGCACAATGCACAGATATGAGAGAAATGAACTGCTCTTTAACCCTTCTGGAAAATAGTCAGGAAGGTACTTCTTCCCACTCAATCTATAATGAGAGGAAAAGAGCAAAGTCTTAGTCAGAAATAAATAAACTTACCAAGAGCATGCTTCTCATACTGACACACATACCCTTTGCCAAGGAGTGTCCTGGTGTTAAAGACACATCAGCAGGTGGACACCAGAGGGAAAAGCAGTTCATCAGGTCCTTTGGGATGAATCTTTTAAGTGCCTCACTGAAGATATTAAAGATAAAGGACATTATTGATCTGATGTACAGCAGTACAACTGGCAGAGCAAACAGATTCTTGGAATGGAGGAAAGGCTAAATGACTTTTGTTCTTGAACTAGAGAAATTCCCTAGGCAATCAGTGCTTCCCTTTCTCAACTCATAAGTAAACCAGATGGCAGGTGATAGAGTATCAAGATGAGACCCCACACCAGGTAAGTCTGATGCGGTCTAAGGTCTAGAGTTGAAAGTAGAGACTGTAGGGATTTTGTTTGTTTGTGTTGCTGTTGTTGTTTTGTTTTCTTTTTGTTTTTAAAAAGAGATACATTTCATTTTCTTGAAAAAAAAGGATGGGGATGAACACAGATCATGAAAATTATGTGGAGTCATTCAAAAAGTATGATATCCCAATAAATGAATGATAACAACTTGAGGGAAACCTGACAGTTCTATCACAAACAATGCTTGATGACAAACATTATTAATTTTTAAATTATTAAAAATTGATTATTTTAAGGTGTTGCTCAAAAGGAGAAACAGTACTAATCACAGCACTTGATTTTATTCTTCTGCAGCAAGCAGTGCTGTTTGGTTGCAAGCATTAAAATTCAACTCTAATTGAAGCAGAAAATAAAAATTGTGGCAGGTTATGGGAATAAAGGGGAAGATGTGGAGGAAGGTGAGTAGAGATGTGAAATATTTAGCTCTGGGGTTCTGGGAGGTAGGAACAAACAGAAATCTGTCCTCCAGGAGCAGGGAGAAAAATGAGCTCCTTATGAAGTCTTGTGACAGCTTTTATAAATTAATGCTCAGAGGGCAACAGGCAGGCATGAAAAAAAGAGTGATGTTTAAGAAAAACATGTACTTCAGAACTCCTGAAGCAGAGTCAATCAACAAGCATGTACTTTAGTTCATGTTGATCTCTTGATGAATTATACTCATTTAAAATTGGAAAGAGCCCAATGAATAATCTATATAAAGAACATACCTTAAAGAAAGGCAGCACAAGGAGTAATGATCATTTTTTACAACTCAACTTTGCTACCTTTGACATCCATCAATGCAAAAATATAGGTAAAGCTGTGCAATGATAAACTTACTAAGAATCACAAATCAGAGTTCATTGGGAAAAAGGAGGGAGAAGAGTCCTAGATCTAAATGGAAAAATAAAACTTGGTTTGGGTGGAATTTATAATGAATTTAAAATTAGTTCCTCTGGATGTATGTCAAATTTTATTAAGATAAATCCCTTTACAGGACCATGTTCATACTCTACTCTAGCCAATGGATCACTTTACATACCTGCGGTTTAGTTCAACGGAATTTTCTGACAATTCAGATGGCTCATTGGTGCTTATTGTCACAGAATTAAATCCCAACGTCTTGATGATATTAGGACAGAGTTTGTAATCATTATTAGATGAGAAGTATGTTGTTTTCCTAATACTACAGTACTACAGAGGGTGTACTTTAATTGTATGGCCTTGTACTCAACATACAATTATTAGCTTTGTATCTTTGGGAAATAATGTGAGCCTTTTTCATTCTTAATTTCCTTATACAAAAGCAGTCTAGTAACTGGTTATTAGTCCTCACCATCTCCCACGGTTGTGAAATGTGTCAGGCAAATTAGCAGTGGTAAATGACCTTGCAAACAATACGACATTTTACAAATGTAAGGATTAATTACATGTACATTGACACATTACATAATAATAAACATCAGGGGAAAATACTACTTTGGGTTTCTTGACTAGGCCATAAAAGCAGTATTAATAGAATTCAGGTTCATCACACCATTTGGAGCAATGTTTCACAACCCAAAACAACATTATTTTTTTAGTGTTTTTTTATATTGTAAACAAATGGGATACTTGTTGTTTCTCTGTTTGTACATGGAGTAAAGGCATACCATTTGTGTAATCATAAATTTACTTAGGGTAATGTTGTTTGAAGGACTGTATAGAGGGAAAAGAGGGGTGGGGGGGAAGGGAAAAAATAACAGAATGAACCAAAACAACATTTTTTTAACATTTACCTGCAATGTGCTAAATTTATATTGTGATTTTTTTTTGTTTTTTTTATTTTTATTTTTTTATTTTTTACGTTTACATAGGGTAATCATGTTTATTTTATTTTTCCCTTCCTCCCACCCCTTCCACCCCTCTTTTCCCTCTACACAGTCCTTCTTTCCTTCATTCTTACCGCTCTCCTTAGCCTAACTCTAAACCTAACCCTAAACCTACTGCTAGCCCCTCCCACCCCCCATTATATGTCCTCATCCGCTTATCAGCGAGATCATTTGTCCTTTAGTTTTTTGAGATTAGCTTATCTCACTTAGCATGATATTCTCCAATTTCATCCATTTGCCTGCAAATGCCATAATTATATTATTCTTCATTGCGGAGTAATATTCCATTGTATAAATATGCCACAGTTTCTTTATCCATTCATCAACTGAAGGGCATCTAGGTTGGTTCCACAATCTGGCTATGGTGAATTGAGCAGCAATGAACATTGATGTGGCTGTATCTCAGTAGTATGCTGATTTTAAGTCCTTTGGGTACAGGCCAAGGAGTGGGATAGCTGGGACAAATGGTGTTTCCATTCCAAGCTTTCTGAGGAATCTCCACACTGCTTTCCAGAGTGGCTGCACTAATTTGCAACCCCACCAGCAATGTATGAGTGTTCCTTTTTCACCACATCCTTGCCAACACCTATTGTTGCTTGTATTCTTGATAATCGCCATTCTAATTGGGGTGAGATGAAATCTTAGGGTAGTTTTGATTTGCATTTCCCTTATTACTAGGGATGTTGAACATTTTTTCATATATCTGGTGATTACTTGTACATCTTCTTCTGTGAAGTGTCTGTTCATTTCCTTAGCCCATTTGTTGATTGGATTATTTGTATTCTTCTTGTAGAGTTTTTTGAGTTCTTTATAGATTCTGGAAATTAGCGCTCTATCTGAGGTATGGTTGGCAAAGATATTCTCCCACTCTGTAGGCTCTCTCTTCACATTTCTGATAGTTTCCTTTGCTGAGAGAAAGCTTTTAAGTTTGAATCTATCCCAGTTGTTGATTCTTGCTTTTATTTCTTGTGCTATGGGAGTCCTGTTAAGGAAATCTGATCCTAAGCCAACAAGTTGAAGATTTGGACCTACTTTTTCTTCTATAAGATGCAGGGTCTCTGGTCTGATTCCAAGGTCCTTGATCCATTTTGAGTTGAGTTTTGTGTAGGGTGAGAGATAGGGGTTTAATTTCATTCTGTTGCATATGGTTTTCCAGTTTTCCCAGCACCATTTGTTGAAGAGGCTATCTTTTCTCCATTGCATAATGTTGGAACCTTTGTCTAGTATGAGAAAATTGTATTTATTTGGGTTTGTGTCCATGTCCTCTATTCTGTACCATTGATCTACCTGTCTATTTTGGTACCAATACCATGCCGTTTTTGTTACTATTGCTTTGTAGTAGAGTTGAAGATCTGGTATTGCAATACCCCCTGCTTCGCTCTTGCTACTGAGGATTGCTTTAGCTATTCTAGGTTTTTTATTCTTCCAGATGAATTTCATAATTGCTTGCTCTATTTCTGCAAGGTACATCATTGGGATTTTAATTGGAATTGCATTGAATCTGTATAACACTTTAGGTAGTATAGCCATTTTGACGATATTAATTCTGCCCATCCAGGAACATGGGAGATCTTTCCATCTTCTAAGGTTTTCTTTAATTTCTTTCTTTAGTGTTCTGTAGTTCTCATTGTAGAGGTCTTTCACCTCTTTTGTGAGATTGATTCCCAAGTATTTTATTTTTTTCGATGCTATTGTGAATGGGGTAGTTTTCCTAATTTCTCTTTCTGAAGATTCATCACTTATGTATAAAAATGCATTGGATTTATGAGCATTGATCTTGTAACCTGCTACTTTACTGAATTCACTTATGAGTTCTAAAAGTTTTCTGGTGGAATTTCCAGGTTCCTCTAAATATATAATCATGTCATCAGTGAACAGGGATAGTTTGAGTTCTTCTTTTTCCTATTCGTATCCCTTTAATTTCTTTGGTTTGTCTGATTGCTCTGGCTAGAGTCTCAAGGACGATGTTGAATAGAAGTGGTGAAAGAGGGCATCCCTGCTTTGTTCCAGTTTTTAGGGGGAACGCTTTCAGTTTTTCACCATTTAGAATGATATTAGCCATGGGCTTAGCATAGATTGCCTTTATAATGTTTAGGAATGTTCCCACTACCCCAATTTTTTCTAGTGTTTTGAGCATGAAGGGATGCTGTATTTTATCAAATGCTTTTTCTGCATCTATTGAAATAATCATGTGATTCTTAACTTTAAGTCTGTTGATATGGTGAATGACATTTATTGATTTCTGAATGTTGAACCAACCTTGCATCCCTGGGATAAAACCCACTTGATCGTGGTGCACTATCTTTTTAATATATATTTGTATGTGATTTGCTAAAATTTTGTTGAGAATTTTTGCATCAATGTTCATTAAGGATATTGATCTGAAATTTTCTTTCCTCGATGTGTCTCTGTCTGGTTTAGGTATCAGGGTGATATTGGCTTCATAGAACGAGTTTGGGAGGGTTCCCTCCTCTTCTATTTCATGGAATAGTTTGAGGAGTATTGGAATGAGGTTTTGTAGAACTCGGCTGAGAACCCATCTAGTCCTGGACTTTTCTTTGTTGGTAGGCTTTTGATGACCTCTTCTATTTCATTGCTTGAAATTGGTTTATTTAAGTTGTGTATGTCCTCCTCATTCAGTTTAGGTAGTTCATATGTCTCTAGAAATTTGTTGATGTCTTCGAGGTTTTCTGTTTTGTTGGAGTATAGATTTTCAAAATAGCTTCTAATTATGTTTTGTATTTCACTCGTGTCTGTTGTGATGTTTCCCTGTTCATTCCGAATTTTAGTAATTTGAGTTTTCTCCCACTTTCTCTTTGTTAGTGTGGCTAAGGGTTTATCAATTTTATTTATTTTTTCAAAGAACCAACTATTTATTTTGTTAATTTTCCCGATTGTTTCTTTTGTTTCGATTTCGTTGATTTCGGCTCTGATTTTAACTATTTCCTGTCTTCTACTACTTTTGGTATTGGTCTGCTCTTCTTTTTCTAGCGCTTTGAGCTGTAGTGTTAAGTCGTTTATTTGTTGATTTCTACTTCTTTTTTTGAATGCACCCCATGAAATAAATCTTCCTCTAAGTACTGCTTTCATAGTGTCCCAGAGATTTTGATATGATGTGTCTTTGTTCTCGTTTACTTCTAAGAATTTTTTTTATTTCCCTCCTGATGTCTTCTGTTATCCATTCATCATATAAAGTGTATTATTTAGTCTCCAGGTATTGGAGAAGTTTCTGTTTTTTATTCTGTCATTTATTTCTACTTTCAATCCATTATGATCTGATAGAGTACAAGGTAGTATCTCTATATTCTTGTATTTGCTAACAGTAGCTTTGTGGCATAAAATATGGTCTATTTTAGAGAAGGATTTATGTGCTGCTGAGAAGAAAGTGTATTCGTTCTTTGTTGGATGGTATATTCTATATATGTCCGTTAAGTCTAAATTGCTGATTGTGTTGTTGAGATCTATAGTTTCTTTTTTCAATTCAATTTTTGTTTGGACGATCTATCCAGTGGTGAGAGAGGTGTGTTAAAATCGCCTAGTATTATTGTGTTGTGGTCTATTTGATTTCTGTAATTGAGAAGGATTTGTTTGACGTACGTGGATGAGCCAATGTTCGGGGCATACATATTTATGATTGTTATGTCTTGCTGATTTATGCTTCCCTTAAGCAGCATGTAATGTCCTTCTTTATCCCTTCTGAGTAGTTTTGGTTTGAAGTCCACATTATCTGAGATGAGGATGGATACTCCAGCTTTTTTGCTGTGTCCGTGTGCATGGTATGTTTTTCCCCATCCTTTTACCTTTAGTCTATGGGTGTCTCTTTCTATGAGATGAGTCTCTTGCAGGCAGCATATTGTTGGATTTTCTTTTTAATTCAATCTGCCAGTCTGTGTCTTTTGATTGATGAGTTCAGGCCATTAACATTCAGGGTTATTATTGTGATATGATTTGTATTCCCAGTCAATTGACTCATATTTGTTTTTGACATGATTTGGTTTCTCCTTATTTGGCTATTCCTTTAGGCTAGCGCCTCCTGTTGCTGATTTGCATCGTTGTTTTTCATCTCTTCCTCATGGAATATTTTGCTGAGAATGTTCTGTAATGCTGGCTTTCTTTTTGTAAATTCCTTTAGCTTTTGTTTATCATGGAAGGATCTTATTTCATCGTCAAATTTGAAGGTAAGTTTTGCTGGGTATAAGATTCTTGGTTGGCATCCGTTTTCTTTCAGGGCTTGGTATATGTTGTTCCAGGCCCTTCTAGCTTTTAGGTTCTGGATTGAAAAATCTGCTGATATTCTTATTGGTTTCCTTCTGAATGTAATTTGATTCTTTTCTCTCGCGGCCTTTAAAATTCTGTCTTTATTTTGTATGTTAGGTGTTTTCATAATAATGTGCCTTGGTGTGGGTCTGTTGTAATTTTGTATGTTTGGAGTTCTATAAGCCTCTTGTACTTGGTTTTCCATTTCATTCTTCAGATTTGGGAAATTTTCTGTTATTATTTCATTGAATAGATTGTTCATTCCTTTGGTTTGTTTCTTTAAGCCTTCCTCAATCCCAATAATTCTTAAATTTGGCCTTTTCATAATATCCCATAATTCTTGTAGATTCTGTTCATGATTTCTTACCATCTTCTCTGTTTGGCCAACTTTGCTTTCAAGATTAAATAATTTATCTTCAGTGTCTGAGGTTCTGTCTTCCAGGTGTTCTATCCTATTGGTTATGCTTTCTATGGAGTTTTTAACTTGGTTTATTGTTTCCTTCATTTCAAGGATTTCAGTTTGGTTTTTTTTCAGTATCTCTAACTCTTTATTGAAATGATCTCTTGCTTCCCGTATTTTGGTCTTTTAACTGTTGATTGGTGCGATCATTTAATGCCTGCATTTGCTCTTTCATCTCCTCCTTCAATGCCTGCATTTGCTCTTTCATCTGCTCATTAGCTTCCCTGTTCGTTTTAATTACGTACATTCTGAACTCCCTTTCTGACATTTCTTCTGCTGTGCTGTCATTGGGTTTTATTGATGTAGTATCTAGGTTTGTTTGGGACATTTTCTTCCCTTGTTTTCTCATATTGGTCAGTTGTCAGTGGGACCCTGAGATATTGCAGTTTTCCGCTATTGGCTTATAGTGTCCCGGTAGATTTCCAGTGTATCACCTCCCAGCCTTCAGTAGCCTGATGTCTTGGAGGAATCTGATAAAGCAGCTCATCAGAAGAAAACTGCCCCTAGCCCCCTATTGGTTCCACGGTTTGGAACTGGCTCTGTGCGGAAACGCTCTCACTGTGGGCCTGTACCGTGCAGCTGGCCGTGTGGGAGGAGCCCACCGCCGGAGTGCTCAGGGCTGCCTGTGGATGACTCTAGCTGCCGTGCCCGGCTCCAATAATCCACCTCTATCTGGGCCTGCCACCCGGGCCGAGCTTTACCCAGTGGGCAGACTCACCCGTGGCTCTATTTCAGTCCGAGTCTCTCAATGCCTCCCCTTCTTACCTCCTGGGTTCTGGAGCGACTAGGGGTGCAGTCTCCCTCTAGGCCGCCATCTTGGATCGCCCCGTGAAGAGAGCCTGCAGCCGGAGTGGGCAGAGCCGCCTGAAGAGGTCTCTCGCTGCCCTGCCCTGATCCCAGAGACTGCTTACGGATCGAGGCTCTCCGCTGGTTCGTTGCCGGAGTACACTGTTCTGTTGATTGTCCTCCCTATTGGGGGCCACAGGCGTGGCATGTCTCCAGGTGTAGTTCCTTTTAATATTAATAATCAATATATCATTTAGAGACTTATTGGAAAAACATTGGGAAAGTTTTACTGTATTGGGACACAAAATAGTGCACAATAAAAATTTGGCAGTAGTACATAGATAAAATATATGAAAATAAACAATTGTGGCTGTGCTTGAGTTTAAAGGAGCCCGTGATTGCTTTAGTATAATAATAGATGGATAAAGAGGCATTCCTCTGAGCTTGGATGCGGTGTTTAGCCTTTGCTGCTTTCTTAGTTTCAATAGTTGATTCTAGAGATACTTTACATAATAAAAACTTTTAGGTTAGTCATAAATATAATTTGTGCTTTTCCTATGTTTAGTCTAATTCTTTAAGAATCAGAATAAGATTGTAGTCTGCAATTATATGAAATTAGAAAAGGCCAAATATTAATTATAAGTTGATTTCTTTGTCCTTTAATAATGGTAAAAACTTTTCACTGTTAAACACTGGAGTTCACAGTGGAGGTGGTTTCTCAGAAAATCTAGTGATGTGCTTGTTGTGAAGGTTAAAGGCTGGCAGATCATGGTGCCCTCAGTTTAGTTGGGAGACAAGTTTGTTTCAGTTTAGCTGGGAGACAAGGTTGTTTTAATCTAGCTGGGACATAAGGTTGTTTTGGTCTGGACCGTCATACAGAGAGAATGTGTACTTTGAGAAGAAGCATAGATTGTACTTTTGAAGGTTTTTCTTGTTTTAAACTAACCAAAAATGATATAATCATTACTAAAGGAAAATATCTATAAAAAGGTAGGCAGAAAAAGTAAAGACAGATTCAGCCTCAGAACACTTGGTGTCTCTGTGCGCTGTTTCTACACCACGCCGACACCTCCCATCCACCTAGGACTCCCGACCCCTGCTAGGGCTGGACCCTAACCTTTCAAACCTTTCAAAGAAGTGAATGAGTTGAAGTTATCCCATTTAATGTGTGACTTGAACAAACATTAAATGAGGTGTGACAATATTGGGGCTGGGCTTTGAACTGTGTCCCCGTAACATGTAGCAATACTGAATGAAGACTCTGCCCAAGTATGTGGGTTGCCTAGGTTCAGTGATATTACGTTGTATTCTGTAGACTGGTAACAAGAAATCAAAGTTAATTCAATGACTAAAACTCCACCTATGGTGAGATCTGGTTGTTTTCCAGGCTACTAAGTTTATTAAAGTACACTGAATAAGATTCTAAATGTCTGCACAAGAAGGTTTAATTAAACCCATTAACTGCTTAGGAGTCCTTTAAAGAAAAATTCTCCCTCAATAACAAGTGGTACTTATGATTAAGATCTGGCACTTCTCAGGCCAACAGGATTACAAACATTTTTAAAAAATTAGTGTGCCCCAGAACATCTTCCATGCAACTGTTATAATTTTTGTTTAAGAGAGTGTGGGTGGTGGTACAAAATGCTATTTCTTTTGATGACTTCCCCTCCAATGTTTCAAATGCATTAACACTCAGTAGGTGATATTGAAATCTTCTTCTCCTTCAGAACCCTCCCTTTGTAAGATCTCAAATGATTGTTAAATCAGAGTTGAGTGAGCTGAAACTGGATGTGTCATTCACTGGTTCTTAGTTGAGATTTTACATTTCTTCTCCTGTTAACACCCTCTCCTGGTAATAATGGCACTATGAGCCAACTCTGTCTGTTCTTTCTTAAAGTCCTGCTGTTCCTTCTCATTTTTAAAAAGTGCTTCACGAACAAAAAAGAAACTTGACATTGTCATTAAGAGACTGTTTCAATACCCTGGATCCACTGATTGTACTCTGAATAATTTGCCTTTACCCTATGCATTTTAAAGGCAACCAAATGAAAAAAGATAGTTGTACCTCTAAGCACAGACAGAACAGTTTCAGGAGTCAAAGCTGCCATCCTCCAGCTTGCCACCCAAATATGTAAAATAAATGCATTAATAAAACAAACAAATTAATATTTTCTACTTAGAATGCTATCAGGGAAGATTGGAAGGAAGGCAAATGAATTTTCATCTCTCTGAAGTCAAGAATTCATTTTATTTATGTCTGTATCTGTATTCCATGTAGTGCCTGGTCTCTTAGAGAAAGTAGACTTAGAGAAACCAAAAAGGAAAATAAAATGTTTCTGAATCACCATGTGGTCTTTTTGTAATATAAATAGGAGGAAAGTTTTCTAAATAAAGATTACACTGATAATAAATTTTGAACAAAATGCAAGACATAAGTTTGGATGATATTGCTTACATGGCTATTTGTCTGTCTGTTCATATGTGCCAGTGATACATATCTGTGATATATGAGGTATGACTATAAAACAATGAGACATGACTTTAAAAATATATACTTTAAAAAATATATTTGAGTTACAGTGAGGCTTAATAAAATAAGGTATGTTAAAGTGCTTTGCACACTGTAAAGTAGTATCCAAATATAAGATGTTGCAATTATTCTTCATTCAAGAGCAAATATTTATTAAGTAGTTTTATATATGGTCTATATCAATAATATCAATAAAACAATTACATTGGATGGACAGAGAGAAATGAAATGACTTTGGCATACAACTACAGAAAAGAAAAATTAACAGTTATAAAAATTGAGGTCTGGTATAGAACAAAATGAAAAGTGAGTAATATCCTCCATAGATTGTCTCATATAGACCTACCATTTTAAATAGCTATCCATAAACCAAATAACCTTCATAAGGAAGCTTGAACCATAAAGTCTGTTTTAGTATAATAATAAGATGCTTTGCAGAAGGCATGAAGGATAGAGTTGCCCTATCATCCCTTACCCTACTCCAAGCAGCACAGAGAGAGACATCATTCACTTGCAGAGGGGGAGGAGAATTAAGACCAGGCCTTAGAGACAAAACAGTACCAGGCCCACTACAGTGAAAACCACACTGGGCAGACCCCCAAAACCTCTGCCCCTATGCCAGTACCCAGGGACTCTAACTGCATTGGGTAGGCAGTTGATTTCTTCCACCACCCCTCACTTATCCTCAGGCAGCAGATGGGGAATGAGACTTCACCCACTGAGGAACAGGGCACAAGAGCTAGCAGGTTATTTCACCTTGGAGTTCAATGCCAAACCACCATGACTCAGTACCAACAGAAGCCAAAGACCCTTTCCCTCAGGACAGAGCTCCCAGATGTTGGTTCTGGACTTGCCCCAGCATCAGAGTCCTATATCTGTACAGGATAGACTCAAATTTTATCTCACATCATTGCCAGCCTTGAAGTGGCCCTGGGACACCACACCCAAGACTGCAAGATTCACTGGCTATGAGATGCGATGCAACCCAGCTTAGTAACAGCCTTAATGGTCAAGGGACTGCCCGCCTTAAACGATATAGTTATCCTCAAAACAGAGCTCACAGATGTAACTTCTAGAGGTGTTTGGAACAAGGCAGACACCTGGCCCCCTGCAGGAAGGACTCATATTTCAGCTGGCATCTCTGCCAGCTGCACTGTGGGATGCAGTCCTATCCCAGTGCTGCACTGGTCTTGGCAGACTGTGGGACACAGGTGTGATGTCAGCGGTCACAGCCATGGTATAGGAGCCTGGGGCAGGACTTCCATTGTGATTCTGCCCAGAACCAGGCAGTATCATGCCTGCCTAGCCACAAACTGCTGACAGTGGACACAGTGTCTGGGTCTAACACAGCTCTAGGGAGAGGAGGGCATGGATGAACTACACTATTTAGGAACTCTCCAGTTTATGCTAGAAGAAACACTGAATGCAGATTTGGGTCAAGACTGGTCTTGCATAGCCCTCTAGAGCTGGAAAAGTGGTAAGACTCCAACAGTGGACTTGCAGAAAACCATCTGCTGGGTGCCATCTAGTGGTACATATCAGAAGTGACTACAGGCTCAGGGAAGAGAAGCAGCCTGCTTAGATTTTCTGGAAAGAAAGGCACTAACAGAGCCAGATTATGAAGATTGGAACAAAAAATCTTCAATGCCCAGATGACTTTATACCAACAAGCATTGAGAAGTTTCAGGGAACCATGACATCATGTAATGGTCAGATAAGGTGCCAGAAACTGACCAGGTAGTATTCAGCATATATGATTTCTAAAATGGAGAAATCAAAAAACAGCTGTTTTCAGGAAATTCTATCAGTTTCAGGTGAACATAAAGAAATGATTCAACACTCTAACAGAGAAAATTAAGGGATAAAAGTAATTTTTAAAATATCAATTAGAAATTCTTGTACTGAAAATATACTAAGTGAAATTAAAAACACAATAGAAAACATCAATGGTAGACTAGATAAAGCAAAAGGAAGAATTAGTGAGCTCAAAGCAGCCTACTTGATAACACAGAGACAGAGGAAAAAGAAAAATGAATATAGAGAAATGAAGAAAAAGTACAGGAAATTTGGGGAAACACTAAAAGAACAAATATTCGGGTTGCTCAGTTTCAAGAAAAAATTGAAATGCCAATGGAGTAGAAAATATACTTCGATGGAGATCAAAACAGAAAACTTCCCAAACCTAAAGAAAGAAACCAATATCCTAGAACAGGGAGAAATATAAATATTCCCATATAGGAAGGTCAAAGATCACAAGTAAGATAAAACTCAATCAAGTCTAATCCAAAACATATTATAATAAGACTTTCAAAGTTGAAAAATAAAAACAAGATTCTCAAAGCAGCAAGGGAAAAGAAAGAAATAGCTCCTATGGGTGGTGACCCAATTCACCTGACAGTAGACTTCTCAGCAAAATCTTCATAGGCCAAGATAGGGTGACATAAGACAGGACAGTACTAAAGGAAAAAAAAAAAAAAAACTGCAAACCAAGAATTCTGTAACCAGCAAAGCTATTCATGAAAAACAAAGGAGAGATAAATTTGTTCCCAAATACATAGAAATTAACTTGATTTCAAGCAAATAATTCATCAAGAAAGAAATCAAGAAGAAAATTAAAATATTTATTGAATCCAATGAAAATGAAAAACATACCAAAACCTACAGAATACAGCAAAAGTAGTACTAAGAGGGAAGTTTCTAGCAATCAATGCCAATATCAGAAAAACAGAAAGATCTCAAGTAAACAACTCATCGCTGCATCTCAAGGAGCTAGAGAAACAAAACTCAAGACTAGTAAAAGGAAAGAAGGATTACAAATAAGAGCAGAAATTAATGAAATAGAGACTTAAAATATAAAATAATACAAAAGACTGACAAAACAAAGAGCTGGTTCTGTGAGAAGAGAAATTCTTAGCTAGACTAACAGCAAAATAAAGATTCAAATACATAAAATTCAAGGTGGAAAAGGAAACATTACAAATGACAGCACAGAAACAGGATCGTTAGAGGTTATCATGAACAACTCTATGCCAACAAATTTGAGAACCTAGAAGAAATGGACCATTTCTGGACATCTAGCCAAGATTGAACTATGAAGAAATAGAAGACCTAAACAGACCAATAATAGGTAATAAGACTGAATCAATAATAAAAACTCTCTATCAAATAAAACCCAGAACCAGATGACTTCACTGCTGAATTCTAGCAAATATTAAGAAAAAAAAAAATCCAAAATTGAAGAGAAGAGACATTTTTCAAACTCATTTTGCGAGGTCAGACTTACCCTGATACCAAAACCAGATAAGGGAACACACACACACACACACACACACACACACACACACGCAGCCTACATCCTTGGTGAATATAGATGCAAAACTCCTCAATGAGTGCCAGCAAACTGAATTAAAAGCACATTGAAAAATTATTCACATGATCAGTTAGGATCCATCCCATGGATGCCAGCATGTTTCAATATACACAAATCAATAAACATGACACACCACCTCTATATAATGAAATGCAAAACACACTTGATAATTGCAATAGATGCAGAAAAAGCTCTGGATAAAAATTAGCACCCCTTTATGACAAAATATCTGCACAATTTAGGTATATAAGTAACATACTTGGATATAGTAAAGGCCATGTGTAAGAAGCACACAGCTAATGTCATAGTGAATATGAAAAGCATTCTCTCTAAGGTCAATAACAAGACAAGAATGTCCACTTTCACCAATTTTATCCATCATAGTTCTGAAATTCCTGGTCAGAGCAATCAGGCAAGAGAAAGAAATAAAGGCCATCCAAATAGGAATAAGATGAAGATAAATTATCACCATTTGCAAATGACATGATGTTATGTAAAGAGGACCCCAAACGCTTTGCCAAAAAACTACTAGAACCAGTAAATGAACTAAGCAAATTTGGGGAATTTGAAATCAACACAAAAATTCCAGTAGCAGTGTTGTCTTTAAATATCCAATTTAAATCAAAAATGATTTACAAAGTCAATGCAATTCCTATAAAACTACCAATGATATTCTTCATAGAACTAAAAAAATTAAAAATCCTAAAATTTCTGTAAAACCACAGAAAAACTTGGTAACTTCAAAGCAAGTATTAGAAAAATAATGCTATAACACCTGACTTCAAAATATTTTACAAATCCCTTGTAATCAAAACAACCAGCTATTACCTTAAAAAATATACATACACCAGGGAAGGAGACCAGGAAGCCAGAAAGTATACACACACATCTACAGTCAATTGATTTTTGACAAAAGTGCTAAGACTATGCCCTGGAGAAAGGGCAGTGTTTTCAATAAATATTAACAGGAAAATTGGATATCTACATACAGAAAAATGAAACTGGACCCCTATCTCTCACTATTTATAAAAATAAACTCAAACTGGATTAAAGACTTTATCTAAAACTATAGAACAACTAGAATAAGACCTAATGGCTAGGTGTGGTGGCACACACCAGTAGTCCCATCGACTCCTGAGGCTGAGGCAAGAGAATCATGAGTTCAAGAACAGCCTCAGCAAAAAACAAGGCACTAAGCAACTCAGTAAGACCCTGTCTCTCAGTAAAATACAAAACAGGGCTGGGGATGAGGCTCAGTGGTTGAGTTCCTTTGAGTTCAATGCCTGTACCCCCAAAAAAAATTTTAGAAAAAAAACAATGGAACACTTCAGAACATTGGAATGGGCAAGAGTTTTTTTGGATAAGATCCCCAAAGGCACAGAAAATAAAAGCAAAATTAGTCAAATGGGATGACATCAAAAAGCTTCTGCTCAGCAAAGGAAACAATCAATCGGATGAAGAAATAAACCTCAGAATGGGAGAAAACATGAAAACTATGAATCTGACCTGATGTTACTATTCAAAATATATAAAGAACTCAGAAACTCCATTAAAAAATGACCTGATTTTTTTAAATGAGCACAATATATAAGTAGACATTTCTAAACAACAATAAAAAAATACAGGTGGCTAACAACCATATGTATATGGGGGGATGCTCAATGTTGTTAATCATCAAGGAAAAGTAAGTCAAAGATCAAAGCCACAGTAAAATCTTACCTCATTTCTGTAAGAATGACTATTACCAAAAAGACTGAGAATAATAAGACCTGGTGAGGATTATAGAAAGGGAAATTTTACAAATTAGTGGGAATGTAAATTAGTATAGCCTTTATGAAATACAGTGTGGACGTGTTCCCCACCCTCCATAAAAAAATAGAACTACTGTATGATCCAGCAATCCTGCTTCTGGGCATATATCCAAATAAAATGAAATCAGTATGTCAAAGAGACATCTGCATTCTCAAGTTTATCTCAGGACTATTCACAACAGACAAGAAACAGAAACAACCTAAGTTGTCAACTGACACATAGATAAGGAAAATGTAGTACATAAATATAATGGAAATACTATTTATCCATAAAAAGAATGAAATACTGTCATTTTCAAAAATATGGATGGATCCGAAGAGCATTAAGTGAAAAATCCCAGGCACAGAAAGACTAATTCCACATGATTTCACTCATATGTTAGAATATTAAAAAGTTGATTTTATGAAAGTTAAGAGTAAAAGGTAGTTACTAGATGTTGGTGAGGGGGAGGCGAGATGGACTGGGAGTAGTTAATCAGTATATACCAAATTATAATTACATAGGTGTAAGAAGTTCTGGTGTGCAATTGCATAGCAGGACAACTATAGGTAATGATAATATACTATACATTTCAAAAGGTATAAGAAGGATTTTGAATGTTCTCACCATAAAGAAATGACAAATGTTTGAGAAGATAGATATGTTTAACCTGATTTGAACATTATACTATTATTCATGTATTAAAACATCACATGACACCCCATAAATTTGTGCAATTGTGTATTTTATGTATCAGTTACAAAATAAACCAAATATCAATTTAAAAATGGATGCCTGGCTCAATGTGTGTTGAAGACCATTAAATGCTAAAGCATTCTTACCTGTCAAATATACAAGCTGATTTTGGAATGTGTTGTACCTCTTATTTGAAGAGTTATTTTATTATTGCAATTTCAAATAATTAAAGCTCAGAAGCTGTTATTAGAAATAATAAAAATATACTGAAGGATTTTTTCCTCCTCTATTGATAGAGTTGCAACCTAAGGATGCAGTGTGAATGTGGCTACAAAACAGAAACATGAGATTCATTCAATTTAAGTGAAACTTTCTCCTTGTCAGTAAGAGGTGGTCTGGTGGGATGGGTGGGTGGTTTTTGGTTTGTGTTCTTTCTTTACGTAGGGCATCCATAGGCCTCAAAGGACTGTTCCTTTAGGACATATTCCTCAGAATCTACCTTTGCTTTTGTATTTGTTTTTTCTTAAAGAATATTTTAAAGCTTAAATTTGTATATTAATTTAAGACTTTATTTAGAAATATAGGCTGCCATTGGTGGCAACAGTATATTCTGAAATGTCTCATAGATATATATTTTGGAATAAAGATGGTTTTGTTGAACAACAACAACAAAACAAACGTGAGACAAGACAATTCTCTATAACTGCATACCTGGAGTCACTGTTGATTGTGTTTGCATTTATTCTCAGCTGCAGTAGCTCAGTAATACCATTGACAACATTTCTCATTCAAAAGAAACCTCCATCTCCTGAATGGTTCATACCAAGCCACTGCCATTTTCAGATGTTTCTTGATCAGAACACTTGACTTTGATTACTGCCTCTTTATATCCTTGACACAAATGCATAAGCACAGGGATGACACTTTAAAATGCCTTGTTGCACTTACCAGTGCTATATAACCCTGTAACAAGTTAAAAACAAATCACTATGATTGACACTGTCACTGAAGAACTGTGGTTTCAGCTATTTACTAATGGCTGTTGTTAAGAATTTCCTTGAGTATTATGACCTAGAGATTCTTTCTCCCTATTAAACATGGATAATTTTTTTCATTCAACATGAAAAAGACTGAAGAGAAGCAGAGTATTTATTGAACTTGGACTTCCTTGAAAAGTCATTTCATTAAAGTATCTCATAGATTGTTCTAAACTTGCTAAGTATAAGCACTGGTTTGGAAAAATATGTATATCTGTGCAATGTCTATACAATTTTCTAAACACATGTTATGCTTTTTTCTACATTAATCAATAGTATAGATGACACATTTAATTTTTTTATAGGCTGGGATGACTGTAATGAACTTGAGACGTGCTTAGATCCTAAAAAACTTAGCTCCTAAAAAAATAACTTTTAAGCAAAATCTTTTGATTTTCTTTTGTAACTAATGGCCAAGTGTGTTTAGAGAACTACCTCACCTTAGCCTCAGCATCACCACTCAATTCTCCCAAGTGTACCAACCTACCTTACTTATTCAATCTGGTTCCAACTAATTTGATAGGCTGCCTACTTATTTACTAGTATCTTTAAATTACCTTCTCCTCATCATGTACCCTGGGGTCCAACTAGAGTGCGAAGAGAGAATAGTACAGGTATTTCAACATTTTCTCTGTACTCAGCTATCCAATAATTTCAGTCAACATGTCTTGAAATTGCCTACCACCATTTCAGCTCATGTTTTCAAACTGCCTACTATAACTCAAAAACAAAACAAAAAATAAGCAAATAAATATCCTTTGCTTTATTATATTTTATTTAGAATTAATGTCTCTGTATGCTCCACAGAGATAAACCGAGAGATGTGATCATGCCTAACTAGGTTGTCAGACTAGGAAGCTAGAATAAGCCTTAACTGGTCTACTATTACAAATTAGTAGTACAGTCTTTCAGCACCAACATTTATAGTCAATATCTAGTAACAAGAAGTCTTAATAAACACAAAAAATTTGAGTGAATTAAGGGGAATAGCAGTTCACAAACATTTATTTAGGAATTTAATTAAGAATAGAATACTATATCAGGTACCCTAAACAGATACTGAAGTACATCATCAGCATAACCCTGAGCTCAGTAATATTCTCATCCAGTTAAAAAGAAAATCTTTAGTCCCAATCAAGAGCAAAATAAAGTGCTGTTTTGTTTTTTAAAATGAGATTATGGCCTAATTCTTAAATAATTATAAAATACTCCTTCCACCCTTCTTGTTCCTTCCTGGAACAAGGGTTTTGTGTGCATGTGAAGGCAAAGGAGTCCCACTGGGCTTCTGTGATAAGCCAGAGACCTTGAAGCCTAGAAAAAGTTGAGACCAGTCAGGATTTCTTCTGTCATTCAGAGACTCAAAACAAGAGTTTGAACAATTTCCTTGCAAATGAAGATCATGGGACCTAAGTTTGTAATGAAGTGGAGGCAAGTGTGCCTGTTATTTGCAATGGCATGGAAGAGCAAAATCAATCTCTGTGAAGAAATCACAGATGAGGTCAATTCATCCAGGGTCATCTTGCAGGACAGTTCAGTTAAATCCAAATTCTCAATGATGGCCTGATCATGTAATCTAAAACACAAGAACATAGTCAAATAGTTTTACAATACCATTTTAAATGAATTAAATATTTATGTTGTTTAAGGCTATTAAAATTGCTTTAGAGCCTCTGGATGTTAACTCCTATGGTAAGTGTTCAATGTCTTGGGCAGAATTTACAATAAAAGTGATTGTATAATCATGGTAGATCATTTTTTAAGCTAGTTGAAATTCCAATGCTTCATTCTGACCAGTAATTATGCACTACAACACCCCTCTTCCTCCTCTATTAGTTTGCCTCATATTAGATTGACTAGTTAGGCTAGAGGTAAGAAGTCTCTTTAGCTATAAAAAGACATTGGGTATCTTTCCAGAAGATGCCACATGAGATACCAACAAATCACTTCACTGTAAACATGTGATTTTATAATCACTCTAGGATTCTATTATCATCACATCTCATCAGGTAGGAAAATTACATCGTACAGAGAACAACAATTTTGATAGAGCCATAACTCCTTCATTTAACACAACCAAAAAAAAACTAGGCATGCTATGTGAGTTTTCCTTTTGGTTTTGCATTTTACTCCTCAATACCCCCTAAGTTTTTGCCAAAATGGAATTCTTCACAATTAGCCAAATTCTGCACCAGTTTGCTTCTTGGTTATTACTCAAACTGTTCTATACACCTGCTTCAAGAACTAGGAATCTCATTCAAAGTGATGCAATAATCCTGTGAAATCTTTCATTATCAGAAATAATTATCAGACATAATTTATTCATCTACTCATTTAGTCATTTATTAAGCTAAATATTATATTGTGTGATGCACATACAAATGGAACCTATTCCCTGAATATATGGAACCTGAAGCCTGATTGAAAAATAAACCAGGGCGCAGAGCGCTGGGCGCCCGTGGCCAGTCCAGCTGCCGCCGCACCACGCCATAGCCCACCATCAGGCAGCCGCCGCACGCCGCCCGGGGCCCTCTCAGGGGAGGATGCCAGACGCGAGGGGAGGTGGCGGCGCGATGTTGGTGACCACCTCTGCCCGAGGCGGCGGGGACAGCGAGCCCTCCCTGCGGCCTGGCTCCGGGCTTGCGCCGGCAGGCCGGGGCCGTAGCGCAGCTGGCCGGGGGGCCAGCTGCCTGCGCTATGGCCGCTTGCTGCAGGGCGAGTTCGTGCACGAGGACATGTGGGCGATCGTGAACAACCCCGACGTGCAGCCCGGCGCCCCGCTCCGCTGGGGCATCTTGACCCACGACTTCTGGGGCAAGGGCATGGCCGAAATCACCAGCCACAAGTCCTACCGGCTGCTCTGCGTCCTTCAAGCTAAACATAGTTTTGACTGGCATGAACCCATTTTACTTTCATGCAGTAAATGTAATTTTACACTGCTTAGTGACCCTCGTGCTGATGTATACCTGTGATAAAACCGTGTTCAAGAATCGTGGACTTAAAAAAAAAAAAAAAAAAAAGAATCGTGGACTTGGTTTTGTTACGGCATTACTTTTTTGCTGTGTGTCCTGTTCACACGGAGGTGGTGGCTGGGATTGTTGGCAGAGCTGACGTGTTAGCGTTTCTCCTGTTCCTGCTGGCCTTTCTCTCCTACAATAGGAGTCTGGATCAGTGTTGTGCTGGGGAATGTTTCCCTCCCACTGCTTCTCCCTTCTTGCTGCTCAGTTTGTTTCTGGGGACCTGCGCGATGCTGGTGAAAAAGACAAGAATCACCGTATTTGGAGTGTGGTTGGTTTATGACCTTTTTTCCCTCTCCCACAAGCAATACATGTCGAGCAACAGGGTCATCCATCAGCACAGCCCACAGCAGCCTGGAAGCCCCCAGCCCTCCTCACTGCCAGCTCACCCTCACCCGGAGAACGGGAAGCAGCGGTTCCCTCACAAAGGAGTTTGGAGTGGCTGTCATTCCCCACTGCCACCACAACCCAAGAGCAGTGGATTCCCGGTATCGCCACGAGCTGTGTGGTCCCTAATGAGGCATCTGACAACAAGCAGCAATAGATCGTTCCAGCTTATCGTGAGACCATTTTTAAAAAGGGCTGTTTTGGTCATAAGTTATATGATTGTCATTTTGTACTTCCGTCTGTGGATACTGGGAGGATCCATGCCCCTATTTTCAGAGCAGGATAATCCAGTTTCATTTTCGCCTTATATTCTTACAAGATTCCTTACTTATTCCTACCTCTTGGCCTTCAACGTGTGGCTTCTGCTTGCACCTGTTACCCTGTGCTATGACTGGCAGTGGGCAGTATTCCTCTAGTAGAGACCATCTGGGACATGAGGAACTTAGCCACCATCCTTCTTGCAGTTTTGATGGCCTTGTTGAGCTTACACTGCCTAACAGCCTTCAAGAGACTGGAGCACAAGGAAGTTTAGTGGGCTTGTTGTTCCTGGTGTTCCCGTTCATTCCAGCCAGCAATATCTTCTTCAGGGTGGGTTTTGTGGTGGCAGAGAGAGTCCTTTACACACCTAGCATGGGATACTGCATCCTTTTTGTGCATGGATTGAGCAAGCTCTGCATTTGGCTAAATCGTTGTGGGGCCACCACCCTAATTGTGTCCACAGTGTTGCTGCTGTTGCTTTTCTCTTGGAAAACTGTGAAACAGAATGAAATTTGGCTATCAAGAGAGTACCTATTCAGGTCTGGAGTTCAGATGCTGCCCCACAATGCCAAGGTTCATTACAACTACGCCAAATTCCTGAAGGACCAATGTAGAACCAGGAAGCCATCTACCACTACAGAACAGCCCTCAAGTAAGCACCTTGCAGGGAGAGCACTGGATGTTGTGCTATGAAGACTCAGGTTTATTTCACTCATGCCCTCCCATACATGAGGGGACGGGTGTTTCTACTGAGGGTGCACATATCCTTGGAGGTAGGGTGGTTCTTTGGAGTAAATCTTTCAGCTCAATGTTCAGTTCTGTTGTACACTACCTTGGTTCTAAAATGTTTTCTTTTAAGTTTTCATTGCTGAACATTATTCAGCAAAGTAACAGTCGAATACATTTGTGCAAACAGAAGTTGGTTATTAAAATATATGCTGGTCATTTTATAGCATATGTATTCCAGTGAATTACTGGTATGTATGTGGACATCTCCTAGCCTCCCATATCTGAAAGGATTTGTAGAAAGATAATTTGAGTACAGAAATGAAAACACTGGTAGTTGTTTTAAATTTTTTTAAAAAATAGAAAAAATACTTGATCACCATATTAGGAATATGTTAATTTGCGTGTTTGTGTGCATCCGTGTGTCTGTGTGTCTGTGTATATATTCTCTAACACTCTCCTTGTGTGTTTTCCATTGGAAAAAAGAATACCTTAGATATGACTTTAAGGGCAAAAAAAACTTTTAAGTTTTATGTAACTAGCAGCAGTCTATGGGTACTCAGTTGAACTGAAACTGTGACTTTACAGATGGCTTACTCTTAAAGATCCCAGATAATAAATGTATTTAACTTTCAAAAAAAAAAAAAAACAAACAAACATAAACCAATGAAATAGAAGTTATTGTGTGGAAAGCTAAATGTGTGCTTCAAAAACACAACTCATACTGTGTGGGCCTGAAGAAAGGGCAGCAGATCTGACCCTGGAATTTCAGAGTGTTAACTAAGGAGTGAATGAAGGTTATTCCAGGCAGAAGTATTAGGCATGGAGGACATAGCAGAAGATGTATAAGTGAAACCAAGATCTTCTAAGTGGTTAGACTACACAGGCACTACAAGTCATTTAAACTGGCTTAAATGATATGACCTTGGTTGGTGGATAATCGTAGATGAAATTAAGATGTAGATATTTTTAAGATCTAATTTTAGAATTAGATTTTATCTTGAAAGTTTTAAGGAAGTACTGAAAAAATGCTAAGCAGGAAGTTGCAAGGTCAGAATTTAGTTCTGAATAGCATCATCAGGAACCCAAACAATTAAGCCAGAAAGACATAATTCCACTCCTGCCCTTAATTTTTTGCATTTAATCCACCAACTCCATATTTCTTTATTAAATATACCCAGGTTTCATATGTTCTTTTCACCTCTGGTGCTGATATTTCAAGCTAGAATCAACCAAACTATCTCAAGATTTTTCAAAAATAGGCTAACTGGGCTCCTATAAATGTGATCACACAATGCCCTTGCTTAAAATACTTTATTGATGTAATCCTAAAGAAGGTGAACAAAGAAGTTACCTCTGAGGACCTCACATCTGAGATAAAAATCCACAAGATTTCTAGAATTTAACTATACAAAGAACCAGGAAAAAATCAGAATGATATCACCAATTGAGTGAAAAAGAAAACCACCCCATAGGAGAAAATATTTGCAGCACAGGTCTTATGTACAGAGTTAAAATAAAATAATAACAACATGAATAAGTGTCAAATCCTCTACAACAGGGAGGTGAAGGATAAAGAGAAACATAACCAAGTCTCTAATCCCAAGGAATACAGCAAGATCCCAGTTCAAGTTTATCTGTTCTTTGGTAACCATGATACCCAATCTAAATAGCAGAAAAGAATGGAGGGAATAAAAATGTCCAGTGTTAAGTAGCAACCTTGTCATCAGTTGGTGATTTATATGGAGTTAATGGATAAGAGAGACCAAAGTCAGACTGCAGTTTTAAGAAAGGCCTGGCAGAATACCAGCAGGTGAGGTTTTCTCCAGTCTGATAGCTACGGACCTGCTTCTGCTTAGGACCAAAGATCAGAGCAACTCAGTGTCTTAGACATGCAAAGCTTCCATCTGAGAATGCCTCCAACATTTAAGGCCTCCATTTCCTTCAAAGAAAAATTGACACCAATTCTATGTAAACTTTGCCAAAAATAGAAGATGATGTAACACTTTCCAATTAATTTTTTGAAGTTAATTTACCTTAATATTCTGTAGAAATTATTTCATACTGAATCAAATTTAAATATAAAACAGAAACTATAAGAGACTTAGGGAAAAAAACACATAGGAACGAACTTTACCTAGATCTAGGAAAATGGTTCTTAGACTTAACACCAAAGCATGATTAAGGAAAGTAATAAACTGGGAATTATCAAAATTAAAAACTGAGCTAGGTGTGGTGTTCACACCTATAATCATAGCAGCTTGGGAGGCTGAGACAGGAGGCTCTCAAATTCAAAATCAGCCCTTAAGCAACTTAGCAAGGCCCTGTCTCAAAATAAAATAAGGCTAGGGATGTGTTTCAGTAGTTAAGTGTACCTCCTGCTATTAAATTTTTTTAAATGATACTCTACAAAAGATTGTTTAATAGTTGGAGGGAGAATCCACAGACAGGTTGAAAATATATGTAAATGATATAACTTACAAAGGACTAATACCTAAGAACTCTCAAAATCAACAGTTTCATAAAAATCCAATTAGAATATTGCCTAAAACCATATGCATTTCATCAAAGAGAATATAGCAAAGAAGCACATAACAGGTAATCAAATTGTTTTCCATTAGAGAAATGCAAATTAAAACCACTATGTGGTATTATTATAAACCTATCATAAAAATTTGTAACCAAATGGTTACAGGGATGTAGAAAACAGAATCACTCATAATTAATGATAGGGATGCAAAATTGTATAGCCACTTTGAAAGACAACTTGGTAGTTTCTTAAAATAATTAACATGCTGCCACCCTATGATCCAGCAATTATACTTGTGGCATTTATTCTAGAGAGGTAAAAAGTTTATATTCTCACAAAAGTCCAAAAGTGACTTTGTAGCAACTGAACACTAGAAACAACTCAAGTGTACTTCAATAGGTGAATGGTAACTTCATGTCACTAAAACCATGATATCTTCATGTCATTGAGTATATTTAATAACTACAAACAACCTGGATTAATCTCCAAGGAATTATGCCAAAAATCACATACAGTATCATTCCATATATAATATTCTTGAAACAACATTACAGAAATGAAGAGCACATTAGTATTTGCTAGGAGTCAAGCTAGATGTGGGAGGGAAGGGGGTGAGGCTATAAAAGGGAAACATGAAGGATCCATGTAGTGATGGAAATGTACCTTGACTGTGATCCTGTCAATATCCTGGTTGTGATTTTGTACTATAATTTTTCATGATGCTTCTACTTAGGAAAGTGTGTAAAGGTAACCTAGATTTCTCAATATTTTCTTACAAGTACCTCTATAATTATTTCAGCATAAAGTTTAATTTTCAAGATGTATGTAATAGAAAATCTATTATAAAAAATAATTGATGCAGTGAGCCAAAAGTTTTTTAACTTAGAGGAAACTTAGAGGAAAAAAAGTCAATTTCCATGTTAAGTGAGGTCTGGCTTGCCTTTTTCCTCCTACCAACATACTCTAAATCTTAGTGTTTTTGTCCCATTCCCAGTTCTTTTAAGATCTGATGCTACCATCAGATAGAGTCAACCCTGTTCCTAAAATGAATAAGTATTTATTTTAACAATAATCTTAATGAACAATTTCTTTGTTAAAGTTCATAACATTTCTGTAATTAGGGAATGTGATAATAATTGAGTTTGCACGTTTTGCATTTGGTTCTAGTAACTGAAAAATGTTGTACTTAAAGATGTTGCAATTCTTACATAGAGTAAAATGGTTTTCATTTACACTGTTCAAATGATGGTCTGGTCTTTATTTCACAAGTGAAGCCCAAAATCCACTTTATCCTCTTAAAAATGGCTCCAAATATGCTGACACCTGTGTTTTATAGTTTATATAAACCAAATACACATGAATGAGTCAGAAGCATATTCATGTGCAACAAGTGATTGCTTGAATTCTCAAAGTAGATTAGCAGAGTATTTACCTTGGTCTAGAGACACATTTTTGTATTAAAGGCATCATTCCTTTGCACGGTTTAATTCTTGCTACTTAAAATTCTACATGTTCCATTTACCTTTTGTTATCATTACATTCATTCAAGGCACAATGTAAATATTTATTATGCCATTACAAATACATCAGGATAAATATGTCAGGGTCTTAAAATGAATATGAATCCTGTCCAGAGAACTTAGAATCTCTCTGAGAAATGGTTCTATGGTAGAGAACTTGCCTAGCATGTGTGAGTCTCTGTTCAATCACCAGTAACCTCCCCCCACAAAAAAAATTACAAGAAATGCAAAAAGAAATAATACCAGGAAATGGTACGACTTTCTTTTTTTTTTTTATAAAAACAATGATTAAAACAAAAATGCAAAGAAAGAAGAAATAACTGTATCTGGACAGGTGAAAGAAGTTGATAAAAGCATGGCTTTGGGTCTTAAACTAACCGAAGTAAACACAGTAGCCTGGAAATAGGATAACTCTCAAAAATTAATTACCCATTATGAAAATGGGGGGACACTGATGTGATAATGATCCTTGCTGTTTTATTTCTTCATGTAGTCTCAAGGACAGCTGTGGAATCTGAACAACTGTGTCTTTTTCAGTCAATCTTAACCAGCCATCTGTTATTTCACTTCACTCATAAGGTGGATAAACAGAAAATCTGGGCCAAAATAAAGTCTTTTTTTTTTTAAATTTGTTTTAATTAGTTATACATGACAGTAGAAAGCACTTTGATACATCATATAAAATGGATGAATTTTATAAGAATTTCTCATTCTTCTGGTTTACATGATGTAGAATCTCACCAGTCATGTAGTTATATATATACATAGGGTAATAATGTCTGATTCATTCTACTATCCTTCCTGTCCCTACACCTCCTCCCCTCCTTTCAATCCTTTCTACCTAATCTAAAGTAACTCTATTCTTCCCCAGCACCTGCATCATGAATTAGCATTGCATATCAGAGAGAACATTCAGCTTTTGGTTTTTTGGGATTGGCTTATTTTGCTTAGCATGATATTCTCCAGCTCCATCTATTTATCAGCAAATGCCATCATTTCATTCTTTTTTAAGAATTATATATATATATATAATATAAATATATATATATAATTTATAATACATATATTTATAATATATATAATTTATAAACATATAAATTATATAAAATATATAAGAAATATATATGTAACTTTTTTTTTATCCATTCATCTACTGAAGGGCACCTAGGTTGGTTCCATAGTTCAGCTATTGTAAATTGAGCAGCTATGAACATTGATGTGACTGTATCACTGTAGTATGCTGATTTTAAGACCTTTGGGTATAAACTGAGAAGTGGGATAGGTGGGTCAAATGGGGTTCCATTCCAAGGTTTCTGAGGACTCTCTATACCACTTTCCATAATGGTTACACCAATTTCCATTCCCACCAGTAATATATGAGTGTACATTTTCCCCCACAGCCTCACCAATATTTATTGTTGTTTGTATTCTTGATAATTACCATTCTGACTAGGATGAGATGAAATCTTAGAGTAGTTTTTTTTTTTTCCTAGAAAACCACTCCTTTTCTCTGATCTTTATTTTTTTTTTCAGTTGATGAATGGATAAAGAAACTGTGGCATATATATACAATGGAATATTACTCCGCAATGAAGAATGATAAAATTATGGCATTTGCAGGCAAATGGATGAAATTGGAGAATATCATGCTAAGTGAGATAAGCCAATCTCAAAAAACTAAAGGATGAATGATCTCGCTGATAAGCGGATGAGGACATATAATGGGGGGTGGGAGGGGTTAGCATTAGGTTTAGGGTTAGGTTTAGGGTTAGGGATAAGGAGAGCGGTAAGAATGAAGGAAAGAAGGACTGTATAGAGGGAAAAGAGGGGTGGGAGGGGTGGGGGGGAAGGGAAAAAAAATAAACATCATTGCCCTATGTAAACGTATGATTACACAAATGGTATGCCTTGACTCTATGTACAAATAGAGAAACAACATGTATCCCATTTGTATACAATAAAAAATAAAAATAAAAAATAAAAAAAATAAAGTCTTACTTTGATTTTCTTCATCAAGTATTACCGATATCATTTTGTCCAGGTTGAGTGGAACTCCTGGTTGTAATACCTTCTGGTTACATTCTCCATCCTATTTTGAAGCAATGTAGACAAATGCAACTTGTAAAAATATGTCAGAAACAAGAGAAAAGATACTCTTAGATTAACTGACTCTTTAAGGAAAAACTTGCTTGCTTTCAGTTTGAGGGATTGGCCAATGTTCATCAGAGCAGCAATAGTGTTAATAGAGGTAGAAAAATGTTTCTTTCTTACAGTTTTGGGAACTGGGGGAGATCATATTTCAGCCCTTTATAAATAAAGTGAGTACTGGCTACTTATGATATGGATTTCTCTGACTTATGATGTCTTAAAGATAAATGGGGAAACTGACAATGAAGAATAAGTCATTCAGAGATCTTTGGAAAATTCACTGACTTTCTGTGCATTGATAGGCAAATCACTTTACTTCTCTGATTTTATACTCTAGTTTATAAATGGAAATAAGATTTGGTGACATACGTAATGAAAATACAACCTTTTTAAAGACATCAACATGTAAAAATAAAGTCATGATTAAGCTTTTCAAAATGTAATTCAACAAAATTTAATTGAGTATCTAATGCACACCAGAGACTCCCAGGCTCTAAGATCCAATGGTGAAAAATAAATGCTTTTTGCCCTTGAGGCTCTCAAATCACATTACAGCCTGATATGGGTTATGAAAGACATCTGGGCATGATCAACTTCTGGCATGACAACATTTAGAGCTTCTCTAATTCACTCCCCAGAGAAACTGGTCAAAGGGCTTTTTGTTGCTGTTGTTTTTGTTTTGTTTTGTTTAATAAATAAAGCCTGTGAAATGATTTAAAGGACAGACAGCAAAGGAAGAAATATCAATTCAAGAAAATCTCTGAAAATCCAGTAAGAAAAGCAAGTCTTTAATATTTGAATGCTTATTCTCTTTTTCCTTTCCAAGCTCAGCAAAGTAGAAGCTCCACTCCAGACTTTTGGAACTAAGATTTCAGAGATTCTGCTTCTCCATGTTCCAACTGGAACATTTTCTTTTTGGGAGGAGCAAGACTTCTGGGTTTCTCATCCATTTGCCAACTGCCTATTGCTGAGGCTAAGTCCTGGGTAGGTATAATCAAGAGTAAGTGTGCTGTTTCTCTGCCCAATCACTACCCTTAAATAGAGGGTCTACCTGCTTAGAATACTGAGACTCTGATGGTCCCTGCCCCACTCCTGCTCTTAAAATGGTGATTTTCTGTAACAGAAGAAATGATTTGAGAGATCTCGGGCTGGAGTCTCCCTCTCTCCACCAGTTTCCCATGCTCCTCCCCATCCCACACCCCCCACAAAAAAAGACATACTGAGCTGAATGGCAAAAGTCTCAGGATGTGTTATTCTGGTTCAGTGGGAGTATGTGTGGATGTGTGTATACACCTTTTATTTTTCTGGTGCTCTGGGTTGAACCCAGGGGTGCTTAACCACTGAGCCACATCCCCAGCCCTTTTTGAATATTTTATTTTGAGACAGAGTCTCATTAAGTTGCTTAGGGTCTTACTAAGTTGCTGAGGCTGGCTTTGAATTTGTCATCTTCCTGCCTCAGCCTCTTGAGTGGCTGGGATTACAGGCATGCACCAACTCACAGACTGTGTGCATATACTTTTGAGTGTAGATGCAGGATATTCCATTGAAAGGCACAGCAAAGTGCCCACAGAAAATTGCATGTGCCCAGATAACTGTACTCTATTCTTCCCCAACTGAGCTCAGCAAAAAGATGGCAATAAATTAAAATCCTGATTTCTACATTTGCAGGGCTCACAGGAAACCATCTGACCACTTTATCTACAATCAAGACAAGATTTTAACCTCTTTATCTGAAGATTTTTTCCTATACATGAACCCCACACATCCTCCACAACTGGGAAAGGACAGAAGAGAAATGAGTCTCTGGAGCCTTCCCTTTAAAAAGCCTAGAGTATTGCCTTTCTGAGGTGAAGAGGAAAGCTGGCCTACTTCCACAGTAAACCCCACTAAGAACATGCCAACTTAATTTGGTAACCCCCAAATAGGAAAATACAATTGGGAATATACAAACACATCATACCTTGGATTTTTTTATTATTGACATAATATCCTATAATGTATGAAGATACATCACCTGCATTCTTTTACAGGCTAAGTCTACGCTAAGGAGATCAAGTGTTCACTTGACTGAGGAGGAAACAGAAATCTGTGACTTGCTCGAAATTTTACACACAAAAGTAACAACAAGGACCAGACATAGTTTTTAATTTGAGTCCCAAGCTCATAATCTAGAATTGGATTTTGTATTAAATATGAGGGTTTTCCCCTCCTATGGCTTCAAGTTTGCTGTCTGGGAAGGAAATAGGTGGGAAGAATTCAGAAGTAAGAGGAGCAAATGCTCCGCCTGTCCCCATTTGGTTGATGAATTAAAAAGTTCCCTCAAACCCCACCCAGGCACTCTTGTTGACACCTCTTTCATGGTGATTCCTGGCTATAAGGCACAATAGAATAAAGGGTCTGGCATTCGGACTTGAAAAATAGAAAAAGGCAAAGGAGGAGGGGTATTGAATGGCTCCTGAATATGTCTAGCCTGGATCTTTATGAGGTTGGCTTGTTAAACATCACATCTTCATCTTCCTTAGATATAAAGTATTATTAATATATAGAATAGTTCTCTTGATGGGAGGCAGGGAGAAGGAGACCAGAATACCACAATATTTTGAACTTCAAAAAGCACAGTCTCGCCTTTTTGTTGTTGTTGTTCTGACCTTGGTTCTTTCCACAGAGATTGCTCAATTTTCAGATTCCTCAAACTTGATGTTAATGTTTTGTACTTATTTTCTTTTAATACATATTTTTGGTACTCTTTTCTCTCCTTTAAAATTTTAATAAAATTTTTAAAACTTTGTGTTTTTAAAAAACACAAAAAAAGGAAAATAATATAATGAATCCCCACACACCTACCAACTACCTTAACAATTATCATTTTGCAAATCTTGCTTGATCCTTTATCTACTCCCTCCCTTTTCCTCTGGAACATTTTAAGCAGACCAATTTCATTTTCATACACTAAAATAAATTATGCCTGTATGCCTCAAATTTACTTTTACTTTTTCAAACAGAATGAAACTAAATCATGTTTTAACACAAATTTTAAAAATAATCAATGGGAAATCATTATGGGAAAATTCTTCCAATTTCTCTTTCCATATTGTGACCTCTTGTTACAAAACAGTAACAAAAAATTGAAAAAAAAGAGAAATTTTTTTAAAGTGAATTTTTAAAGTGTAATACTGACCAAGAAGATGTTTGCTGGATGGATGAGATATCTGGGAAAGAATTAATAGATATAGAGGAAAAGACTACTTATATGTTGGATTCTTCCAAACCATGAAATGTTGCATTACACTGAATAAGTGGCAGAGAAAGATAAAATGTAACTTTAATTCAACAATGAGGCAGCATCATTATTAAAATTATTATTATAAGAGAGTATTTTACATCAAATTATTCTCTTATGTATCTATTTACATTTGTACTATGTTAAATTGACAGCACGCTTAAACTCACCCTTTCTACATTTCTAAAATAGACTATTTTACTTCACTGGAAAATACTAATATTCTTGATCTGAGAGAGAGAAAGAGAGAAATAAGCTATGCCTTCTTTTTTAAAACTAACAGAGGCAAGGTGTCATAACTTAAGCTAAAATGGAACAGACCAACAAAAGGATGGTTTTAAAATACTTAATTAAACACTACATACCAGTTGGCTTCCAAAAAGGAACAGCACATCAGGAGTCTTTGCAACTTTCAATATGTAAAAGATTCATATAAATAATGCCACTCCTATTTGTGAACAGATGCAATGCATACATGTCACCATGTACTGTTTTCTCATTTGTTGACTGCCAAATCCATTTCAAGTGTGCAGTCCTCTTGAGCAATGTCTGCTCTTTTTCTCTTTGACAAGCAAATTTGGAAAGCAGAACATAAGTAATAGAAAATGACTTACTATTATTTTTGTGTACTTTATGTTAACATTTTTTAGAAGAAAATTAATGGCAGTCAAGCTACTTGCCCTCTTGACTTGTGACTTCTTAAGCACTCCGTGATGACTAGACATGTACAAAATCTTGAGATCATGCTTAGATAGAAGAATTGGAAATGCTGGCAGTCTTATGTGAGAACCAAGTGGCTTTTATGCTCTATGTTGTAGTCAGCTGGGGTATGAAGCTACTTCATGGTGGTTGAGTATAATGGAAAAGTTTAAATTTGTCCAAATGGCAGAGAGCACAGTTTTGAAGTTTCTGTCTACCTGATAGGACCAAACCAATTGTGGCCTGGTCTATTGGACTACAACGGGGAGAAAGGGATTTTCAGGGACTCTAATTGGGACAATATTCCTGAATGTTAGGAGAGTTTATGTGAAAGGAAGAATAGGGATTTACTTTTCTGGTAGCATGAAAAATTTGGCCCTAGGAAAGGTCATTAAGTTTTAAAGAAAAGATGCCATTGGTGGTTATTCTTTTAAAAAAAGAAATGAAAAGAAAACCCCTTGCTCAGATTATTTAAAACCATGACATTGAGTTGTCCCAGACATAACTCTAAAGAACGTAAAAATGTTACATAAAAATGTTAACAAAAGGCCTGAGTCTAGAGGAATGTACTAAGGATGAATTTGAAGACCAGAGAGACAAGATTTCCCCAAGGTCAATCAAAGAAGTCAGAGGGTCCACGGAAACCAGATCACCTGGTGCTCTGCTCAGGGGTCATCTGCCTAAGCAGAACCCCTTTCTATTTCTTAGTCTTAAAGTTGCATATTTTCAAGTTTCACAGCAAGGTGTTACAAGAAAATTGCATATCAGAGAATTGCTGAAGGCATTTTTAAGATATTATAAAATAGGGAAAGGTAAACAAGTTCAGATGGCACCTAGTGTTGTTGAATGGAAAATGACTTTTTATATCCTATTGACTTCTCCTGAAATGAGTCATGTATCTCAACTCTGTCTGCACATTAGAATCACTTGGGGAAGGGTGATTCCCAACTGTACCCCTGATGAACTAAATATGTTCATGGGGTCCAGACAACAGTAGTTTGTTTTTTTTCATCTACTCAATGAAATTCCAATGTGCAGTCAATATTGAGAATCAGTTCCTGTTCACAATAAATAAAAGTGGTAACCAGTTTCAATTTTAAAGGGAAAGCTAAAAGACCCACAAATAAAGATTACAAAAATACAAAATAAATAAAAAGTACTTTTTCTTAGAAAGGTTATTTTTGATTACTGATGTAATCTTTGCTGATAGGAGATTCCTGTCTTAAAATTACAGCATTTCTAAAAAGTTTTCCCTATCAAAGAAATGGGTATCTTAATCACTTACAGTCCTTGACCTGAATCCTACATGAATACTAGCCAGAATTATTAAAAATCATAAAATATGTATATGTGACATTATAGCTGTTAACTACAGTTGCTTTATATTGCTTTATATTGCTTTAGCAAATCATCAAAGAGCCATCCTAAAGGGCCTATTGGTTTAGGATTGTAGCAATTTTCTACAAAATGTAATGCTTTTCTTAAAAAAGAGAAATTGTGTTTTGTTTTAATTTTTTGCCTGATACCTTCATAGGAAGCACCAAGGACTTTGGTGAGATACTGCATGATTTTAGCATTTTATTCATTTACTGCATATCAAAATATATGGATAGAAAACTAACACCAGGAAAATACTGAGTATATACACAGTTCATAGCCAACACCTTCTATTTAAGTAGGACCTGAAGACTGAGCTCAGTACCCTGAAAAGAAGGTTCTGAAATGAATGCAGGTAGAAGCTGCTCAAGTCAGGAAGTAGAGGCACCATGAGAATGACCACATTGAAGGGATTAAGTGGCAAAATGCAAATAAGGAGTTTAGTGTAATAACCAATTAATGTTGACTTCATCCTTGAAATCAAAATTAAAATCAAATGAGTTTCTGTCAAAAAGAAAAAGAAATTCTTAACAAGAAACATCTTCAGTTATTTTCTGAATAAAGTGTGTTTTAGGTAAATGAGATAGAAGAATCTATTGAATGTTTTCTCAGAATCTATGTATAAGATTCCAATTAATAATGATAATGCACAATACTAATTGTACTAAAGTCTTAGTCTGTTTAACACTCTGAGAGACAAGGTATAGTCATATAAGAAATGACATGAGCTATTACCAATTGCAAACTATTATTGAATTAATAGTAAAGAAACATAATTTTAGTAAATTATTTCTATCTTAATTTGGCCATTTCTTTAGCCATATGGATAAAACATGTTCTGTGAAACAAAATGGCTTTGTTTTTAAGTTAAAATTCTCAGTTCCAGATTCAGACAACTAAGCTATTTACTATCATGTCATGCAAAAAAAAAACTATCTCCTAACCAAAAAACTCTCCTCTTACATGTTGAGCTCTTACTATTTTCTAATGTACTTCTAAGCAAGTAATGTGTATCAATTTATTAATGCTGGCAATTATCTTGTGAGATGATCACCCATTTTACAGATGGAGACACTGATGCACAGAAAGGTTAAATGATATGCCCAAGATCACAGAGATATTAAAAAGATAAGGTTGGCTTTGAAGCCTGTGCTTAGCTTCTGTGTTACACCATCCAACAAGTTTTTCCTGATCTTTTAGAAGTGGGAACAAATAACAAAATTAATGTGTGAAAAGTTCAGTATGGGGCAGGAAATAATTATGAGCAAAATGATGTTATTCTTTCAGATTACTCTTTATTTATTTATATGTTTGATGAATAAACTAATCATTTGAAATACCAATTAAATAACATTAACTTCTCTTTAAAAATAAATATTTCCAAATTGTTAAACAGTTACCATTGTTGAATAGTGACATTTTTCAGATATAGAGATTAAGTTATTATTTTGCAGCTACTTTCCATTCTTATCCCCTTATCATATTACTTATCTTTCAATAAATATATATTAAAATTGTTAACACCCTCTTACCACACTTCAAGGTTACATAGCAACGAGGATTTAGATAAAAATGAGAAATGAGATAAGAATAATTTAAATGAAAGTTAGCATTGTATTCAAAAACTCATCCCATATACATTTTAAATCCCAATTCATAAATCTAAAATGAAGAATAAGAGACCCTCTTGGCATTCAACTTATACTTTAGATTATGCTTACAGGCATAGAACCTTTTGGAATTTAATTTACAATTTTTCCAATATTGTGTTGTGCATTTAATTTTATGAAAATCATAATGACATATATTTAGACTAAGCCAGGGAATATTATAGAAAAATTGGTCATCTTATTTTGCAAGAAGAATGTAATGAAATCTTACCTCCTTTCTATTCTTTTTATCATGCATGTGCAGAGCAATAGAAGTCAAACTCACCTTCCAACACTCTATTTTTTTACTTCACCACATATTAATATCACTTATTGTATTGTTTCTCCAGAGATAATTTTGCTACCATTGATTTAAATATTCTTTTGCCTTACAAAGTTAAATATCTATTACAAACAGCCAGGGGAACGGAAAAGCAAATAATCAGATTAAATATTTAAACAAAAACATGGAGTTCTTTCAGTTCTCATATACCTATTGACCTTAACACACTTCATATTTAAATATTATCAAAAATCAACAGCTGGTATTTCAAAAGCCATAACAATAGTAAACAACTGTAGTAATTTATAAAATTTTATCACATACCTTCCTGAGCAATTCAAAGCATTCAAAAATAAAAACAAAGTAAAAACACAGCATACAAAAATACACCCAAAATTTGCATTATAAAAAAATAAAAGTTAGCAACACTTACATACTTAAGTTCAATAAATGTGTCCTAGAGCCAAGATAAGGGCCCATGATCTTTCAAACCTCCCAGTCTTCTGTAGCCTGATGCATGAGACATACCTGACAATGAGCTTCCGGTCTCCAGCAGGCATCTCAGGTTGTGTGTTGCCCTACCTAAAGGTGGCAGCTTCTACTTCCAGGATAATCCAAATGGCAGCACCAGCTTCCAAGCATGTTGACAAATGAGGAGTTGCAGTGCATGAGCCCTGAGTATGCATGGGTGTTCTGGTCAGGGGTCCTGACGGCAGTGCAAAGTTGGTCAGGCTGTGGAACAGCAAGATTGCCTCCTGCTTCTATAGCAAAATGTGAGAGGCAAGAAATAAGTTGAAGGAGTGACTGATAAGAATAACACACCAAAAATACAAATAGCCTAATCAAGATATGGGCTAAGGAAATGAGCAGACACTTCAGAGGAGATTTATAAGCAATCAACAGATATATGAAAAAATGTTCAACATCTCTAGTAGTAAGAGAATAGCAAATCAAAAGTACCCTAAGATTTCATCTTACTCCAATTAGATTGGCTATTATCAAGAATTCAAGAAACAATAGGTATTGGTGAGGGTGTGGGGAAAAAAGGTACACTCATACATTGCTGGTGGGATTGTAAATTTGTGCAGCTACTCTGGAAAGCAGTACGGAGATTCCTTAAAATCTTGGAATGGAGCCACTATTTGACCCAGTTAACCCACTTCTTGGTCTATACCCAAAGGACTTAAAATCAGCATAATACAGTGACATAGTCACATCATTGTTTATAGCAGCTCAATTCACAATAGCTAGATTATGGAACCCACCTAGATGCCCTTCAATAGATGAATGGATAATGAAACTGTAGTATATATACACAATGGTATATTATTCAGCCATAAAGAAGAATAAAATTATGGCATTTTCAGGTAAATGGATGGAGTTGGAGAATATCATGCTAAGTGAGAGAAGCCAATCCCCAAAACCAAAGGTCAAATATTTTCTCTGATTCAAGAATGATGATAAATAACAGGAAGCGGGGAAGGGGAAAGGGAAGAATGGAGGAAGGAATGATAGATTAAGTAGAGGAAAATGAAGGTTGGGGAGTGGATAGGGGGAAGATAATGGAATGAGACAAATATCATTACCCTAAGTATATGATTGCCCAAATAGTGTGACTCTACTTCTTGTACAACCAGAGAAATAAAAAGTCGTACCCCATTTGTATACAGTGAATCAAAAAAATTTTTAAAAAAATTTAAAAAGAGAATAAAAGAACCAGGGTTTGGATTGTAACTCACTGGTAGAGTGCTTGTCTTGCATGTGTGGGGCTCTGGGTTCAATCCTCAGCACCACATAAAAATAAATAAATAAAGGAATTATGTCCATCTACAATTAAAAATATTTTTTAAACTGCTTAAGAAGAAAGAATAAACAATCAGACTTGAAAATCTGAAAAACTATTCAGTTTATCATCATGGCAAATGTGAACAAAGCATACTTTGGAGAGAACACAAAGGTTAAGGCTGGGTAAAGCTGTTAAGAGCCAGCATCGGTGACTGGAATAAGGGACAGGAGACACCAAAAGGCACTGATGTAGTACCCAAGAGGTATTTAGTGCACACTGCAGGTGGAAAACTGGTTTTTACTTTCAAAGCATCTTTTTAGAATCTTCAGCTCATTAGCAAATTGTTGATACATAAGCAGTAGCCTGTCACCGCCCACGGCAACAATTGCGCAGGTATTTATCGGAGGTGGACTGGAAATAAACTACTTTTCCTATATTCACTAATTTATAGAGGAAGAGAGACTTTGAGAGAAAGATAGGCTTTGCTTAGAGGAAGAGAAACTTTGCTTATCAGGAAGAGAGACCTTGCTTAGAGGAAGAGAAACTTTGAAAGATAGGCTTTGCTTATAGAGAAAGTTTTAGAGAAAGTTTTTAGAGAAAGAGAGGTTTGCTATGCTTATCAGAGATCTATTTCTTCTTATAGTTCTGTTGCTTCTTCTTAGAGGTGCGTCCTGCATCCTGTGAACTAGGTGCTATCTATCTGAGGGCTAGAGGTGTATTCTCAGTTCTCCACTCCACGATCTGCCTTCTGCCGCTGCCTGCTGCTCTGTGCTAGCTGCTTCTGCTTACTGCTGCCTTTCTCTGCTAGCTGCTGCTCCTCTCTGCTAGCTGCTTCTTCTTACTGCTGCTTCTGTTCTCTACTAGCTGCTGCTTCTTCTCTCTGCAAGCTGCTTCTGCTTACTGCTGCTTTTTCTCTCTGCTAGCTCCTGCTACTTGCCTTCTGCCCACTGCCCACTTATATTCCCTCCAGGAGGCAGAGGGCGGGTCCACGCCAGTTGAGATCAGGTGAGGAGCCAGCTGCCCTACCATGGCAAAGGTTAAAATGAGCAGGCCCGAGCAGGAGCACTCGGGAACACCTATGCACGCATTGTGTGTATGGACTTAATTGAATATGGCCAATGATAAATCACCTGAGTGTGCTTATGTTAATCAACCTCCTCACTGCCGATATGATCAAAACAACCTCCAGCTGGCTGCCAGGCACCATCCCAGCGCAGCCCACATGGCACAGCCCCCAACAGTAGCCCCCTGTAGAGTTAAATAAAATTAAAATACTTTTGCCATGCACTCTCCTGGAAATTAAGAGTCTATCAATAAGAACAGCCAACATTTGAAAAATAAAATGTATTTGCTTACTGTTTCAAAATATGAATCAGAGATTATATCTGAGAAAGATTTACTCCAAGCATCTTGTCCAGAAAACTCTGCCCAAGTGAATGTCATATGCAGAAAATGAAGAATTGAAAGAATGAAACGGTTCCTTCTTTACACATGGGTAAGAAATCATTTCCACAAATTTCAGGGCACCTTTGACTTTCCAGAAACAGCTTCTTTGAGGTGTTGCAGTTTAATGTGCAGTTTTAAAACAATGTGAATTTTCACACTGTGCTCTAACACAGAGCTCCTAAAAATGCTTCTTCTCTTAGAATCCAGTACTTGTCCTTTTATGGTCAAATTAAGCTGCACAAACAGGAAAGATTCTAAATAATAGGTTCCCTTGGATCTTAAACACATTGGCTGAGAAGACAACCACTGTCTACAAAACCAGTCCTTGGGAAACTGATTACAGGCAGTTTTTGTTTGTTTGTTTGTTTGTTTTGAACTTGACATATAGCTGCTCCACTCTTCTATTAGAAAATAAAGTATAATGAAATTCTACCCTAACTTTAGAGGGAATAGCTCAGCAAATGCTATTAAAAGAATTGGAATCCTTCTAGCTGAAAAAGTCATGGTGAAGGTGCTTAATGCTTTGCTGGGACTCAAAAACAGCAAGCAGAGAAAAACTAGACCTTAAGTCATAGTCTTCTGTGTTCCCTCTCCATTAATGTCAGACTTAATGAGACAAATTAAAGCTTTGAGTTTAGATATTTAATTTTGATTAATTAAAATATTATCATTAAAAGTTTATACTTGTAAGAAATCTCAGCAGATACAAGAACTTTTAAAAATCTCAACATTGATAAGTTAGATACCATTACCTCTATTCAGAAATAAAGTACCGAGGCCCAGAAACATGAGGCACTTTCTATGAAGTCATAAAGCCAAGAAGTGATAGAGCTGGATTTAAACTTGGTCAAACACTATACCATCATATCTCTTATTAGTGGTTTCTCTTTTTGCAGTTTCAATTACCCATGGTTAGTTGCAGTCTGGATATTTTAGATAGAAAATTCAAGAAATAAACAGTTCATAATTCTTGAATAACATTTATTATAGGATATTGTTACCATTGTTCTATGGTATTATGAATTACTGTTGTTAATCTCTTACTATGCCTATCTTGTAAAGCAAACTTTAGAACAGGTGTATGCAGGAAGAAACATGGTATAGATGGAGTTTGGTAATATCTGAAGTTTCAAGCATCCACTGGGGATCTTGGAATGTATTTTCTGTGAATTAGGGGAGACTACAGTGGCAAAAATGCCACTTTACATACTAGATTACTGTTAAAAAAAACCAAAAAATAAAAACAAATTTTTCACACAGTATAACAAAGAAATAGAGGAAGAGGTCAACCTTCATTAGAGAAAAAATGTTGTTCAGCTGCCTCCTGCTAGCCCTTTCCACCTCCCATGACCTCAGGATAAATGGGAGAGTTGGTGCAAGAAAGTTACCATTTAACTTTATCCCTTCCCTGGCTGCAAAATGTTACTAGATGCTGTTCAGACACAATCTGTGTTGGGACACTGTGAAGTTAACTGAGAAACTTGCAGACTCTGTGAAATCTGTAACTCAGGAATCTATTTGTCAAGATCTCTCTTTTTCAGAAGCATCAGATTCATTGTAACACTGCAGAAGACAGTTTCAAAATAACCAAGCTTTACAGTATTAGACAATAATAAATTCTAAATCACTTCCACTTCCTTCCAGCTATTCCCCACTAATATCTAGAGAGAACAGTCACAATCTGGCCTCACACTGCAAATAGAAAATGTATGGATGGGTTTCTCATTAATTGAAGAAAATCAGATTACTGATGAATAATCAGTTCAACAAATATTAGGGAACACATTGGGCTGCACCTTGTACTGTGTGTAGTAACTCCATCCATGAACAGAAAGGCCAGTTTTTGCTTCAAGATCCTTGCAGTCCAATGGAGTTGATGAACTTGACCCAACTGTAGAAGTGGTGAATACTACATAAGTATGAAAAAGCTACAGGATCTATTAATAGGAGGACCTTACCTAGTCAGCGCACCAGAGAAGCACATTTCACTGAGGCCTGGAAAATGGCCTGAGGTACAGTGGGAATACTGGGGTATGGAGAAGAGGGAATCCCTGCAGAAGGACCTGTGTGGACAAAGGGACTTTTGGTGAGCTTCCAATCATGCTCCCAGCTTCCATCATATCCCTCCCTTCTAGTGGTTAGGTTTAAGATACTCCTGTTGTTTTTGATAGCATTTAATGATCATGCAGGGTCCTGATAAGCTGTTGACTTGTACATAGCACTGCACCTGTCACAAAGTGCAGAATGTTGTAAAGGCTGGGAGACAACTTTCTTTGTATTCCTAGTTCAACGCATGACATCTGGCATGTAGGGGCACTCAATAAAATGTGAAAGGAAGAAAGGGAGGAAGGGGAGGAGAAAGAGAGAACAAAGTAATTAACACTTGCTGTAGGAACAGGTTCATTATCCCCAGTGTATTGTTTTCCCTCACACTGTAAAAAGAAACAGTTGCACTCTGCTCACAAGGACCACCTTTCACCCTTTGCACATTAATTTAATCTCCAAGCATTTGTGTTAGGTGCTACAGATAGAAGGGTAACTAACAGGCCCTGTCTGGTTTTAAGGAGCTTATGACCCAGGGGTTGAAACTCAAAAGAAGTAGAAATCTTTCATCAGTTTGCCCAAATATGAAAAGGAAGAACTCTTATTTCAACTGTCCAGGCAGAATTTAGTCTTTGGCCACAAAGGACTATTTTTAAAACTACTGGCCCAGGGACCCATAGGAGGAAAGGCAGAGATGGGTGTCTCTCTCTTGTTGTCATGTATTCTGCTGTTTCACGTGTTCTCCTGGAAAGGAAGAGCCCACAACCCACCTGTCCACAGTAAAGGAGCCTTTTACCCTACACACCCAATCTGGCATCCCAGAGCCAGCACAGCCTGCCCATTTAAAGTGCAGATGTATGAATGTGTCTGCACCATGCATCCCAGGCATTACAGTGTATAGACTAGGAGCTATCTTGAGCCCCTCCATCAATGCTAAACTTACCTTGTTTCTTCCTCCAAACTTGGCTCATTTCTTGAGGTTGACCTTATTTCTTGTGTTAGTTCTGCAGCTACACATCATGCCTATCTGATATCCCTTCTTAATCAAGTGGAGATTAGGTCATAGATAGCAGGCCCTAGACACCTGGGCTGAGTTCATTACTTTCCTGTGGGTTGAGGCATGAAGAGTTAGTTGACCAAGCAGTCAGAAAAGTAGCCCTTAGGGAAGTGTCAATATAAAAGAAGAAAATAGGCAAAGAGCTCAGCTACTCACAGAAGATAGACAGAAGGGAGAACTCAGCATAGTGCCCCAGAAAAAGAGAGCCCTTATGGTTAAGGTGACAATATTGACTAATAAGTCCAGTTACAATTAAATTGACTGAGTTGGGGTCTCTAATGACCAATGGTGAGTGGAAGCATACCTAAAACATAAAAACCACTTAAGGCATGACAGTGCAGTTATGTTGGGTTATGTGAAAATATAACACTAATCCACTGTGATGTCTTATTTAAGTGGAAGGAGTGGGTGATTTTACATTATATAGCCCTGAAGTGGGAACCAGATGCCAGATAAAGTTTCACATTAATTTCAGAGTGAGAAGAGACACAAATTGGGCAGGTTTATGGTTTCATGGAGGATGGTAGATTAAGGGACCACCATTGGAAGGGGATATCCATTTGGATGAGGAAGACTCAGAGGTCAGCAAGTAGGTCAGAAGATGTCACTCCTGCTGATGTCATACAGCCACCAGATGCAGTCTTGCCTCAGACCATCTGCCACTGAACTTCTTACTTTCTTAAATCATTCTCCCTGAATTCTTTGCCTGCTCAGCCATAACAATTTGAACACATTTCTCTGTTGTTCTCTATCCAAAGACTCCTAAGAGTTCCTACCAGCTGGCTAGCTAAATGGGGTATTCTGAAACATTAATTACCACCAATAAGCAGGAATGGTGAGTCAGCAATTGTCAACAGTAAAAACAATCAACATGAACTAGATCTGGCTTCAAAGCAAACCACAGGTGTCAACTATATTATCCACTGCACTAAGGGCAGTATTTAGCATTAATGGTGGGGGCAGTAGTTATATGAGCCAATTAGTTCTGAAGGATGGTATATCTACAGTTAATTAGGGGAAAAGAAGTTAGTGCTAGGAAGTTAGGAAAGAATTTCCAATTTCAAAAAGTGAACAGAAAATGCAGAAGAGATGTAGCACGTGGTCTTTCTATGGAAGGAGAGGAAAAGCAGAAGAGCAAAGTATTAGGAAAGAGGGAAAGAGAGAACAATCAAATTTAGCCTTAAGTACAAGAAGATGAGAGAAAAAAGAGAAACGAGGAATAAACAAAGGATAAAAATCCAAATGAAAACAAAATATACAATCCAAAAAAATCCAAAACCTTAAAAGACAATGCTAGTAAAATGATTTAAAAATGCTAAAAATGAGAGAATAAGTGTGTATACGTTTGTGTGTGTGTCCTTGAACCAGTCAGCACAGTCAGAATTAACATGCATGTGCACACATGTTCCCCACAGCCCCACTCAGTGGGGGATAAAATAAATGAAAAATAAAAATAAATGAAAATTTAGAAAATCTAATACCTTAGTGAAGTATGAAGAACCAGTCTCCACTAAGGTGGTCAAATAGTTCACCAGATTCGGTGGTCACTGTTCTGTTGTCTTTCTTTCCATTTTTTTCTTGAGTTTAGTACTGATAGAACAAGGGGTGGGGTGGATTGTTAACCCCAGTCTGTTTTTGTGTTGCTCTCTGAGCTGCTAGCTGGAGAGGCTTGAGATGGAAGCCATTTGACATAAGTCTAAACTTCCTTTCTCACCAGTATAAGGTGGAATGAATGATGAGGTACTATCAATGTTTTGTGTGGTGTCCTGGTGCACAGTTGGGGTACCCAGCTTGGGTACTGTCATGATACCACATCAGAATTCTGTGAGAGGAGTTCCAGAAGGTGGGGCTTAGGTCTAATCAGGCTTCATGGGCTTTGTTGGGTGATGCATATTTAGGAGAGATTAGATAGACTAGGCCCCAGGGTAGACAGTAGCCAATCTCTGTTTCGGGTCTGGTTCTTAGGAGCCTCCCAGGAAATCTAGTTGTGGGATGTGGACCCAATCTTCCACACATGGATGCCCATGAACCCATGAGCACAACATTCTTTTAGCCCATAAGGGTGTTCACCCAGACCATTTCAGCTGGTTACATGAGCTAACAGATGCAAAGAGAAGTGAACTGGGTTCCCCTTTGCCCTTCTAACTTGAATTACCCTGGATGCAGTTCACTCTGCACTTATTTTACTCATGATCTGCCAGTCCCAGCTTTGGTCACTCCATACATGACTAATGAGATATTGTAGCTAGGATTTTATTATTTTTTCCAGATCTCATCAAAAACCCCAGCCACCGTGGCAGCAATCTCACCCAGAGATGGCTCTTACTTCAGTTCTCAGAGGCCAGCTGAGATACATCGAGCACTTCTCAAGCACCAGCACACACTGCTGTCTCTGGATCAGCTAAGATTAGGTAGCATTTTTGATCTCAGGCTTTTGTGAACTCAAAATCAAATTCCCCTCTCAATGGTTTTGGTTAATTAGCATCAGAGAGCAACCATGTCATCACTGATGTATTCCCTAATTTTTGTTTATTGTATGAAAATTTCTGAGTCCTTAAGCCACATTGACCAGTATGAAATTTCAGTGAAATCCCTCCTTCGACCCTCTTGCTGAGAAGCTGTACACTGCTGCTTTGTTTCCGAGCCACAGCACAGCCTGAAATGCAGCTTTCCTCCATTCCACCATCTTCCATTTCCAAGCCTGTACTCCATCTGTTTTTTATCTAAGGTGACTATTAACATGGGCTGCTAGCCACCAAGCTGTGCACTCAGACCCATGGTCCCTGCTGAGAAGTTGCAGTCTAGCGGTGGAATAGAGAAAAAGTGGTAGAATGGCAGTCCCAGGCAGGTTGAAACACAGGTGGTGAGTGTGGGCATAAGGCACAGTGGCCAGCACTGCAGGAGAGCCAAGGTGAACTGACATCCCAGCAACAAGCAACTCCAACTGACCCAGTGCAGACACCTGCTTTAGGCAGGGCTGCAGCTACAGAACTTCACCACCCCCAACCCTACCCACTGAACCTATGTGATTCATTACTTCAACAACTTGCCAGGAGAAGTCTAAGTGATAGCATAGTACTTTTTCTAACTCTAATTACCATTAATTTGGATAAATAGAATTGGTATTTTGACTCAAGTGCAGTATACTTCCCTACAATAGCACAGAAGGATGTAAAACCTCTTATTGGTTTCCCTCTCACACTTGGAGTGTACTGTTCCTGTTTCTATTCTTCAATAAATCCTGTTCTTACCCTCTCACTCATACTGGTCTGTGGATTTCATTTTTTTAATACAGAATACAAGAGCAGGGAAAAATAAAGAAATGGACAGTGTGCATTTGGGGTCTGCTACAACACAAGAGGGTATGGCCCACCATTAAGATCTGCTGCACTTCTGAACTTGAGGCCAGCAGATTGTGTAGACTCCATGTGCCAGCAGAAGTGTAAACATTCCAGTTTCACTGTCACAGCAATGGAAAACTGAGTAACTCAGTGCTCTAAGGGAGAAAATGACAATGCAAACGGAGGACAGAAAGATGCCCACATCTTACTCCATCAATCCTCCCTCCTATTCCCAGCCCCTCCCTACCAGAGTTCACATCTTATGAGAGTGAATCCATCAGAAAAATTCCATTGAATAGTTCATCATTTTGTGACCAGCTGAAGATCACAGGCCAGAGGATGACATTCATGACATGTGCAGGCAAACGACTGGTGGTGGTGCATCCTCAGCCCTGAAACTCTCAGAAAGAAGGAGGTGACAGACCAAAGACCTGCAAGAACAAGTACAAGGATCAGAATCAGTGCAGGAGGTGTCAGGGGAGGGTCCATCCATTCTGTAGTTTCTTTATTGAAATGAAACTTTGGAGAAGTGGTAACATAAAGTAGTCACTCAAGAGCAGAGTGCAAGTGACCACACAAGTACAGGTTCAGAGACCTCCATAACTAAATTTACCCCCAAGATAATACTGTGGTGGGGAATGAACCACTGATTACTGCAACTGCATCAAAACCCAGAGAAAGAATTCTGTTCTACAGTAGTTCAGGCTCTGTGAGCATGGCATCTGATTCAGACCTTGTTTCTGACTTTGACGTGAAATAGTACTTCTTCCTATTCACCTAGCAATGATTCAGATCAAGTATTCAAGTTCTGGTTCAATGCAGCAAGATCAGTTGTCTTCTTTGCTGCCATGTGATTAAATTTATATATGGTACCATTAATCGGAGCATTTAGAAACCATAAAATGGACATAGAATGTATGCAGTAATTCCACCACTGGCATATCACAAAGAAAATAACCAGAGGTGCTGACCCAGGCTTATGTACCAAGTGTTCACTGCAGCTAATGACTCTCAAATGAAAGTCACTTAAGTCCCTTTCAATAAGGACTCTCCAGAGACAGCCACTCCCTCTGAAAGTCCCATAGAAGCTGCTTTCCAGCCACTGAATCTGGGCCATGCCACCCTATATGTGCAGTATTCCCCACTCCCCTCCCCTGTTAACAATCCTTTCCTTCTCCTCCCCATGCCACCTCCAACTCCCACATTTCTTTCTTGGTCTTCATCCTCCACACATTCCTCCCTCCCTCTCTTTGCCCTCACACATTGGCCCCCTCTATACTCATCTTCCTGTTCCTCCTGCACCAATCTACCCTTCTCTTCCTGCTTCTGTTGATCCCTTTCCCATCCCTCCCTCTTTCAATACCCCTGCTTTCTCTATAGTACTTCTATTCTCTAACCCAGAGACAGTTGTCTATCTCAAGCCAACCCTGGAACAGGTCAAACACCTCTTTATCTGCTCGTTCCTCCAGTAGATGCTCTGCCCTTGAGAACAAAATTCAAAGCCCTTTCTGTGTAACTGCAGTTGGACTGGTGGTGGATAAAAGAGGTGGTCAGTTACTAATCAGGCTGTCCAAGAACTGAGAATCCTTGCCCTTCATAGACATTGCTTAGGTTCCTAAGGAACCAAGAGGAAGATGCATGATGGCTTTCTCAAACCACACATTTACTCCCTAAGATGAAAATCCTGGCAACTGGGAACCAGGAACTTATGTTGGGAAATATTTTCTTCCAGCCAGCACTCCATTCATACAGGTGACTGTCTCATCCCATATATACTGACTCTGATCCCCAGATTATGAGACTAATGGTTCAGAACTCCTTGGAAACTCAGCATGGCTCAGGTGCCCATTCCTGACTCAGGCCACTCAGAGGGATTGGCCCACACCTCTGCTCTTCAGGGAGAAAAATGTGATGATTGAAAAACCAATCTCCTTGCACATACTGTGAAAAAACTGAGCAGCAGACAAGTAGTACCTAAGGTGCTCTGGGGAAGGCCCTTCCACCCATTCCATGACCCTTATCACAGTCTGCTTTGTAGGTCTTCCAGATGCCACTGCTGATGGCACCTTCATTCCATTGGTCCCTCCTGAACACATTCACCAGATGCCACAGTGTCTGCTTTTCAGGTCCCCCTCCCCATCTGACAATTCAGAGTCCTGTCTCTTCCAAAGCACTCTGAATCACTGGTTACTCCTGGAGACCTCAGTGCATCTCAGGACATCTTAGTATTCCCTTACTACATTCCCAGTAATACATGACTACCTACTTCTCCAAAAAAGCATGCCCAGATCTAATTCTGCAAGGGGCATGCAACACAATGAAATATTTGTGATCATCTTAGGAGGAACAGTTTGATGATAGTGTGTGAGAAACCAAAATTTACTAGGAAACATTCCTGTTAACACAGAGACATTTCGACAAGGGACAGAAAAGAGCAGGGAAGGTGGAATTATCCCAGGAAAATGACTCTCATGATTCTTCAAGGTGGAGGATGAGGGGTCCACTGGAATTCAGGTGTCTTCTGAGGCCCTCGTGAATGGAATCCGAGGGAAACAGGCCATAGTAGGTTGAACACTTTCCTCCAGCAGTGTTCTACTAAGTGAGATTCTGTCTTATCTGAGGAGTTAGATTAATTAGCATAAGTCAATCATTCCAACCCATTGCACCCCAAATGCACAAATGTGGTTTGTCAATTGAAATTGACATCACTAAAAGCATACATGCAATAAAGGCTGGAACCACCCCCTGTACACCTAAAAATACCTACTTGGTTGTGTCTGTGTCTCTGCTGTACATTGTCATTAGAGCCAATTTTTTTTTTCAGCCTCAGGCCTGTCTTGTGCTGGCACACAACAGCAGCACATTTGTGTGATACAGGTAACAATCCTCCTTGTCATCCTCTTCCAGCCGTTGCTGTGTTCAGGGGCACTGGGGAGCAGTGCTACCAGGCTTGCTGAGGGTACTCTGTTGGGAGTGAGGAGCTGAGTCTTCAGGTTTCAGTGGGCAGTGGCAGGCAGGCTGACTGTTCTGCTGTCCTTCAGGCCTAACTGCCCACCCTTCTCAGGAAGCTGATCCTCATTGGGCAAGATGAGGAGGGAAGGAAGATCAGACACCCTGCCCCTCCTTTTAGGACAGAGAGTGAACTTGACCTGATTCATGGTTTTCCTTTGGACTGTGAAGCCCACCCCCTAGGTTTTCTGGTGCTCCAGTATAAGATTGATGAGTATAAGATGGCAGGGTCTAGGTCCTTGGTGAGGGACCTACTGGAATTACTCAGAGAATGTTGCTCACCCCGGCTCAGTCATGGGTGCAACCCATGTTGTCTAGCATGGGCTTCTGCTTGGGGTCCATTGTCAATATTTAAGCAATGTGACTTTGTGCAACAGGGGACACATGACTGGGCATTTCATACCTTGCCTGCCAGATCTGCTTCCTCAGCTCCCAAAAGGTGGTCACTTGAAATGGCAAGAATTCCATCATCATCAAATACAGGAGGACATCCAGGCTCATAAAAAGGGCCAGAGATGGAGCACAGTGGTAGAGCGACCCAGAGTTGCATGCCTGGTACCACACCAGTTTTCCAAGAAACAGCTCACTGAGATAAGAATCCACACCTGACTAAAGGATTAAAATAAAAAACAGCAACAATTCTGAATCCTGTTGAACACATGGAGAAACCATTTAGTGTATATGTGCTGATGAGAATATAAAACGGTACAGGTCTTGGAAAGAAGGGGACAGTTTCTTGGAAAACTAAACATGAACCACTACAGGCCCCAGCCATGGCATTCCTGGGTGTTTATCCCAGAGGAAGGGAAATGGATTTACAAAAAATTCTGTGTAGGGGCATGTGCCTGTGTGCCTAGCACTTAGGAGGTTGGGCTTGGAGGATCTGTTGAGCATAGAAGTTGAAGACCAACCTGGGCAACTCAGTGGGAAAAAAAATCACACCTGTACACAAATGTCTATAACAGTTCACTTCATAAGCACCCAAAACTAGAAACAACCCCAATATACTTGAATGTGTGAGCAGACAACACACTAATGATCCAGACCACAGAAGACTATTGAGCAACAAGATTCCCACATTTAGCATCTCGTGGGGAGAATTGTTCTGGGTGAAAAGAGTCAGTTCCAAAAACTGTATAGATGATATGATTCCATTTACAGAATGTGCTTGAAAGGACAAATTATACTATGGTTGTAAGAGGTTGTGGGGAGGGCAAGAGGTGGACTGACCCTGAAGAAACCACTGGAGGTGTCCTTATGATGTAAGTGTGCAGTGTGAAGACTGTGGTGGTCACATGCATCCACAGCCATGATGCAACTTTACAATTTGCACCCACACACTCAAGAACATGGAATGTGGAAAAATATGAATGAGCCCACCTGCACTATTCTGAGGTCAGCTTCCTGGTTGTGGTGTTGCACTGCTTTTATGCAAGATGTTACCAATGGGAAGAACTGGGTGTACACACCACCTGGTTGATTTCTCACAAACACATGTGAATTGACATTCACCTCAAATATAAACAGTTTTAAATATGAAAAATGTCATTATGAAATGTTGGGAAATACCTTTACTTTCAGTCCAATCACGGATATTCAGTCATAAAACTATGAGTGTTTCTCTTTCATCTTGTCTGTTTCCTAAAACTTCCTTAATAAGAATGAATTTGTTTTATTGATGACATAAAAATGCAGATTAGAAGAGAAATTCAAATGGAAACACATGTAAACAGTAAAACTGGAATTTCACATCATTGTAAAGATAATTTTAACAATTTATTTATTATTATGTGTTAAAATAAATAGTCAAATAGTAACAATTTAAAATAATACCAGTTTCAATAACATCAAAAATTGTAAATACTATGAATAAATTAGACAAGTCATTGAATTTTTTTTTTTTTTGGATAATGTGACAAACCATTGAAAAACTTTTGACACAAACTTATCAAGGCTAAAGTACCAAAACCACACATGCAAAATGTTGTTGAATGGAATGAAGGTCTAAATTAGTGGACAGCTATGTCACGAACATGGGTGAGGTTTAATCCTCAATCCTCCCGCACACTGATTTGGGAGTTTTGTTGAAATCCCAATCACCACAGCATCAGGGTTTCTCATAGACACTGCAAAACTGATTATAGAACTGATTAGGAACAGGAGTCAAAAACACTGTAGGAGGGGCCAACACTGCCTGGTTTTGTTAGGCTGGTGTTAAAATTAGCCCAGACTTACTCCATTTTGTTCAGACTCATCACCCTGTGTGAAGTTTTCCCCCCTTCCGCATAAGCCTACTCACTCAGAAGCTAACACCTACTTTCAGCCCTATCTACTTGTACCATAACCACAATATCCTTGGTCTGTGGAACTAATGCAAAATTGTTTTTCTGAAGAGGTGCAATATCAGAGAAGATGCAACTTGGTACTTTTCCACTTTATGAAATGTATCTTGTGATTATAATTGCAACTCCCACCCCAATTCTTTGTGTGTGTGTGTGTGTTTAATTCTTATGCTGCTTTCCACCCCATATTGCGGTTGGAGGCTGAAGAATGTCTGTTTTCTTCCCCTGTGGCCCTGGCCAGAATAAATACTTTGTCTTTAATTCAAAAAGACCCAGAGTTTTATTTGGAATTTTGGAACAGCACTTTAACAGTTTCATCCTCATTATTAAGCTCAGTCAATAAGAAAATGTACTCCCTATGTAGAGACACACAAATAATCTTTGGAACAGAAAAAAGAAGTCAGAAATAGCCTCACATATAAGGGGTCAACTGACATGGGTGTCAGGTCAATGCAATTGGGAAAGGATCATCTTTCAAAAAACGCTGCTAAAATAGGAAAGACATGAGCCCCAAAAATATTATCCTTAAACTTTTTTTTCTTAAGTGTAGGGGATGAAAGCCAGGGTCTCAGCTATGATAGACAGGTACTGTACCCCTGAGCCACATGCCAAATTAACATGAAGTACATAATAGACCTAAACGTAAGCATCAGCACTATAACTCTCCTAAAAGAAAACACAGATAAATATCAACAAGACCTAGTGGCAAATTTGTCATGCACAATTCAAAAAAGGATAAACTCTTAAAAAATCTGCATGTAATGAACTTTAGAAACTTTTGCATTTAGTGGTACATATACACAATGGAATATTACTCAGCTTTAAAGAAGAATGAAGGTATGGCATTTGCAGGTAAATGGATGGAACTGAAGAATATCATGCTAAGTGAAATAAATCAACCCTCCCACAAAACAAAGGTTGAATGTTTTCTCTGATAAGCAGATGCTGATCCATAGTGGAAGGGAAGAATGAGGAAACTTTGGATTGTACAGAGGGATGTGAGGGGAGGGGTTGAACAGGTGGGGATGGGAAGGATGGTAGATTGAGGCAGACATTACCCTATATACATGTTTAAAAAAGATTTAAAAAAAACTTTTGCATTTAAAAGATGACTAAGGAAAGGGGAAGCCACAGGGTGGGAGAGAATTTTGTAAAACATGTATCAGACAAAATTCGCTTGATTACAATGACCCCCATAAGATCATGTGTTTGTTGATAAGGCAACAGTGTTCAGAGGTGGTTGTTGGGAAATTCTGGATCACAAGGGCTCTGACCTCATCAGTGGATTTATCCTTTAACAGACTCATAATTGAGGCATTATTGAGAAGTGATGTAAACCTCAGAAGGTGGGGACGAGTTGTAAGAAGTGAGTAACTGGGATGTGTTTATATTTTGCCCCTGTTTCCTTCTTTGATCTCTACTTCCAGGTGCCATGAGCTGAGCAGCTTTCCTCTGCCACATCTTTCTGCCATGCTGATCTGCCTCACCTCAGGTCCAAAGCAATGGAGTCAGCTAACAATGGACTGAATCTGCAGGAAACATAAGCCAAAGTAAACCTTTCTACCTTTAAGGTAACTTTTTCAGTATTATGCCACAACAATAAAAATCTACCACGACAAACCAATATTTGTGTCTGGAAGACTGAGGCAATGTTTGTGGCATCTTGAGAAGTGGCATTGAGAATTCTTAGTCCTTGTTCTTACCTTCCCGGAAACCAACCTACACCCATGATGATATAAAAAGCTCTGCTCTTATCTGCAATGCCAATCCAACTGCAAAGACAAGGTTTTGCAAAACAAGAAGACAGACTTGTTTTTCTTTACTTTGCTAACATAGGAAAATACAGTGTGGACTCCTATCCCACAGGCTATGATTCTGCCAGGGGGAACAGTGATCTTTTGAAGAGGGCACACAAAGGCTACATTCCAGCTATGCCCTGTCCAGAGTCAGAATTCATTCATCTCCTTGAGAAATGGGCATTGCTTAAGTAGGAGCTACCCCCAAGTTGGGATTCTTTCGTTCTTGTGGTCCATGAATGAAAGACAGAGAACTTGTATTATGATGGGAAGAGGTTAGCCTTCCTTCTTTCATGGCTTGGGAGAGGGGAGAAAGAAGGAGAAGGAACAGCAGCAAAGGATACAACATTCAAAAGATAGAATAGACTCTTGTTAAAATAGTGAGATGGCCACCCTAAGCAAAAGCATTTGTCTCAGGGCAATGGATCAAATGATTCAATGAATCAATCAATCCATCTTCCAGGATCCCTGGTCTAATAGGTAAACATCCTGGGCAACAAATGGAGCCTGCCCTCTCAAGAGATAAGTATTTCTCCAGAACCATCTGGCAGAACCAGAAACAAGAGAATGATCAAATGAACCACAGTTGACAAAGACTGCTTAATTAAAAACATCTCTCAACCCTGCCTCTATTTTTCCTCTAAACTTTCAGCTCATGGCACTGCCCCAAAGATAGGCTGGAGATGCCAAATCTCATATTGCCTTCCAAATGTAGCCATCTGCTTTCTGTTACCTTTTCTATTTAGCTTTAGAACAATTGACCAGATGTGGTTTGTTGGGCCTCTGGAACGGGACTTCAGTAACTGAGGCATTTTAAATGATATATTAAAAGGACTGACAGTATATGAATGCTAGTGAAAATGTGAAGCTACTGAAACTTCCTTCCTGTGGTAAGATGTAAAATGTTGCCCACTTTGGCAGTTTCAGAATTAAACATTTACCTACCACAGGATGCAGACTCAATCTATAGGCATCACCCAGTTGAACACCAAGTGCATGCACTTGGTGATGCCTACAGATTGAGAGTCTGCATTCTGTGGTAGGTAATTCTGGCAACAGTTGGCCTCAGTCTGTGTCAAAGAGTATCTATCTCCAGGAGGGAGTTCCTGGGCACAAGGTAGAAACAACTCTGGCAACAGGGGCTGAGAGTCAACCCCATAAGTAACACAAAGGTGGCACTCTGAGTAGTCCCAGGAGCACCACCTTTCAGAGTGTCAAGGTAGTCACAGCTATCTGCCTTCTTCCTCACAACATCCAGTGCAGAGTCCACCAGCTCCACATGTTCTGTATAGTGCCCCTTGGCTCAGTCGTTGCTAGCACTACTCTGACCAAAGACAAAGTCGTACGACCTGAAGATCTGCCCAAAGAGGCCTGAGCACACCAAGTCCATGGTGGTGAGCTCCAGGTCCACGAGCACAGCACTGGGGCACCTATTTGCCACTGGTAGCCTTGTAGTACACATTGATGTACTCCAACAGCAGATGGCTGTCCCAGTGGTACATGCTGGTAGGATGGATGCAATCCTGGTCACTGATTCTCCCAGGAGTTGAAACTGATCTGGTTGCCACACTGACCAGCCTACAGGTGCATGATCTCCCACATGTGATGGCCCTGCGGGAAGTAAGACAACTGAAGTGCGGAAAAGCAGACTAGCAAAGTGTCTTAAATAAATTTTTATATATTGATATAATTTGCACGTTCTCCTTTTCTTATTGTTTCTTGATGGGTTTTTCTTTTTTTTTCTTTTCTTTTCTTTTCTTTTTTTTTTTTTTTTTTTTGTCTTTTCTATTTTGGAACTGGGGATAGATCCCAGGGCTTGAGGCAAATACTATGCAACTGAGCTACACCCAGCCCATTCATTCACATGTTGATTAACTGGTATGAATGAATTTACTATAAATATTCAAAAAAAATCTGACCAATAGCGTTCCTACGTTGCCACGCACTAATTAGCATAAATTTGAGCCAGTATCATTGGTCCTTCTTTCGAACCCTAGTTAGCATAAGGTTGGACCAATAGCAGTGAGTCAAGGGCTATATAAACCCCTAGCTGAGTACTTGGAAGAAAACGTTGTGGTGTGGTGACTCCAGAGAGACGGAGTTCTTACGGAAAGTGGCGGTTTGGCGTTGTTAATTCCTCAAATTCGGAATTGACGCACTTCAAGTCGTGGACCATGGACCGTTGTTAGGAGCTGCAACTTGCGCAGATCCCCGCTTGCCTGCAGAACTGAGTTTCATCGCAGAACTCCATAATGAAGGTATTGTTATATGTTAGATAATTTGAAACTTTAAATTTTCCAGTTTTCATTCCTGTTAGTTATACTGTATCTCTTAATACATTTTGCACAAAGCAGTCGGTTTGATGCATTCTTCTCTTGACTCTCGTGTAATATTTCATTGGTGTTAACAGTTTGCATTCTAATTCTCTTTACTGTGATGTCCCTCATAGTATCCACTCAGGGACTGTACTTCGGGAAGCTGATGTGGCATCATGTCATAGCTCACGCATAGGGCGAAGAGACCAAGGACTAAGCATCCCCTAAGTGTGTTGTCAGTGTCCCTGAGCTTATTTCCTGCCTGACCCTGCATTCCTTACATGTCTCCCGTGCCAGTCATGAGGAACTCATTGTGTAGGCCTCCTTAGTTGATGAAGGTGACTGCACATGAGCACAGGCTGAGTAGAGGACAGAGGCGAAATTGAAGTATTTTTACTGTAAAAATTGCAATGGACTTTTATTTGTAGTATCAGATTAGGTAGTAATCCATGAGGTAGGCACAACAACTTACTTCTTTAAAAAAATAAATTTTATATTTTGTATTCTATATTCTACATTATAGAAAAGTCTTAAAGAGGATACTGTGATGTGGAAGTGGGAAAATTTAAGTAGTTTACAATCCACCATTCAGATACACCTCTGTGTATGTGCACTGCAATTTATAGCTGTTTTTATGTGTGTAAATGCTAAGTAAGCGTAACTACATACTGTACGGGATCCAGTTTTTCTTTAGTAAGCAGATGTACTACTACATTGCTTTTTACTAGAATTTTGACCTTATTTTAAAATTCCACCCTGATAATTGACTGAAGCACATCCTAATATTTGAGTATTTAGCTTATTTTTTCTGGTAAAGAGAACGTTTTTGTGTCTGAATATTTGTGTGTATTGCTGACTACTCTCTTTTTGGAAGTTGAACTGTTGGGGCAGTATGAAGATGCTAAGGGCCCTTGGTCCCGGGAGCTCCCAGAGGGTAGGGTAATGGGTGTGCTTTGTGATGAGGTCAAGGCACCCTCACTGTTGGGTGTCTGTCATAGGTAAATACACACAGCCAGGTATTCTTCAGAATTCATATAGGGTTCATGCCAAGCAGGTAAGAAAGTTGACACTTTGTGCAAACTCATCAATAGATAAGATTTGTTAATTTTGAAAGGTATAATTCAATTGCCTCCTGTGCTATGTTCTATGGCCAAGTTGATTTATTTTGCCCTTCAACTGATACTGTTTTAAAACCCTGTTATAATGTTTATGGTGTTCCAGTGAGTGAAATATTCCACAGGAGGTTCATTTTAGAAATTGACTCCCTTTGGTTTCCAAGGCCTCAAACGGTTCCTGGTAAGCAGATGAGTGGGAACCTTCCTGCCCTTGTGGCAGAATCTCCCAGGGCACCAGTTTGGATGCTCTTCTAGAATGTGATGTTACTGTTTAGAGTGCACCTCAGATGATCTGAGGCATTTATATATTTATCTTTTGTTTCTACTTAATTATACATGACAGCAGAATGCATTTTGACTCATTGTATACAAATGGAGTACAACTTTTCATTTCTCTGTACACCATGTAGAGTCAACAGCATTTGGGCAATCATATGTTTATATAAGGTAATGATGTTTGTCTCATTCCACCATCTATCCTTTCCCTCTTACCTCCCCTCAATTTCCTCTACACAATTCAGTGTTCCTTCATTCTTCCCTTAAATCCCCTGCAATTATGTATCAGCATCCTCTTATCAGAAAAAAACTTGTTTTTTGGGGGGATTGGGTTATTTCACCTAGCATGATATTCTCCAGTTCCATCAATTTACCTGTAAATGCCATAATTTTATTCTTCTTTATGGCTGAGTAATATTCCATTGTGTACACATACACATTTTCTTTATGCATTCATCTATCGAAGAGCATCTTAAGTTGGTTTTTATAGTGTTTAGCTATTGTGAATTGAGCTATAAACATTGACGTGGCTTTGTCATTGTAGTATGCTGATTTTATATCCTTTGGGTATAAACTGAGGAGTGGGATAGCAGGGTGTTCCGTTCCAAGTTTTCTGAGAAATCTCCATACTTCTTTCCAGAGTGACTGCACCAATTTGCAGTCCTACCTGCATGGTATGAGTGTACCTTTTCCCCCACATCCTCGCAGACACCTATTGTTGCTTGTATTCTTGATAATAATCATTGTAATAGGAGTGAGATGAAATCTTAGGGTAGTTTTGATTTGCATTTCTCTAATGACTGTAGATGTTCAACATTTTTTCATGTATCTCTTGATTGCTTGTATATCTTCTGTGAAGTGTCTGCTGAGTTCCTTAGCCCATTTATTGATTGGGTTATTAGTAATTTTGGTGTAAAGTTTTTTGAGTTCTTCATAAATTCTGGCCTTTAGTACTCTATCTGAAGTGCATGAGGTGTAAAGATTTTCTCCCACTCCATAGGTTCTCCCTTCACATTATTGTTTCTTTGCTGAGAAAAAGCTCATGTGCATATATTTCTCACATCCTTGATTTCAAATGACCTTCTAATCATAACATATAGACAAAAATAAAATAATTCAAGCAATATGTGGGGTACATTATAGATGCCTGAACTTATCAGGAGAATTTATTCCCAATCTGGACATGAATACATTCAGCTGAGAATAGAAAGATGCTTATTTTTCCATGAGTCACAGTGCTACAGAGAGACTTGACACTGCACCCTCTCCCCTCTTTCTCTGCTCTTGAACAAGACGGGAAAGAGGGGCTTTCCATGCTGGTCCCCAAATTCTGAATTCCACTTGGGTCAAGTCTTAAGCTCTCTCTAACTGAGGTTAGCATCTGTCCAACCAGGTCTACCTCTGATTTTTGTGACATAATCATTTTTAAAATTACCTTTGTTACAGTCAGACCTAACTTCCAGAATTGTGGTCATGAGTTGATGATACAGATCCCCATATGTTAGTCTAAACTAGAATGGAAACGTCTTTTCTTGCATCTTTGTTTTCCATAGTTGTGTGTGTGCTATCTTAGAGGAAAGAATAAATTGATGTGTGATTCTTGTGTAATATTTTTACTGGCTTTTGATTGGCAGAAAATATTTTTAAAAGGTAGGTGTTTATGATATTAGCAAAGAGTTAAAATCCAACTGCAGAGTCTTGGAAATAGTGCTGGAGTTAACATACCACATTTTGATAGCTTGGTTTTATTTAAAATAAGACAAAAATGTGAATGGGTAACCCAGGAAAAAAAATAAATGGTGCAGAAATGCATGTATAAAATACACTCACAGAGACATTTGTGAAAAATTAAGGAGTAATTAATGGTGCTGATTATACTATATAAAACAACCAATTTTAATTGGATGGAAGCCAAATGCAATTAAAGTTCATTCATGCTGAAAAGTACTTTGTTTTATCTTTTTTTAAAAAAAAATTTGTAGTGTGTATGAAAAGAATGCCTTTTCTTGTTGTTTGTTTATTTTTATGTGGTGCTGAGGATCCAACCTAGTGCCTCAAACGTGCTAGGCAGATTTTCTACTACTGAGTTAACAGCCCCAGCCCTTTTTATCTTTTATAATAAAGTAACACTGAACTTAAAAGCAAGTGAAACAGAATAAAATAAAGTTTTCACACTGTCAGTGTTTTAGAGAAAACTGTGTTGCGGGACAGATTCACCATCCATTTGTTAATAATCACATGAAGTCCACCTGCCATTCTTTAAAATACATGTTGGGTTCACCCTCCAGTGTGTGTTGCTTGCTTTCTCTGGTAGTCACACCTGTTCATCATATTCTGTTCTTCTACTTCCAGTGGAAAGAATGAGGACTCACTTCCTGAAGCAAAGATTCTTTCTTTTTGTGTCTTAGACACAAAAATACTTCAGTTATCCAGTTCATAAATTACCTGGTATATGTAATTTCTGTGCTGCAGATCAAGTTTTCATTATCAATGAAAGAGTAAATTTTCCTTTCTTTCCCCCTTTTTGATTTTTACACACTGCATATTGATTTATTGGACACAAATGAGAAAACTTTTCATTTCTATGATTGTACCCAAGGTAGATTCACACCATTCATGTAATCATTTGTGTACACAGGGTCTCATGTCTGTCTCAGTCCACTATCTTTTCCTTCCCCAGCCCCCTCCATCCCCAGTTCAATCTACACAATCCAAAGTTCGTCCTTTCTTCTCTTGCCCAACCCCCTCATTATGTATTGCCATCCACTTAACAGAGAAAACATTTGACCTTTGGTGTTTGGGGTTTGGCTTATTTCACTTAGCATGATATTCTCCAACTCCATCCATTTACCTGAAAATGCCGTAATTCTATTCTTCTTTATGACTGAGTAATATTCCATTGTGTATATATACCACAGTTTCTTCATTCATTCATCAGTTGAAGGGCATCTATGTTGATTCTGTAATCTAGCTATTGTGAATTGAGCAGATATGAACTGCATCACTGTAGTATGCTGATTTTAAGTCCTTTGGGTGTAAACCGAGAAGTGGGATAGCTGGGTCAAATGATGGGTTTATTCCAAGTTTTCTGAGGAATCTCCATACTGCCAGAGTGACTGTACCAATTTGCATCTCCACTAGTAATGTATGAGTGTATGTTTTTCCCCTATATCCACACCAACACCTATTATTGCTTGTTTTCTTGGTAATTGCCATTCTAATTAGAGTGAGGTGAAATCTTAGGGTAGTTTTGATTTTCACTTCTCTAATTACTAGAGATGATGACACGTTTCCATATATTTGAACCTGTGTGTCTTCTGTTAAGTGTCTTCTCAGTTTCTTATCCCATTTATTGATGAGGTTCTTTGTATTTTTGGTTTAAAGTTTTTTAAGTTCTTTATAAATTTTGGAATTTAGTGTTCTGTCTGAAGTAGAAAAGATTTTCTCCCACTCTGTAAGCTCTCTTTTCACACTACTATTTACTTTGTGGAGAAAAGGCTTTGAATCCATCCCATTTATTGATTCTTGCTTTTAATTCTTGCACTCTGGGAGTCTTGTTAATGAAGTCCTAAACCAACATGATGAAATTTTTCTTTTACTTTTTCTTTTATGTCTATTTGGTGAAAGGTCTCAGGTCTTGATTCCTAGATCCTTAATTCATTTTGAGTTAAGTTTTGTACAGTGTGAGAGATAGGAGTTTAATTTTACTTTTTACTTTACTGCATGTGGATTTTCAGTTTCATCAGCATCATTTATTGAAGAGGTTATGTTTTCTTCATTGTATGTTTTTGGCAACTTTGTCTAGTGTGAGATAACTATTAATCTGGGTTTGTCTGTGTGTCTTCTATTCTATACCATTGTTCTACCTATTTTAGTGCCAATACCATGCTTTTTTTTGTTATGATTGCTCTATAATAGAGTTTAAGGTGTGCTATTGTGATACTTCCTTCTTCACTCTTCCTTCTTGGGATTGCTTTGGCTGTTGTAGGTCTTTTATTCTTCCAGATGAATTTCATGATTTCTTTATCTATTTTTATGAGGAACATCATTGGGATTTTAACTGGAATTGTGTTAAATCTGTATAGCAACTTTGGAAGTATGATGATTTTTTAAAATTTATTTTTATTGCAAACAAATACGATACATGTTGTTTCTCTGTACATGGCGTAAAGTCATACCATTTGTGTAATCATACATTTACATAGGGTAATGTTGTTTGATTCATTCTGTTATTTTTTCCTTCCCCCCACCCCTTTCACCCCTCTTTTCCCTCTATACAGTCCCTCCTTCCTCCATTCTTGCCCCCTCCCATTCCCATTAATGTGTCATCATCCACTTATCAGCGAGATCATTCTTCCTTTGGTTTTTTTGAGATTGGCTTATCTCACTTAGCATGATATTCTCCAATATCATCCATTTACCTGCAAATGCCATAATTTTAGTATTCTTTATGGCTGAGTAATATTCCTTTGTATATATATACCACAGTTTCTTTATCCATTCATCAATTGAAGAACATCTAGGTTGGTTCCACAGTCTGGCTATTGTGAATTGAGCAGCTATGAACATTGATGTGGCTATATCTCTGTAGTATGCTGATTTTAAGTCCTTTGGGTATAGGCCAAGGAGTGGGATAGCTGGGTCAAATGGTGGTTCCATTCCAAGCTTTCTGACGAATCTCCACACTGCTTTCCAGAGTGGCTGCACTAATTTGCAACCCACCAGCAACGTATGCGTGTGCCCTTTTCCCCACATCCTTTCCAACACCTATTGTTGCTAGTGTTCTTGATAATCGCCATTCTGATTGGGGTGAGATGGAATCTTAGTGTAGTTTTGATTTGCATTTCTCTTATTACTGGGGATGTTGAACATTTTTCGTATATCTCTTGATTGCTTGTATATCTTCTGTGAAGTGTCTGCTGAGTTCCTTAGCCCATTTATTGATTGGGTTATTAGTAATTTTGGTGTAAAGTTTTTTGAGTTCTTCATAAATTCTGGCCTTTAGTACTCTATCTGAAGTGCATGAGGTGTAAAGATTTTCTCCCACTCCATAGGTTCTCCCTTCACATTATTGTTTCTTTGCTGAGAAAAAGCTCATGTGCATATATTTCTCACATCCTTGATTTCAAATGACCTTCTAATCATAACATATAGACAAAAATAAAATAATTCAAGCAATATGTGGGGTACATTATAGATGCCTGAACTTATCAGGAGAATTTATTCCCAATCTGGACATGAATACATTCAGCTGAGAATAGAAAGATGCTTATTTTTCCATGAGTCACAGTGCTACAGAGAGACTTGACACTGCACCCTCTCCCCTTGACCTTCTTCTGTGAAGTATCTGTTCAAGTATGACCATTTTGATTATATTAATTCTACCTATCCAAGAATGTGGGAGATCTTTCCATCTTCTAAGATTTTTTTTTCTTCAGTGTTATGTAGATTTCATTGTAGCGGTCTTTCATCTCTTTAGTTAGATTGATTCCCAAGTACTTTATTTTTGAGGCTATTGTGAGAATTCATCACTTAGGATTAAAAATGCATTATATTTATGTGTGTTGATTTTTTTATCCTGCTATTTTGGTGAATTCATTTATGAGTTCTACAAGTTTTCTGGTGGAGTTTTTTGGATTCTCTAAATATAGAATCATGTCATCAGCAGATAGTGATAGCTTGAGTTCTTTTCCTATTCATATCTCTTTAAGTTCTTTAGTCTGCCTTATTACTCTGGTTAGTATTTCAAGCATGATGTCAAATAGAAGTGGTAATAGAGGGCATCCCTATCTTGTTCCAGCTTTTAGAGGGAATGTTTTCAGTTTTTCTCCATTAAGAATGATTTTGGCCATGGGCTTAGCATAGATAGCCTTTACAATGTTGAGGTATGTTCCTACTATCCCTATTTATCTAATGTTTTGAGCATGCAGCAGTGTTGTATTTTATCAAACGCTTTCTCTACATCTGTTGAAATAATCTTATGATTCTTAATCTTAAGTTTATTGGTTTGATGAATTGGATTTATTGATTTCCAAATGTTGAACCAACCTTGCATCCTCCTAATGAACTAGTGTAGTTCATTATCTTAATATTTTTTGTATGCAATTTGCCAGAATTTTTTAAAGAATTTTTGTGTCTATGTTCATCAGGGATATTGGTCTAAAATTTTGTTTCCTTTATGTGTCATCTTTGGTTTTGATATCAGAGTGACACTAGCTTCATAGAATGAGTTTGGAAGGGTTCCCTCCTTTTCTATTTCATGGAATACTTTGAGGAGTATTGACATAAGTTCTTCTTTGAAGTTCTTATAGAACTCAGCTGAGAATCCTTCCGGTCCTGGACTTTTCTTGATTGGTTGACTTGAAATTGCTTGAAATTGATTTGTTTAAATTATGTATGTCCTCTTGGTTCAGTTCGGGAGAATCATGTGTCTCTAGAAATTTGTCAGTAACTCAAGATTTTCTATTTTCTTGGTGTATATATAGATTTTCAAAGGATCTCCTAATTATGTTATGTATTTCAGTGGTGTCTGTTGTGATAATTTCTTTTGTCATCATGAATTCTAGTAATTTGTGTTTTCTCTCTCCTTGTTAGTGTGGCTAAGGGTTTATCTATTTTGTTCACTTTTCTTGAATGCACACCATGCAGTGAATCTTCCTGTTAGTGCTATTTTCATAGTGTTATTGGGTTCTGTGATTTCTTTGTCTACATTTTGTTTGGGAAAATCTATCCCGTGGTGACAGTGGTGTGTTACGGTCACCCAGAATTATTATGTTGTGGCCCTTTGGTTCCTGGAATTCAGAAGGATTCATTTGACATACTTGGATGTGCAGTTTTTTGGGGCATAAATATTTACAATCCTTATATCTTGCTGATTTATGGTTCCCTTAAGCAGTATGAAATGTCCTTCTTTATCTCTTTTGACTAACTTTGGCTTCAAGTCCACTTTTTATGATATAAGGATGGAAACCCCACTTTTTTTTTTACTGAGTCCATGTGCATAGTATGTTTTTTCCCATTCTTCTACCTGTAGTCTGTGGATGTCTTTTTCTATGAAATGAGTTTCTTGAAGGCAGCATATTGTTGGGTCTTTCTTTTCAATTTAATCTGCCAGTCTATGTCTTTTGATGAGTTTAGTCCATTAACATTCAGGGTTATTACTGAGATATGGTTTGCAATCCTGGTCATGTTGGCTTACTTTTGGTTATTAATTTGACTTGGTTTCTCCTTTGATTGGCTTTTTCTTTAGGGTAGTTCCTCCCTTTGCTGACTTCCATTGTTGTTCTTCCTTTCTTTCTCTTGGAATATTTTGCTGAGAATGTTCTCTAGCGCAGACTTCCTATTTGTAAATTCCTTTAACTTTTGTTTATCATGGAAGGATTTTATTTGGTCCTCAAATCTGAAGGTTAATTTGGCAACCATGTTCTTTCAGAGCTTGAAATATGTTGTCCAGGCCTTTTAGCTTTTAGGGTCTGAGCTGAGAGATCTGCTGATATCTGTATTGGTTTCCTCCTATATGTAATCTGATGCTCTTCTCTTGCAGCCTTTAAAATTCTATACTTCTTTTGAATGTTAGATATTTTCATTGCAGTGTGCCTTTGTGTGGATCTGTTGTTAATTTTGTGCATTTGGTGTTCTATAAGTGTGACTATACTTCATGTAAAACCATAGAAATGAAAAGTTGTACCAATTTGTGTACAGTGAATCAAAAAAAGAAATTTGAAAGAAAGAATAAAGGAACCAGATCCAGGATTGTAGCTCAGTGTTGAGTGCCTTGCCTTGCATGTGTGCGGCAATGAGTTTAGTCCTAATCACCACATAAAAATAAAGTAGTTGTGTCCATCTACAACTAAATATTGTTTTTAAAATATAAACAACCAGAGTTGAAAATTTGAAAAAACGTTCAGTTTATCATTATGGCAAATGTAGACAAAGCATACTTTGGAAAGAACACAAAGGGTGAGGCTGGGTAGTTGTTTACTAAAGAGATTAAGTGTGTGACTCATGGATCCTGTAAAATATCCCAGCAGAAACATTGTCAAGCTGTACCAAATGGGACAGACTCTGGGGAAAATAATGAGGACAATAGGACATCTGGTATTGTTCAGGCAGGGCTAATGGGGACTACTTGACTGCAAAGAAGTTCTGTTTTTCTAGAAAAGTAAAGGTACTTCACAAGTGTTTCAGAGTCTGAGGGAAGAGGCAACTGGTTACCCTAAGCCTGACAGGGAGACCACTGCCTCCTCTGTTCTGTTCTGGAGACAGAGCTTCCAGCCCGGGGGACTCATAGGTTGCAGCATCAGGCAGTGAGGATCATTCTCAAACCTCAGAATCCCACAGAGACTGCTCTGCTGAGTTCTCTTTTTGATATTTCTCTTAAAATGAGAATTTATATTCTATGCCTGTCCTACTGTAATATTTTGGAAACAGATAACTTGCTATCTTGTTTTATGTGTTCATAGATGAAGAAAAACATTGCCCCAGGATGATTTATGTCCTGCATTTAATTCAGAACTCACCCAAATGACTTAAATTATGATATTTGAGACTCTGAATTGATGCTGGGATGATGAAGTCTGTGGGGTTGCTGGTGTGGATTGAAATGTGTGTTGCACATGAGAAGGATAAGACATTTGGGTGACTAATGGGTGAGCTATAGTGATTTGAATTAACTCCCCTAATGGAATCCGTCGATGACTTAACCCCCAGTACCTCCAAATGTGGCCATATGTGGAAATCAGTTTTTACACAGGTGATCAAGTTAAAATGAGGTCATCAGGGTGACTCAAATTGAATGTAATTGGTATTTTTATAAAAATGGAGAATGTAGACACAGTCCCAGAAAGACATAGGGGGAAATTATATGAAGACAGAAGGAGCACACCTAATCAGGATGCAGACAGACTGGAGTGATGCTCCTACCTACCAGTGGTGGAATACCTGGGGTTGCCTGAAGACTGAGGAATCAGGGACACGTCCTCTCTTAGATACACCAGAGGAAACCTGGGCCAGCCAACAGCTTAATCTATTATTCCCAGGCTCTGGAAGTTTGAAGTTGTAGTTACGTACCTTTTTGTACTTTATGGTGGCAGCCCTAGGAAACTCACCTGAGATGTTAGACATATATACTTTCACCCAAATTCTGACACTTTCTAGGTGTGTTTATTTGAACTTAATTTTTATAGCTTTCATTTTTAAAAATGTGTTCTTTACAATTATAAATGACAGTAGAATATATTTTGATATATCTTATACACAAAGTATAAATTCCCATTCTTGTGATTGTACACAATGTGGAGTTATACTGGTCATGTGTTCATTTATGAACATAGGGACATTATGGCCAATTCATTCTACTGTCTTTCTTAGTCTCATCCCCCCTTGCTTCTATTTGTTCTGCTTTGATTAATCCTCTGAACTTCTATTTCCCCCCCACACCCCTGCTTATTGTGTGTTAGCATTCACATATCAGAGAGAACATTCAGCCTTTGGTTATTTGGGATTGGCTCTTTTCACTTAGCATGACGTCTCAAGTTTCATCCATTTACTGGCAAAAACCATAATTTCATTCTTCTTTATGACTGAGTAATATTCCATTGTGTACATGTACCACATTTTCTTTATCCAGTCATCTGTTGAAGGGCACCTAGGTTGGTACCCATACCTTAGTATAGCTTTTATTTTCATCATTTGAAATATAAAATGAAAAATATAAAATATAAAAAATATAAAATGAAATATAAAATGGACATAGAAAGTATGCCTAAATGATGTTATTTTAAGAGTTTCATGAAATATGTGAACTACTTAGCCTAGTGTCTATCTCTCATTTGAACTAGAAATTCTGAATGCAAAGCAAAAAAAAATCTCAAAACTTTCTAAATTAGAGGTTTCACAAATTAAATATATGCAACAATAAATAAGATGTTCATGACTACTTACGTTACTTTCCTCTCAATAAGTTTGTTTATTCATATACCTTGTTTGGGAACCTGAGTGGCAATTCTCATCCTCTTGCAGATCTGCTCAAGAATGTTAGATGACCAATTTGGAAACAATTGTGTGTGGAATTTTTCTTGATTGTTATTACCACTTCCTTTAAGTCATTCCAATATTAGTTGATTCAAATTGGTCTATTATAAGAAGTCATAGTAGACATCTTATGAAACTATATTAATGACTTAACAAATGAAGTTATCTTGTTTTGAATCATGCCTTCATTTTCTAATGAAATTTTTTGCAAGTTTATAATTGTAGTGAACCAGCAGTAATTAATTGAATAAATTTTAATGTACTTAATACATTGAATAATTAGGGGAGTGGTAAAGTGATTCTGTACTTTGAATCATAAAGGTGCAATTTGCATGTTATTAAAATATTCAAAAGAACTGCAGTATTAGAAGTAAGGTAACATTCAATTTTAGCTCACTTACATCATTTGGTTAAAAGCAAAATTGGGTAGATAATCATAGGATTAATGAAAAGGTTATGGCTTCTGGAAACAAAAGTTAATTTGAACTTTGTGACAGATTCCAGGAAAACATACTGGGCATCAGTTTTCTCTTTAGTGTTCTGCTAAGTTCTGAACTGATTTCACCCTTTGCATGTATGTCCCTTTTTTCAAATCATCCTCCAATATTGTTTACTTTTAAAAATCATGGCAGGGGTATCTTTTGGTGAAAGTCAGACAGGAATTACTATTACAACGTTGCCTTGCTTAGAGATAAATTTAAACAGCAGAGGGTAGAGGAATTCTTATAGTGAGTGAAGAGTATTATGTTCTCCAACTTTGTATGGAGGGAAAATTCAATGCCACTGTGAATATGACTGGGATCTCGGCAGCAGAGAAGGGTTTGGTTAGTTGGTCAGGGGTTTGAAAAGATAAGATTGGGACAATGTGTGATCCAAGGTGAATACAAAGATGTCATTCCCAGAACGGTTTGCTAATGACCATGTCTAAGAACATGGTGGAGGGACCGCGGGAAAGAGGAAGGAGGAGGTGACAGAAGGAAGGGGATCATGTAAAATTGGTGTACAGACTCTAGTGCATGAGGTCAGTCTGAAGTCTGGGCTTTTGGGCACAATAAAGGAAGTTTGTCCTTGGGGTCCCAATGCTGGCAAGGGTGAAGAGTGTACCTCAGGGGAGGGAAGTGTATTTGGTGTACGATAGTTTGGATTTAATGCTGACTTTCTGTGGTTGAATGGGAGCCTGGAGTCCTGCAGAGGGATGGTGTTGTTACCACATGTGGACGCCTGGATTCCTCCATGGAAGCCTCCATGGTGGCTGAGGAGGATGTGACTCTCAAAACCCTGAGCCTAGAGACCCTATCTTGACCCTTTTTGAAAAAGTGGTCTTATCACTTGAAAATGAACATAATTCTTCTTTCTTAAATTTACAATATTGTATATATATTACTTAATTTTTTATATTACCTAGAAGCAATGAAATCTTAGTAGGCATTGGTAAACTCTTCCTATTGTTTTGCCTGTGGGTATTTTGATGAAGGTCTTTCACATAGGCAAATAGGTTTTTTTTTTTTTCATTATCTATTTTGCTTAGAGCTATCCAGTTCTCCATTAATTGTTCTCTCCAGCCTTTTCTCACAGGCTTCCATTCAAGCATTTTATCTGTGCTTACCTGTCTGGGTATGTTCTGAATCACTCTAGAGTTAGCAAGTCATTTGCTCAGTTTAATCCACAGTTCAAGGTTCTCTAGATATGTTTCAGGAGATACTGATTAGTGGAACCAAATAAAATAGAACTTAAATTTATTTTCTAAAAGTGCACATTCCATTTTTAAGATAAGTTTCTGCTGGTATCTAATATGTATTATTTCTGATTTTATGGGTAGGAAAGTGTCAATATTTTTACAAAGAATGAATACTAATCATCATTCGGGAATATGTTTGAAATGTTTGTAATATTCACTCATTTTATTAATTTATGTATGAAAATGAAATTTTGTAATTTGCTAAGATCTTACATTCAGAATGGATCCAACTCTGAAATTCTTGAGTCTTTCAAAAGATTAAAATGCTCCTTGGGTTTATTGCATGTGATTATCAAATAAAAGCAACCTAAGCTTAACAACGTAGCTAATGTACTCTAAAACCACTGCTACTTTAAATATCTATGAACGATAAAGATTTTCTTTTACCAATTTATCTGTAAAAGTATGTTTTTAGAACAAACATATTAGTTACATTTTTAGAGCACTAAAATGCACAGTATGTGCTGGCAGTGTGCAAGTATTTCAGTATACTTTGTTATGTGAAAAAACACTTCCTTACACTGCAAATATGTTCTTATTCACCAGAATAATTTTGGTTATTTAAAACTCCATAAAATAACTGAATATCCAGTAAATATCTCAAACAAATGAGTTCTTGTAAATCAGTAACATACAAGTGTTTCTATTGATAAGAGAAGAAAATGAGAGGTTTGAGACCCTGTTTGGGTTCACTTAACAATCTAACTTCTAGTTGATAATATTCTTTTGGTTTTTGATTTTAAAAGCATACCCACTTTGAACTCAAGAGACAATGCTCCATTATTGGGGTATGCTGTGATCTGAACATTCATGGCACCCCAAATACACATGTTAAACTTCTAATACCCAGGGTGATGGTATTAAGGGGTGATTAGGTCATGAGGATGAAGCTATTATGAGTGAGATGGGTGCTCTGATAACAGGAGTCTGAGGGAGGTTCTTTACCCTTTCACTATGTGAGGGTGAAATGAGAATATGCTCTCTCCCATACACAGGGTCCTTGCTAGACACCAAATAGTAAGACTTGGAATTCCAGCCTTCAGAAATGTGAGAAATAAATTATTATTGTTTATAAACCACCTAGTCTATAATTTGCTATAGTCACTTAAATAGACTAAAAGGGTATATTTCTAGCATTTGTTTAATTGAATTCACATGTCTCCTGACCCTCAACCATTAAAACATTGATTCTTAGAAAGAGACTCACTCTAAAGTAATAAGCATGAGATGACATATCCTCTTAGGAAAAATTGTGGCTCAATCTATCTCAACAGCACTTCCCTGTGTTCTCAGTCCTCATTCTTTTTCTTTCTTTTAAAGTTCAGGTCATGTTTTGTTCCCACAATAGTGTTACTCAACGTTCTCTAGAGGAACAGAACAAACAGGATATGAATTTGTGATTATTAGGGTATTCATTAACTTGGCTTAAGGGATATGAAGCTGGAGGGTCCCACAGGGTCATATGCATGCTGGAGAGGCAGAGGAACCAGTAGCCATTCAATCCAAGAAGTTGGAGCCTCAGACTCAGAAGGACCAGTGATGCAGCCTCAGTCCAAGGCTAAGGTATGGATGGCTCTGGAGCATTGCTGGTGAGAGGCCATGTTGGAAGAGTGAAAGAACTGAGTCTAATGTTCATGGGGGATGGCAGGAGCTACAGATACACCCTCTCAAGAAGAACAGGACTTACATCCACCTCACGCTTTCCCCTTTTTCCACTATTTGTCTTCAGGCTATTGGACAGTGCCTCTCATATTCTCTCCCCTCAGTTTGCTGTCCCACATGCAAATCATCTCAGACACAACCAGATATCTCCTAATATTGAGCACTTCCTTTGCAGCTTTCAAGTCAATCAAGTTGATAATACAGATTAACCATCACACATGTAAGTGGATACTTTCTTCACCTAACACTTTTCAGATTTAAGGAAGAATTAGGAAATCTCTTTAACTTATGCCCCTAGCAAGCAGTAGCTCTCATTCTGAGTTCCCACATGATGCATGGGTCATGTAATTTGTCTTTCTGCATCATGGACTGCCACAGTCCTTATTTAATGCATTCTAGACATTTGAGATATGGATGCGGAATAAGCAAGTCTCCCTAGGATGCATGCAGGATATGTCTCATACTTGAGGTACTTACCTATGTGTCTCTCCACCTAGAACAGGAAGGCCTTTTCCTAATCTTTACCTTTTTAGCACCTATCAACAGCCTGATGATTTTCCCAAAGGATGAATGAGCTGATGGAAATTGAATTTGAACCACTTTTGGTGAAAAGTTTGCTTATGAAGTCAGCACATGTTCATGCATTGTTCATGCATTATTGAAACTGACTGTACATCTGCTATGTAATAGAATTAAATTAGTATAAAAACAACAATCAAGAATGCTTACTTTTAACTATTAAGTATTAAACTATTTCCCATGTTCAATGGTTTATGTACTCCTATGGTATTTTCTACCAGGAGGGGTCAGCTACTCTCTAGATCCCCATATTTAGAGATAGAGTGTACAGATGATATTAATTGATTATATTGATAGATTTTCCTTTCCAGTATGAACTAAAAAGCTATTTGAGAATTTTACTCAAGGTAGAGATAAGGTAGTCAGTAATGTGATTGTTTAAAAACAGGAAGGGTAAAATCACTGGAAAGAAAACTGCTGCCTCACCACCTTCATAAGAACCATCTTGAGTAAGATGCTCAAACATGATCTAATTACTTTTAACTGATCAAAATTGAGAGCTTTGCTCATGTTCCTTCTACACTAAGAGAGGATTTGTCCCTGATGGAAATAGAGCTCAGGATATATCATGCTGAGGAGAGTGGCTTACTCAGAAAGAAGTACATCCTGAAACAAAGGAAACAAAAGAAAAGGTTTAGAACAGTTTCATTTGTTTTGTACTCAAGTGATTTTTTCCCCTTAACTATGGTAAACTAAGCATATTGAGCAGGAGATGAAAGCAGGAGCTAAAATTGTAATTTTATAATCAATGTAGATCTTTCCTAAGCATCTTCCATGTGTGATGCTCTGCACACTATTATATAATTTGTAACCAAAAACACTTTCATGGATCTTTCCTATGAATTTGGGAACATTTTGATCTGATGGGGCATGAAGGGATGGCAAAGAACCCTCTCTAAACCACAGATCATATAATTAGAGTGAAGCTTTTCTCTAGACTGAAAAGTAATTGCTGGAAGGTGTACATACCAAAATCAATTCCATAATGCATAATGTTGAAGAACTACTATTCCAGTCATCACAACTTTCCTCAGTAATTCTGTCAAATTTTGCAAGTGATTATACCAAAATAGATAATATAGAATTGTGTTGAATTGTGCTACTGGATAGTTGCATTTCCATATTAAACAATTAAAACTACTGAATTATTATTTGCCTATTTGGGGCATACAAAAAATTATCCTGCCACAGAATCTAGAATGAGGCATGTTGTTATTGACACACAGTGAGTTTCTGCTATATCCTGAGTACTGTTGTAGGTTAAGAAGACATGCATCTGCTATAGGATGCCAATGTGAAAAGGGGGAAAATAGTTTTAAAATTTCCAGATGGAATGATGTATACTTTTATTTATTTATTTTTTAATATTTTTTATTTATTTTTTTATGTTTACATAGGGTAATGATGTTTTTTTCCCTTCCCCCCACCCCTCCCACCCCTCCCACCCCTCTTTTCCCTCTATACAGTCCTTCTATCCTTCATTCTTACCGCTCTCCTTAGCCTAACTCTAAACCTAACCCTAAACCTAATGCTAACCCCTCCCACCCCCCATTATATGTCCTCATCCGCTTATCAGCGAGATCATTCGTCCTTTAGTTTTTTGAGATTGGCTTATCTCACTTAGCATGATATTCTCCAATTTCGACCATTTGCCTACAAATGCCATAATTTTATCATTCTTCATTGCGGAGTAATATTCCATTGTATAAATATGCCACAGTTTCTTTATCCATTCATCAACTGAAGGGCATCTAGGTTGGTTCCACAATCTGGCTATGGTGAATTGAGCAGCAATGAACATTGATGTGGCTATATCTCTGTAGTATGCTGATTTTAAGTCCTTTGGGTACAGGCCAAGGAGTGGGATAGCTGGGTCAAATGGTGTTTCCATTCCAAGATTTCTGAGGAATCTCCACACTGCTTTCCAGAGTGGCTGCACTAATTTGCAACCCCACCAGCAATGTATGAGTGTTCCTTTTTCACCACATCCTCGCCAACACCTATTGTTGCTTGTATTCTTGATAATCGCCATTCTAATTGGGGTGAGATGAAATCTTAGGGTAGTTTTGATTTGCATATCCCTTATCACTAGGGATGTTGAACATTTTTTCATATATCTGTTGATTACTTGTACATCTTCTTCTGTGAAGTGTCTGTTCATTTCCTTAGCCCATTTGTTGATTGGATTATTTGTATTCTTCTTGTAGAGTTTTTTGAGTTCTTTATAGATTCTGGAAATTAGTGCTCTATCTGAGGTATGGTTGGCAAAGATATTCTCCCACTCTGTAGGCTCTCTCTTCACATTTCTGATAGTTTCCTTTGCTGAGAGAAAGCTTTTAAGTTTGAATCTATCCCAGTTGTTGATTCTTGCTTTTATTTCTTGTGCTATGGGAGTCCTGTTAAGGAAGTCTGATCATAAGCCAACAAGTTGAAGATTTGGACCTACTTTTTCTTCTATAAGATGCAGGGTCTCTGGTCTGATTCCAAGGTCCTTGATCCATTTTGAGTTGAGTTTTGTGTAGGGTGAGAGATAGGGGTTTAATTTCATTCTGTTGCATATGGTTTTCCAGTTTTCCCAGCACCATTTGTTGAAGAGGCTATCTTTTCTCCATTGCATATTTTTGGAACCTTTGTCTAGTATGAGAAAATTGTATTTATTTGGGTTTGTGTCCATGTCCTCTATTCTGTACCATTGATCAACCTGTCTATTTTGGTACCAATACCATGCCGTTTTTGTTACTATTGCTTTGTAGTAGAGTTGAAGATCTGGTATTGCAATACCCCCTGCTTCGCTCTTGCTACTGAGGATTGCTTTAGCTATTCTAGGTTTTTTATTCTTCCAGATGAATTTCATAATTGCTTGCTCTATTTCTGCAAGGTACATCATTGGGATTTTAATTGGAATTGCATTGAATCTGTATAGCACTTTAGGTAGTATAGCCATTTTGACGATATTAATTCTGCCCATCCAGGAACATGGGAGATCTTTCCATCTTCTAAGGTTTTCTTGAATTTATTTCTTTAGTGTTCTGTAGTTCTCATTGTAGAGGTCTTTCACCTCTTTTGTGAGATTGATTCCCAAGTATTTTATTTTTTTCGATGCTATTGTGAATGGGGTAGTTTTCCTAATTTCTCTTTCTGAAGATTCATCACTTATGTATAAAAATGCATTGGATTTATGAGCATTGATCTTGTAACCTGCTACTTTACTGAATTCACTTATGAGTTCTAAAAGTTTTCTGGTGGAATTTCCAGGTTCCTCTAAATATATAATCTTGTCATCAGCGAACAGGGATAGTTTGAGTTCTTCTTTTCCTATTCGTATCCCTTTAATTTCTTTGGTTTGTCTCATTGCTCTGCCTAGAGTCTCAAGGACGATGTTGAATAGAAGTGGTGAAAGAGGGCATCCCTTGTTCCAGTTTTTAGGGGGAACGCTTTCAGTTTTTCACCATTAGAATGATATTAGCCATGGGCTTAGCGTAGATGGCCTTTATAATGTTTAGGAATGTTCCCACTACCCCAATTTTTTCTAGTGTTTTGAGCATGAAGGGATGCTGTATTTTATCGAATGCTTTTTCTGCATCTATTGAAATAATCATGTGATTCTTAACTTTAAGTCTGTTGATATGGTGAATGACATTGATTTCCGAATGTTGAACCAACCTTGCATTCCTGGGATAAAACCCACTTGATCGTGGTGCACTATCTTTTTAATATATATTTGTATGCGATTTGCTAAAATTTTGTTGAGAATTTTTGGGTCGATGTTCATTAAGGATATTGGTCTGAAATTTTCTTTCCTCGATGTGTCTCTGTCTGGTTTAGGTATCAGGGTGATATTGGCTTCATAGAATGAGTTGGGAGGCTTCCCTCCTCTTCTGTTTCATGGAATAGTTTGAGGAGTATTGGAATGAGCTCTTCTTTAAAGGTTTTGTAGAACTCGGCTGAGAACCCATCTGGTCCTGGACTTTTCTTTGTTGGTAGGCTTTTGATGACCTCTTCTATTTCATTGCTTGAAATTGGTTTATTTAAGTTGTGTATGTCCTCCTCGTTCAGTTTAGGTAGTTCATATGTCTCTAGAAATTTGTTGATGTCTTCGAGGTTTTCTGTTTTGTTGGAGTATAGATTTTCGAAATAGCTTCTGATTATGTTTTGTATTTCACTCGTGTCTGTTGTGATGTTTCCTTGTTCATTCCGAATTTTAGTAATTTCAGTTTTCTCCCTCTTTCTCTTTGTTAGTGTGGCTAAGGGTTTATCAATTTTATTTATTTTTTCAGAGAACCAACTATTTATTTTGTTAATTTTTCCAATTGTTTCTTTTGTTTCGATTTCGTTGATTTCGGCTCTGATTTTAACTATTTCCTGTCTTCTACTACTTTTGGTATTGGTTTGCTCTTCTTTTTCTAGCGCTTTGAGCTGTAGTGTTAAGTCGTTTATTTGTTGATTTCTACTTCTTTTTTTGAATGCGCCCCATGAAATAAATCTTCCTCTAAGTACTGCTTTCATAGTGTCCCAGAGATTTTGATATGATGTGTCTTTTTCTCGTTTACTTCTAAGAATTTTTTTATTTCCCTCCTGATGTCTTCTGTTATCCATTCATCATATAATAGTGTATTATTTAGTCTCCAGGTATTGGAGAAGTTTCTGTTTTTTATTCTGTCATTTATTTCTAATTTCAATCCATTATGATCTGATAGAGTACAAGGTAGTATCTCTATCTTCTTGTATTTGCTAACAGTTGCTTTGTGGCATAAAATATGGTCTATTTTAGAGAAGGACCCATGTGCTGTGAGAAGAAAGTGTATTCGTTCTTTGTTGGATGGTATATTCTATATATGTCCGTTAAGTCTAAATTGCTGATTGTGTTGTTGAGATCTATAGTTTCTTTATTCAATTTTTGTTTGGACGATCTATCCAGTGGTGAGAGAGGTGTGTTAAAATCGCCTAGTATGATTGTGTTGTGGTCTATTTGATTTCTGTAATTGAGAAGGATTTGTTTGACGTACGTGGATGAGCCAATGTTCGGGGCATAGATATTTATGATTGTTATGTCTTGCTGATTTATGCTTCCCTTAAGCAGCATGTAATGTCCTTCTTTATCCCTTCTGACTACTTTTGGTTTGAAGTCCACATTATCTGAGATGAGGATGGATACTCCAGCTTTTTTGCTGTGTCCGTGTGCATGGTATGTTTTTCCCCATCCTTTCACCTTTAGTCTATGGGTGTCTCTTTCTATGAGATGAGTCTCTTGCAGGCAGCATATTGTTGGATTTTTCTTTTTAATCCAATCTGCCAGTCTGTGTCTTTTGATTGATGAGTTCAGGCCATTAACATTCAGGGTTATTATTGTGATATGATTTGTATTCCCGGTCAATTGACTCATATTTGTTTTTGACATGATTTGGTTTCTCCTTTATTTGGCTATTCCTTTAGGCTAGCGCCTCCTGTTGCTGATTTGCATCGTTGTTTTTCATCTCTTCCTCATGGAATATTTTGCTGAGAATGTTCTGTAATGCTGGCTTTCTTTTTGTAAATTCCTTTAGCTTTTGTTTATCATGGAAGGATCTTATTTCATCGTCAAATTTGAAGGTAAGTTTTGCTGGGTATAAGATTCTTGGTTGGCATCCGTTTTCTTTCAGGGCTTGGTATATGTTGTTCCAGGCCCTTCTAGCTTTTAGGGTCTGGATTGAAAAATCTGCTGATATTCTTATTGGTTTCCTTCTGAATGTAATTTGATTCTTTTCTCTCGCGGCCTTTAATATTCTGTCTTCATTTTGTATGTTAGGTATTTTCATAATAATGTGCCTTCGTGTGGGTCTGTTGTAATTTTGTATGTTTGGAGTTCTATAAGCCTCTTGTACTTGATTTTCCATTTCATTCTTCAGATTTGGGAAATTTTCTGTTATTATTTCATTGAATAGATTGTTCATTCCTTTGGTTTGTTTCTCTAAGCCTTCCTCAATCCCAATAATTCTTAAATTTGGCCTTTTCATGATATCCCATAATTCTTCTAGATTCTGTTCATGATTTCTTACCATCTTTTCTGTTTGGCCAACTTTGCTTTCAAGATTAAATAATTTGTCTTCAATGTCTGAGGTTCTGTCTTCCAGGTGTTCTATCCTATTGGTTATGCTTTCTATGGAGTTTTAACTTGATTTATTGTTTCCTTCATTTCAAGGATTTCAGTTTGTTTTGTTTTCAGTATCTCTAACTCTTTATTGAAATGATCTCTTGCTTCCCGTATTTGGTCTTTTAACTGTTGATTGGTGCGATCATTTAATGCCTGCATTTGCTCTTTCATCTCCTCCTTCAATGCCTGCATTTGCTCTTCCATCTCCTCATTAGCTTCCCTGATCATTTTAATTACGTACACTCTGAACTCCCTTTCTGACATTTCTTCTGCTGTGCTGTCATTGGGTTTTATTGATGTAGTATCTAGGTTTGTTTGGGACATTTTCTTCCCTTGTTTTCTCATATTGGTCAGTTGTCAGTGGGACCCTGAGATATTGCAGTTTTCTGCTATTGGCTTATCGTGTCCCGGTAGATTTCCAGTGTATCACCTCCCAGCCTTCAGTAGCCTGATGTCTTGGAGGAATCTGATAAAGCAGCGCATCCGAAGAAAACTGCCCCTAGCCCCCTATTGGTTCCACGGTTTGGAACTGGCTCTGTGCGGAAATGCTCTCACTGTGGGCCTGCACCCTGCAGCTGGCCGTGTGGGAGGAGCCCACTGCCGGAGTGTGGAAGGCTACTTTGGGAAGACTCTAGGTGCCCTGCCTGGCTCCGATAAGCCACCTCTATCTGGGCCGAGCTTTACCCAGTGGGCAGACTCACCTGTGGCTCTATTTCAGTCCGAGTCTCTCAATGCCTCCCCTTCTTAACTCCTGGGTTCTGGAGCGACTGGGGGTGCAGTCTCCCTCTAGGCCGCCATCTTGGATCGCCTGATGTATACTTTTAAAAATATAAATATCATATGCGTTAAGAAAAACAGGATCATATCTACCTGAAACATATTTTTTATGCAAATACATTATATTTACATGCATCTCATTCTACTTGATTAAATATAAAGCATGTCATGATTCTTTTCAAAAAACCATCATTCACTTAGGTACTCAAAATGCCTACTTTTGAAAAGACAGCAATGTAAGTAGTGTTTTGTGATTGCAGAAATATTTTGTTGCTGACCTGTTTAATATGCTTAGTGTTTTCCTTTTTGAAAATTAATTCTAGAAATTTCTCTGTTTGTTGTATGTATGCATGGGTATGTTTTCTGTGTATGTGTTATGTGTGTAGTATTCAGTGATGTGCATTGGTGTGTGTGGTATAGTGCCTGAAGGTGTATGACAGAGCTCTTTGTAATATGAATGTTTTATAGTGAACTTGGATATTACTAAACATTTTGGTCTTTATAGCCAGGATCCTTTATTATTATTATTGTTTATTTATTTATTTATTTTTTTGCGGTACTGGGGATCGAACTCAGGGCCTTGTGCTTGCAAGACAAGCACTCTACCAGCTGAGCTATCTCCCCAGCCCAGCCAAGATCCTTTAGGATCAATTCTCTGAGTCTTCCTTTGAGGTTGGTGTGTGAATATTTCACCTAGAGATTAGTATTGTGTCAGGAAGTCACTTTCCTTAAATCTTTACCAATAAAAGCCTAGTTGCTACTTGATTCTTTCCCATATTCCCAAATTCAGTGAAATAATAAACAGCCTGTATGCTCAGATTCTTCTTCAGAGACATCCTCACTTGTTCTTAAGAAATGGCCCATGTTTACTGAGGTACCCTTTTTCAGCTGCTTCCTCCCATAAAAGAATGCTTTTCCCCCCACCTCTGTGTAAGTTCAGGCCGTCTTGCTGATGTTAGTACATTTCTGTAAAAACTGTTTATCTTGCATTGGAGTACACTTCATTAGACAAAATCCAGAACATGACTTTAAAATGGAAAACAGGTTCTTCTTTTTCCTCATACGAAACTGCTGTGGAACTGACTCTATTGCTCTGAGGAACCCTGCATTTTTACAGAGTGGGCCTAGGAGGTGAACTCTCAATATGGTAGAAGGCTGTTCTCTATTCTCAAAAGTCCAGCGGGAAGAATTTCAGATTTGCAGGCAAATCTTGAGCCACATTTTCACCCTAAGGCTGTGTTTTCTTGACAACCAAGCAGCAACCAAGAAGTGATCTTTGACTTGAGGACCTTCGTTTTTTTGAGGGAGATATACTTGATAAGAGACAGTTTAATTTTCAGACTAGTCACATCCTGGTTCATTTATATTTTTGGAAAATTCTTACTGAAAACTAAATAAGTCATTCTTCAGATCATCTCTCTTGTTGCATTTTGCTATAAGCATTGAGGAGTTTCCTTATCAGGCTCATTGAGTTATGTTCCATGTCACTTCAGATGACTTCTGTCAACTTTCCACCATGATATAATGGGGGTGGGTCTTCTGCCAGCTCCAATGCCACTTTCCAAATTTTCCTTGAAATATTTCACTGACATCTTCGTTAAAACTTTCAAAGCATCCACTGACACTGTCACAAGACCCTTCAGTTCTAATTAACGGTTCCCCTGTGACCCTTCTCCTTCAATCCAGGAAGCCAACACCACGTGTTTTTGGTTTGGGGGACTGGAACCATTTGAGCTTTCCTGTTTACTTGCCCGTCGCGTTCCCTTCTGCCTGCAGAGAGAGACACGACACACTGGTTGTTCGTCAGAGCTCTTTATTGTTCCTCTTCTTCCTCTTTCTCCTTTCTCCTCCCCCTCTTACAAGGAAGTCATGGCCATTATATATAAATCATGAGCCAATCAGGTTACAGAGCATGTGGGGAGAGCATGATAACAATGTAATACAATAAGGGCAACAAGAGGGCACGCAGCGAGCATGAGTCACCTTGTCCAATCAGAGCAGTCCATTCTGGCACTGGCTTAGTGCCAGGCCAACTTCCTTAAGCAATGTTAGCTGTTTGTTGCAAACCAGGGGCCCCGGCTCAGTGCCAGACTAGGGTGGGGTCCTCGATGTTGCAAACTGGGCCGCCCCGGCTCAGTGCCAGACTAGGGTGGGGTCCTCGATGTTGCAAACTGGGCCGCCCAGGCTCAGTGCCAGACTAGGGTGGGGTCCTCGATGTTGCAAACTGGGCCGCCCAGGCTCAGTGCCAGACTAGGGTGGGGTCCTCGATGTTGCAAACTGGGCCGCCCAGGCTCAGTGCCAGACTAGGGTGGGGTCCGCGGTACCCGGACACTTGCCTATCTGGAGCTTAGGCCAGGATGACTGAAAACAGTAATTATTAACCAGCAATATACACTGGACTCCTCTATGTGGCTTGGTTTGCACATAACATGGGAGCCAGAAGGTGTACAGACTTCCTAGACTTACTCAGGTATTGTAGTTGTAAAATTCCTATCATTAAAGTGGCAGTTCCATTGCTTTTTGTGACTCAGTCTCAAAAGATAGCTAGCATTATTTATGTTCTATTGCAGTTTAAAGTCACAGATCTGCCCATATTCAAGGGTGGAATCCATTTTTGATATAAAATGATAATGTCTCATTATAGAAGGAAATGTGAGAGATAAGAATTGTTGCTTTCATCTTCTAAATACAAATTGTATCAAAATTACCATACCAAATATATTTCTGTTAGTGGCTGAATTATATCATCCCCCAACAAACTTCACATGTGAAAACCCTAACCCCCAGGATCTGAAAATATGACTGGATTTGGAGATATAAAACCTTTAAAGGGAAATTAAGTTAAAATCAGATCATTGGTATAAACCCTAATGATGATTGTGTCCTTTTAAAGAAATTATTTAGATACACAGAGAGACACTAGGGATAGGCACATACAGAGGCCAGATGAAGTGAGGACACAGTGAGATTCCTTGGCTATCTACAAGCCAAGGAGAGATGCCTTAGGAAAAATCAAGTCTGATAACACCTTGTTGCCTGTGAATTGTGGAAAAATAAAGGTCTTTCGGTTAAGCCACATTATGTGCTATTTTGTTATGGTAGCTCCAGAAAACTAACTGCTTTTCCTTTTATTTTAGAAAGTTATAGTTAAAATTATTCCCCAATTAAAGTATCCAGGATATTTATTGAGAGAAAAATCTAAATTAGAAACATGGAAAGTGGAAAAATGTATAGCTCAGGTCAACAATTAGTAAATACTTACTGAGGTATAAAATACCTGTATGAACCAAAACCGGCAGTGATATAATAGAAACCATATACCTTTCTCCCAGGAGGATACAGTAGGAGTTTTCAAAACTATTCTGTGAAATGATAATTTTGCTGTACACAAAACAGTGTTCTCTTTCTCTTTCTCATACCCTTCCCACTCCATGGTATTTTTCCTCCATGGGCTACATCAGTGTGTTTTGTGGTGGGTTAACTGAAGTGTGTTCAATCCAGATGCAGTAAAAGGTATACTAGAAGTCTTACTCTAAGGGATATCCTTTTATCTCCAAATTGGAATATGCTTTACAACCATAAATTACATTTCCAGATTGACTGGTTTATGTAAACCTAAATATTTTAATTTATTATCAAAACAAAACCATATGTCTAAATGCTTCAGAAGTTGTTCCTTTTTTAATCAGCCCATCTTGAGCAAACATGTGTGTAATCTCTATTAAGTGAGAAATAGTAAGTAACAATTCTGTGGTGCCTTCACATATTGGAGTTTTCCAAAGAGAAACAATTTACATTGTCATAATGCATTGTGGATAGAAAATATTTTTCCTCTGAAAATACATCATTTGCACCCTACTTACTTTAGACTGGATGCCCATTAAATGTGTTTTGAAGAAACATGCAAGTGTTAGAAAATAAATAGTACTCAAGCATCTGGCAAACAGTCATAGCCACAAACACATATATATGAGCAATAATCTGATGTAAGAAAGTTCTTAGATATGCACTTGGTATCACAATCCTTAATGAGAAATTTGGCTTTATGAAGTCAAATTCATGGAAACACCATTTTAAAATTATGTCAAAAAGTTTTTTCTTGATTGGTCTGCTCAGGGAAGACTGTCAATTAGTTTTAATTAGTATTAATTTCTTAATTTTAAAATAACATCTTGCATTGCATAATTTTGACTGACTTTACACATGCACATTTCAATCTCATTTCTGCCAAAAGTCTTCTGAAGCATTGAAAATCATACTTTCAAAATTCTATGATGACAATTAACCAGGTTACAAAAGAAAAGTGGTATAGGAGGGCCTTAAATTTTATTTATGCACAAACATGAGTACAAATGTTTATATGTATGTATGAGTGAAGGCATAGAAAGCAACAAAAGGAAACACATCATTTAATAATAGCACTTGCTTCTAGATACTGAGAGTACATTATCTCCTCTGAGTTTTAATTTGTTTGTTCCCCAGTGAGAAAATGTGTACAATTACTGTTACAATTAAGAATAAAGTATGTACATGTTATGTGAATCCTGGCATTGATACACACCACACAACTTTAGAACTATGTCACACCAGTGAAAGATTGGGAGATAGAACAAATGCCAAAATAATCCCATCATGTCTCTAGAACACAAGTATGCCCTCCTCTTCAAAGCAGTGACTTAATGTTTTAGATATTTTTAACTTTGTGGGGTGCATGTGCGTGTTTGCTTAAGCTATTCAGTAGAATTATGAGTCAGAGATTAGAAAAGGCCTAATAATTCAGAAATGGTCATGGAAAGACTTGAGGTGATTAGATGTAGAGCAATATTGACTGAGAATGGTTCATCACAGTGGCTTATCAATGATGGTGTCATGACCTTCAGGTGCAGGTTGATGTCCCTTTGGGTTTAGTCATGGCCAGTATGTAACAGTAAGGAATCACCACTCTTAGTCCACCTCTCTCCAATTATATCAACTACTGGATTGAAGAGCAGAGGTTCTGTTTATTTAATGAGTTGATAACATCATATCTGTAGGAAGAGTGAATATTCTCATTGGCAGAATAAGTATTCAAAAAGGCTTTGGCAGTCTAGTATGATGACCTGAATTGATAGAATATTTAACACCTTATGGAAAGAACTATGGTTTAACACAGTTCTCTGGAGAAGAATGTTTTCCTGGAGGATATAAATAGATCTATAAGCATGTTTATTGTGGGAATGGGCACAATGAAGTTTGAGGAATCTCATGATAAGCCACCTGTAATCTAGAGAATCAAGAAAGTTTCAGATGTTGGCCTGAGAACTGGGAAATTGAATGTCAAGGAATGGGAGAAGATGGGTGTGCAAGCTCAGGGAGAGAAAGGGTTTACCATTTCTCCTCTTGCCTGTTCTCTTCAGGCTCTTGGGTGGATGATCCTTACCTGCACTGGAGAGGGTACATCTTCTTTACTCAGTCTACTTATTCAAATTATACTCTCTTCCAGAAACACCATCTGCAGACTCACTCAGAAATAATGTTTTACCAGTTACCTGGGCATCCATTAACTCAGTCAAGAGGACACACAAAATTACCATTAGATTTTATAGATATCTGTAAGCATTAAAATTTGGTGGTGTAAATACATGTTCAGAGAAGATAGATCGGGATGATAGGAGACTCCAAATCACCTGATACACCCACATCACACTGGGAATTGAAAAACGCAGAATATTTTGTCCAGATATGAGAAAGTATGAATTCCAGAACAGTAGTCTTATACTTTATTGCAAATTATCAATAGACTGTATTTCACATGGTTCTATAGGTGTGGGATAATCTAGAGCCAACATGTCTAATCTAATTTGATAAAAATTTTCTAAAATGAGGCATGACCTTTTTGACAATTTAGAAGAAAAGAAAGTAGATTGATAGGTAGAATTTAAACATTGGGTTAATTATTACTGCACAGAAATTAGTCATTACACTTATGGTCCTTTTTAATTGTGAAAGAGTCCAATCCAAAGTCAATAATATAAATGCACAGACAGGGAGCTTCATCATATGACCAATGATTCAAGACTGTTGAACAGCACCATGCTTGATCACTCCTATTTTAGGACTGGTTCAAGATAAAATACTCTCTTTGTAGCACAGGATAATTTTGAACAAATGTTAAAATGTACTTTGAACATTTATATAAGTTCATCAACATATCTTTGGAAAATTAGAGATCATTATTCACCAAGTTTCAACTTCTGAAAGCTCACTGATCCAAAACTAAAACAAGGAATAAAACTTGTTTCAAAATTATTTGCTTTATCCTTAAATTTTTGTTACCTGTAAATGGGGAAAAAACAGGTGTCAGGGTCATGTAGGTGAATTATAATATTTTACATGTCAATGAAGTAAAAATCATCTATCATATCCCAGAGTATTATTCTCCATTCCAAAAGCTGAAAAAAACTTTTTATTAATTGCCATTGTGCCTCAGATGTGAAACAAAGAATTAAAATTCTAAGACTTCGAAATAAAACTACACACAATATCAAAAAACAGTAAAACATTGTCTAAGCAACCTATGGAGACATTAATAAGATGTCAAAATTAAAATGATGCCACTGTAAATTACAGTAGCACTTTTTAAAAATGGAGCTTGAAGACCTGTATTTATATGAGTGTACACTGCCACACATTTCAAACTAATTATTCATGCCAGATGTGTAGGAGGTGCAATAAGTGTTCCAAAGCTCAGGGATATACACTCCAAAAATAGGACATTGTTAAAAGTGAGCTACAAATTTCTGCACGTTTTCATTGTTACTTCAAATCAGCTTTCTTATTCATTCTTAAACATGCTTACTTTCTCCAGTCTATATGCATTATTCCACATATATATGTAACTAAAATTTATAAGTACATTTTTTGTATTCTTATATCCTAGCACTCAGCATAGAACATGTAGATCAGTAAAGAAGTGTTTGGTAAAGGAACAAATAAGTACAATGAATTACTGCATAGCTTTAGAGCTAATAAGAATGTGATATATATTTTAATGGAAAATGCTAATGAGCAATTTAGTAGAACAAATACTATTTCAAGATTATTATTTTGTCAACAGACTGTTTCCAATGACTTCAATCTGGTTTTTCTCATTAAAAATTACTTGCATAGTGCTTAAATGTATCTATGTTAGAAAGCGTACATACCTCGTATTCTATCAGAAACTGTTAACTGTATGTTATCTAGAATTATTCATCACTTCATGATTTTGTGAATTTTGTGATTTTGTGAATTTGTGATGCATAAACATTAATGATCATATCAGTTAGATGGATAATTTATAATTTGGTAGATAATATAATTTGAATTTGCTAATTTTTAGTATAGTAAATTCTAGTATCAGTTTTAAACTTTATATCTAAAAGTAATTAAGAAAAATAACTCATTTTCACATATCTGGTCATTTTCTCAGTTATGATTTCTATGTTATATATACATATATAGCAATTAGATCTGTGATAATTATTTTTTCTTTGGCAGTGAACATGATTTGTGTAGATTTCATAGATATGAACATCTTCAAGTTATAAGCTAGATGTTTATATATCTATATTCTATATAGATGTTCATATCTATATAACATAGTGCATCTTTCATTAGTGTGAGTTTTGTTACAATTAAGGAATCAATGTTGATGCAGTATTATTAAAGCGCAGAGCTCATGTGAGGTTTCAATCTTAGTCTATTTGGGTTACTATAGATAAGTACTATAAATGTGGTGGCTTATAATTGATCTAAATTTATTTCTCATATTTGAGAGCCTAGGAAATCCAAGGTCAGGTGCTGAGAGTTTTGCTGTCTGGTGATAACACACTTACTGATTCATACTGTCTGCTTGTTCTGTCCTCGCATGGCAGAAGGTGCAAGGCTACTTTCTGGGGCCTAATCTCATTTCTGAGGGCTTTACCTTTTTGACCTAATTACTTCCCAAGAACCCACATCTTAGTACCATCACATTGGGAGTTAGGCTTCATGGGCAAGGGACACAGATTCTCAGGTCATAGCATTCTGCTCCTGGTCCCCCAAAACTCATAGACTTCTCATATCAAAATGTATCATTTCCATTCCAATTGCCCTACAAGTCTTAGCTCATTCCAACTTCAGCTGTAAAGTCTAAAACCAGAGTCACCTTTAAATCAGATATGGGTGAGATGCAAGTTATGTTTCATCCAGAACCAAGTTGCTCTTTAACTATGAACCTGTGGAAATCCAGTAAGTATGCACTTCCCAAATACAGTGATGGACCAGGCACAGAACAGATGTTCTCATTCCAAAATATAGAACTCACAAAGAAGAATGGGTCAGGAGTTTCCAAGTAACCCCAAAATGTTTAAGTCTTGAGAAGGATCTTTAATTCAAGGGTCTGAGCTGTTGTTAGAAAAATAAGAAGAAAAACCAATAAAAATCAAATTCATACTTATCAGAAGGGCATTTTACTTTCTGAAAAACAGCTGTTATCAAAACGTATTGCTTTCCTTTCAGATCAGTGTAGTCTAATTATGAATATATAAAGGGTGATTTGTACATTGCTCAAAAACAACTAGAGTTAGCTTTCTATTTTAGCTTTCTATTTAATAGACTTAATTTTTAGAGCACTTTTAGATTCTCATCATAATCAGAAGTATAAAGATTTCTCCATACATTTCCCCCACCCCTCCCTCCACACCTTCCTTTACCATCAACAGCTCTCACCGGGGTCGTTTAATCATTAGAATCAATGAACCAACTTTTACATATCATATATATATACATATCATATATATATACATATCATATATATATATATATAGTTGTAAGTAGACACAATACCTTTTTTTAATTTTTATTATTTTTATGTGGTGCTGTGGATCCAACCCAGGCCTCACTTGTGCTAGGTGAGCACGCTACCACTGAGCCACAACCCTAGCCCTAGTTCATTATTCAGCTGAATAATGTCATATAAATGCATTGATTGGTTTATCCATTCACAAATTCAGTACATCATGGTGGATTTCAACTTTTGCCAATGATAGATTAAGATGCTAAAAAACATTTATGTGCAGGTTATGTAAATGTAAGTTTTAAACTCTTTGGGTACATAGCAAGGACCGGGAATCAGGATTTTATGAGTTTAATTTTGTAAGAAATGTCAAACTGCCTTCCACAGTGGTTTTACAGCTGTGAGTCTCTGACCACCATAAATGAGAACTCCTGGTGCATTTCAACCTTTCCAGCATTTGCCTTCCTCAGTATGGAACTTTCACCATTCTAGTACATATTATTGTTTTAATTTGCAATTTCCTAATGGCTTTGATGTTGAGCACCTCTTATTTTTTACCTGTATATCATGTCTGGTGAGGTGTCTGTTTAGATCTGCTCACTTTTAAAAAGTGTGGTGTTCATTTATTGTTGAGATTTAAGGTTCTTCAAATAATTTTAATGAATCTTTTATGAGATGTGTTTTGTGAATAGTTCTCCCTATCTCTGGCCTATCTTCTTTTTTTTTGTCATTATCTTTCACAGGACAGAGGCTTTTGATTTAAAATAAGTCCAACTTAAGATTTTTTTTTCATGAATTTTGCTTTCAGTGTTTGTATCTAAAAAGTTATCACCAAATCCAAGGTCATTTAGATTTTTCTCCCACTTTATCTAGAAAGTTTTTTCCTTTGGGGTTTACATTTATGCCTATATTGTTTTTTGAGTTAATTTTTGTGAAAGGTGTGAGATGTGTCTAGAATAGATTTTTTTTAATTTATATGATGATGTTCAGTTTTCCCAGCACCAGTTGTTGAAGAGACCATCCTTTCTCCATTGAAGATTCTCTCCTTTGTTAAGATTAGTTGACTGTGTCACTTTGGATCTACTTCTGGGTCATCCTTTGACTGCGTTGTCTTTTCTTTACCAAATGTCACACTATCTTGATTCCTGCATCTCTGTAAGTCTTAAGATTTGATGGTGCCCATTTCCTATTCTCTGTTCTTTTCTAGTATTCTATGGGGTAATTCAGTGTCTTTGCTTTTCTATATAAATGTTAGAACTAGCTTGTCAATAGCACAGTTTAACTTTCTGAGTTTTTTTTTTTTTCTTTAAATACTGCTTTTAGTTGTAGATGGACACAATACCTTCATTTTTATTTATTTTTATGTGGTGCTGAGGACTGAACCCAGTGCCTCACATGTGCTAGGTGAGTGCTCTTCCACTGAGCCACAACCCCAGCCTACTTTCTAGATTTTAAAAATATAATTACAATTTTCAATTAAAAATTATTTGACAAATAATAATTGTTCATATTGATGCATAAATTTTTTTGAAATCTTGTTTGGTTCTACATTGAATTTGTAGATTAAATTGGGAAAAACTGAAATTTTAATTGAGTTTTTCTCTTCATAAACATGAAATTTTTTTTTAGTTTTTTGAAAATTTTTTAAAAAGTTGTATTGTTTTCCTCATGTTGATCTTGACCATATTTTGTTAGATTTAAACAAAAGTATTTCATTTCTGAGGATGCTAATGTAAATGCTATTTTTTGGGGGGGCGGTGCCAGATTGAACTCAGGGGCATTTAAACATTGAGCCACATCCCCATCCCTTTTTATGTTTTATTTTGAGACAGGGTCTTTCTAAGTTGCTTAGGACCTTGCTAAGTTGCTGAGGCTGGCTTTAAACTTACGATTCCCTGACTCAGTCTCCTCAGCTGCTGGGATTACAGTTATGTGCCACCACACCTGGCATACTGGTGTGTTTTTAATCTCAAATTCCACTTGTTCATTTCTGGTACATAGGCATGTAGTTGACTTGTATTCCTTCTGTAACATATATTCTTCAACTTTGCTATAATAGTTTATCAGTTCCAGGAGTTTTGGGTCAATTTCTGGGAACTTTCTCCAAGGACATCCTATAATCTATGAACAAAGACAGCTTCATTTCTTTTTTCCCAATCTGCATGTGTATTTCCTTTTCTTTTCTCAGAGCATTACCTACATAGGACTTCCTAGAATGATATTCAAGAAAGTGATGAGAGGGGCTCATATTTATTTGCCTTGTTCCTGAGCTTAGCAGGAAAGCTTCTAGTTTTTCACCATTGAATACAACATTAGTTATATAGGTTTTGGATTTTGTCAAATTTTTTTTGCATCTATTGGTATGATCACATTAATTGATTTTTAAATATAAAGTCAGACTTGTATATATAGGATAAATTCTACTTGGTTCTGGTATGGTATTTCTTTTTGTAGTGATATGAAATATAAAATTTTGTATGAACTTGATAATATTTTCCTAGTGATTTTTGATTTTGTTTCTATACTTTTCCTGTAATATCTTGTCTGGTTTTGGTATTGTTAGGGTCCAATATTGACTGGTCCCCGATATCGACTGATCCCCAGAGAGTCAAAGTGCACACACGGTAATGCAAGACACACAACGAAGTTTTATTGCAAGCTCGAGCCTGGACCACAACCAGCCTCTCAGACCATTGCAATGGCTGAGTGGGGAGCGGCCCAAGGGGTGAGAAAGCCCTCTGTTTAAGAGATTTCCAAGCATTCACCCACAAAGACCTGTACTTTATTGGTTAACATTTGAACAGCTAAACATTAGTCCTCCTCTGGTTGGGTCCTGCCAATCTATTTGATTCTCATTGGGTCCCGCCAGAACTGAACCATCCTAGAGGAAGAAGGGAGGAGGGAAGGGGTGAACTATGCAGGAGATGAGTCTGGGTTAGGCCCCCTGTCCTTGATAGATAAGGTTTCTAGGCAGCTGCACATTCCTCAGACAAATACCTCTAACAACCTCGATAAGCACAGGGGCCCAGCAGTCCTGTTTGTGCTGTATTGGCTCTTGAGGGTGCAGTCGCAACTGCCTGCATCCTGGTGATTAAGACAGTTAGCTGCACAGGTATCACTCTGTTCTCAACAGTATTAGTGCAGTGCCAGCCTCACAGAATGAGTTAGGATAGATATCCTCTCCTCCTGTCCTCTAAGAAAGACCATAGAGAATTGATATAATTTTTTTTAAATGGTTGGTAGAATTTACAAGTGAACCTTATCTGAGCTTGAAATTTTCTGTTTTCATAGAGACAAATAATTGTTTCAGCTTTTAATAGATATAGGCCTATAGAGTTTATTTTTTCTTGTGAGGTTTTGGAAGATTATGTCTTTACCCAATTGGTTCATTGTACCTGAGTTACCAAATTGGTGTACATAGATTCATTTCATGATGCATTTAATATCTATGGCCTTATGCTTTATGTTGGTGACTTTCATTTCTGATATTAGTACAACCTTGTGTACTGATATTAGTACCAACTTCTCTTTATGTTAACCTGGGTACAGATTAGTGATCTTTTTTAGTTTTTGTCTTGGAATTTCTGCAGTTGGAATATAATCCTACACATGGATTTTTTTCTAGCATTTATTCTGTGTAGAGTTTGCTGAGTTTCCTGGTTCTATGCTTTGTTTTCTGACATTAATCTTGAGAAATTTAGTCATTTTTGGCTTAAAATATTTTTCATTTTCCTTTTCTTCTTCTTATGTTATTCCCAGTACATGTAGTGATACCTTTTTATTTATTCTACAACTCTTGAATATTTTATTCAACTTTCTCACTCTTTTTTCTCTTTCATTTTCTGTTTTGGAATATTATATTGACACTTAGTCAAGCTCACTAACCATCTCTAGTCTACTTCTGAGCAATCAAACGTAGTGTTTATTTCTATTAGAATGTTTTTGTTTCTAGTATGCCTGTTTTATTCTTCCTTAGAATTCCATCTGCCTCCTCACATTGTTCTTGGAATTTACTACTTTCCACTTTATCCATTATCATTTGAGTTGTGGTTATTTTAAATTCATACCCAGGCATTCCTGCAATATATGAGACTTCTGGTACTTGCACTCTTTCCTTAAATGGTGCTTTTTGCTTCTAAGTCTGCATTGTAATTTTTGCTGAAAGCTGATATGGTGTACTTAAACTGATAATAAACTAATGTATAAGTCATGTAGTGATGAGATGTAAGGTGTGTGCAGAAAAGTTCCATAGTTTCATAATTAAATGTCAGTCTTTTAGTTGGCTGGTGCTCTGGATGTGACCCTTGCAAGTGTTTCTCTTCTTACTCCTAGGGATTACAGAAAGGCTAGACAGGACTGGAGTATGGTATTGCCTTTTTCTCTTGTTACTGGGTTCTAGTAAATTCCTTGTAGGTTAAAGTATCATAAATATTTTCTACTAAAGGATGATTTTGTTAATATGAGCAGGATACTCTGTGGCCATTTTCAAAATACTTTCCACACCCCCTGCTGGAAGCAAAGGGAATTTTTCCCAGTCTTTGCCCTGAGACCATGGTGGGGCTCCGGATGGAAAACCTCATAGAAGTTCACAGATTTTTCACACCTCCCTGTTTTGTTTTTCATTTTTCTTCAGACTTGTCTGTTCACCAATTTGCCAATTAAGGTTTATGTTTTCCTACTTCAATCACCCAGAAGTTTCTACTTCTGGACTTGTGGTTTAGCCCACTGTGATTCCTGTATCCACAGTCTGCCCCTTCTGTTTAGAGGGCGGTCCTTGGACTGAGACCTCAGTTCTCTGATCTAAAAAGAATGGTTCAGTTTCAGTTTGTTCAGTGTTTTTCTTCTTGAGAGGATTGGTATGATGATTTCCAAGCATTGTATTTGCCAGAAGGAAACCTGAAAGTCTTAGTTTCCATTTTTTAGAAATGAAAATCACATTTTTAAAATAATGAGATGTATGAAAATTATAGTTTGGGGGCAGCATGGGAAAATCATCAAGCTTTGAACAGGGTCTTGGAATTTGATTCAGGAGCTATGATCTATAGCTAATTTTCTGTAAGGTCTTCATCATTCTAAGTATTTATACCCCAGTTTCCTCATCTTTCATATAATAAACATTAGGTTAGTTTGGGGAAAGACTCTAAACAGTATATAAAAACTAATAAGCATGAGTAATGTTTGTAATTGTTGTAGCAGCAGGGAAAAAAGTACAAAGAAAAACGATTCTTAGAATTTCCCAAATAAAGCACTGTTTATAATGACTAGTGTCCTTTCTTGTGAGTACATGCTAAGATGGTTTAAGATACAAGTAGGAGAATACTTAATAGGAACTCAAATGACAAGGTTACTCATGATTTACTCAACAAGAAATTTGGATTTCAACAGAGCATTGGTTCAAGAAAACTACTGTTTTTAAAAATAATTCAATTACTAACAAGTTGGTGGAGGGTACAGGGATTCTGAAAAGGTCGGCATTATAATGGACTTTATACGGAGAATAATCAGGTTCATGTACAGCCTAACCTCCTTTTGTCTGCTGTTCAACCAACATTTTCCCACCACCTCTAGAACCTTATAGGGATTCAGAGAATGTGAGTGCATAATTGCTTGCATGGAAGAAGTCAGTAACTGAACCCAAAATGTCCAGCCAGTCATTTCAATTAGTATCATCACAGCAGTTATGGTTTCAATCCTCCTGATGGAACATTGCCAGCACTCTCACCTTTCCTATGTGATGTCAATAGCTGATCCATAGACTGGAGGTGTTTCCTAACCACATGGAAAGACAAGCCCAGATTAGAAAAAGGAAGAAAGCTGAATTTAATTTCCTAAAATCTCTGTATAGAAAAAAAAAAATATAATTTAACAACTATCATTGTTAAGGAAAAATCTTTAATGATCTCTTTGGGTATGAAAAGATAGTTCTCAGGCTTGCTACAGAAAGAGAAGCAAAAATAAAGATTAAATAATATTCAAGTGGCCTTATAACTGAACTAAAATGGAAGAATAAAGATGCTAAAAGATGAATAATATAATCATCACCAAGAAGTGGATAATACATTTGTCCTTTTGAGAGAGTCAGTGCTTCTAAATGCATGTGCTTATTGCACTGTGCTAGGTGAAAACATTATGTGGTTACTGTTATTGAAAGTTCAGATCTGGGTACTGAGCAGCTAGAGTAGATAGTGTGGATTATTTATCTATTGCCAGTTATTTCCAAATCCATTATGGCCACACTCCTGTGTGATGAGTAAGTGGGATTTGCTGTGTTTTTTATGTCCTAGACTACATTGCCGTAGAGTTTCCTGTTGGTGCAGCCAAGGAGAGGCCCAGAAGAGTTCAGAAGGCAGCAGACAAGAAGGCAATTTAATTCACCTGTTCTGTTTCTGGAAGGACCCTCTCTCAGCTTTGGGAATGAATGGTCCTGGTGGCACAGTTGCTCCAATCTGCAGCTTCTTTAGCAGCACCAAGCCCAGTTTCTCAGATAAATCCCCCGTGTTGAGAGATGGAGTAAGTTCTGGTTCACTGCCCAGGATGGCTGCAGCTCCAGCGAGGTAAGACATGATGCTCATCTCTAGGCAGGTATGTGTTTCTGGTGATAGGCTACAAAAGAAACAGAAAGTACTGTGAAAGCCACCTGTCATGTCTAAAGAGCACACATGAGACCTCACCAGTGTCCTCCATCTCCCACAACTCTTCATGCTTCAGTGAGAAGAATCACAGTTGGCATGAGACATTTGGAGAGTTGAGTTAAAAGCCTTCCTCACTGGGGCCATCTGACCTGAAACACTTGAGCCTGGGTGAAAGCAATGTAATCTTCTCAAAGGCAGCTCCAAATTTTGATGTAGATTTCAAATATTCTACTTTTTAAATTAAATCAGTGTTTATATTAGAAATGTTCTTCCATCAAGTCAGCAAGGAAACTATAAGGAGGAAAGTTATGTCTCAAGAACACTAACTAGGAAAGGGTTAATTTCCAGGTGTTGCATGAAAACAATAGAGGGATGTATTCAAAGTGTTTTTAATAACCTAAAAGAGAGGACTCCTTTAGTTTGAAAAACTGGTCATTTTCCTTTTGAGTTTCATTATCTTTAACACTTAAGAGAAACATTAGACTGTACTCACAATCTACAAAAAGATGATTTTTATTTTAAATGAAGAAATTAAAGAATCTTTACAGTTTAATCAAATGGGAACTGCTTTGAGTTTAAGTATTATAGCATAGAAAATTATAAAACATGACACTATATCCCAGTTGTATACTAAGTATGTGAAAGACTATAGCTGTGTGTGTGTACGTGTGTGTGTGTGTGTGTGTGTATACATGTGTGAGGTGCAATATATTTCTTCATTTAATGATTGTATTCTAGGTATTTTGTTTTTCTCTCTTTAGTTTCTAGTTCTTTCTAAATTTGTAGTCATTAGGTGATTTTAAAAACATGAATATATGCATAGATGTAAAAACTATATAAACATGATATTGAAATATATTAAATATATAAAGGGTTAAAGTAGTTTATATATAATATGCCTTCACAAGCATGTGTGGAGTTCTTATGAGGTGCATATAGATGCTTAGTTTGCACTTTGGAGAACAATTCTAGGACTGGAATAACCAAATCCAATATAACAAAACTTCACCTACCACTTTCATTTTTAATATTTTATGTTAATAATTGACATCTGTGTGGATGTGTTATAAAGATAATAATTAATGGAAAGAGGTACAATTTTGAATTCATTAAGGCATAAATATTCCTGCAATTCCTGTTGAATTAAAAATTGTATGAACTTTAAGATATCTATTTATTGTACAGTTGTTATTCTAAGCAAATAAAAAATAAAAATTTCACATTTAGGAGTTCTGACTCTATCTGCTATGTAAAGGCATTTGAAAGTTAAAATGAAACATCATAAACACTTAATTTATAAATAATAAACCACCGCATAAAGGAATTAAAATTAGAGCTTAAAATTGGTGCATGACAGAAGACTTGAATTGGTTCATTTATATTGCCCTATAATACTAAGCCATGTATTCAAAAATAACATCACAAATAAATGTTTGCTGCAGATGCATTGTTAGTAAATGCAGTGTATATATTTTAAAGTTCTGAATCTAAATGTTTTTTAGTTAGCAAATGCATATGTTATATGTTTACAGATACCCTCAGGAAGCATGCATGATTTATCATTAGTAATACTTCATGAAAAGAGGAAATATTCATTGAGCATCAACAATATGCTAAGTACTTTACAGTTACATTGGTTTTATTTTCATATAAAAATCTTACCCAAATCCCATCAGTATTCTACACTTTGATACCTTTTTCATTGTTATTAAATTCATACTGTTAACATTTTATAACACTTCAGACAAGGCAGTGAATTTCTTCGTAACAGAAAATACTTATTCAGCTGGAATTTGGTAATGATTTGAACCCTCAGAAACTTTAGGGAGAAAGGGTGCATTAATCAAAAAACATTAGTTGATTCCAAATGTGCTTTTTCCTATCACCAAAGTGAGGACTTAAAAATAGTAGATGCATCAAATTCTCTGCAGCTGACAGTGGTTAAAATGGCATGGGGGAAGAGGGATATGTTACCTGTGGTGGGAGAAATTAAATGTTTTATAATTATTTCTAATTGTGTAAGAAATTAGAAAGGTGGTACTTTTGACTCAGAAGTGCCCAGGGCTATCTCTATAAAGCACAAGAGTGCAGGAGATGCTAAACCTATGAGAATTAACAGAAATGAACTCCACAGGGTGGGGCAAGGTTAGGTAAGGTCACATGGGTGATGGACATTTGGAGGTGAAGAGAAAAGTAAGTAAACTGGGAGGAAAGACTGGCTGAGTCAGCAATAAATGACAAAAGATTGGAGTGAATTCAGATATTACCCAAACTTGTTAAGGGCTTTTAAAAAATAAAAAGTTGATTCAGTGCATGACAAGAAGTTATTGCTGCTTACCATTCAGAGACTTATAGATGCTTGCCTGCATTGCAATAAAGGACTCATATATTAAGTGAGACTTATTTATCTCTTCGTTTTGGAGAGCCTAAGAAACTGTTATTACAGTTTCTCTACTGACTTAAAAAAATTTTGAAGTTCAAAAGAGACACCTTTGCAGTTAACTCAGCATGAGCATGACCAGAATAGAGAACCCTGTTACAATGGGTCTGTCCAGTCAAATTGGTCAGCGGAGGGGCCCTGTGAAGCCCAGTGGTGGCCCTGGAGGAGAGACCACACAGTCACAGCAACAGATGAACCAGTTGAAAAACACCAACACAATCAATAATGGCACTCAACAGCAAGCACAGCATATGACCACCGCTATTAAACCTGGGGATGACTGGAAAAAGGATTAGTAGATCCCTCCAAAGGATCTAAGAATCAAAACTTTGGGTGTGATCTCCACAAAAGGCAATGAGTTTGCAGATAACTGTTTGAAACAGGAGTTACTGATGGGAAATTTTTAAATGGAATGAGAAAATTCATCACCTATTCAGGAGAGCATTCCCATTGCTTTATCTGTTAGGGATATCTTAGAGCAAAAAATGGAACAGGCAAGAACAGTGCCTACCTCATTCCCTTACTTGAATGGCTAGACCTGAAGAAGGACAATATACAAGCAATGGTGATTGTTCCCACTTAGAGAACTTGCCCTACAGTCAGTCAAATTTGTATCCAGGTCAGCAAACACATGGAAGGGGTCAAAGTGATGGCAACCACAGGAGAAACCAATTTACAGGATGACCTAATGAGACTTGATGATGCAGTGAATGTGGTGATTGCTACCCCAGGCAGAATCCTGGATCTTATCAAGAAAGGAGTAGCAAAGGTTGATCATATTCAGATAATAGTATTAGATGAGGCAGATAACTTGCTGTCACAGGATTTTGTGCAGATAATGGAGGACATTATTCTCACATTACCTAAAAGCAGGCAGATTTTACTATATTCTGCTACTTTCCCTCTTACTGTTCAAAAGTTCATAAATTCCCATTTGCAGAAGCTCTTATGAGATAAACCTGATGGAGGAACTATGAAGGAAGTAACCCAGTACTACACATATGTACCTACATATAAGTTCACACAAGTACTACACATAAGTACACTGCCTCAACACACTTTTCTCTAGGCTTCAGATAAGCCAATCATTTTCTGAAACTCATCTCAGCCAGTTGAATTGCTAGCCAAGAAGATTTCTCACCTGGGTTATTCCTGCTTCATATTCATGCTAAAATGAGACAGGAATGTCAAAATTGTGTATTTCATGATTTCTGAAATGGCTTACGCTGTGATCTTGTTTGCAATGATCTGTTTACCCAAGGTATTGATATACAAGCTGTGAATGTGGTAATAAATTTTGACTTCTCAAAACTGGCAGAGACCTATCTTCATCATATTGGAAGATCAGGTCACTTTGGTCATCTTGGCTTAGCCGTCAACTTGATCGTATATGATGATCCTTTCAACCTGAAAAGTATTGTGGAGCAACTGGGAACAGAAATTAAACCAAGCAACATTGCAAGCAACACTGACAAGATCCTGTATGAGGCAGAATACCACAGAAAGCCAGTAGAAGATGAGAAACTTTAATAAGCATGCTTTGAAAAACTATAGAACCCTCCTTTGGATCTGTGACACATAATTTTTGAGTGGGAGGGTGCTCTTCTCTTTGTGGGTTTTTTATCTTTTTTTATTTTGGAACCATGAAAACTTAAAAGAGCTCAGATTTTTTTTTTAAACTGGGGAAGAGGGAAAAAAATAAAAATAAGGAATATACCATTTTTGTTCCACTTGTTTGCACTGTATGCTGACTGAACATTAGTTGCACTAAGTGCTGGTTTTTTTAAAAAAATGTTCTTTGGGGGAAAGGGGACAAGGAAGGAGGAAAAAGAAGAGAAGGGGAGAAACCCTAAAAAGAGAAGAATCGTGAACACACAAGCTTGTCTACAATTTAAAAATTCTTCAACAGCTGACTCCTCAAGTGCATTTCAACTTCTTCCTAATTGCTCATTCATTTTCTAAGCCTAAAGAGCTTATTACTTATTTTTGTGAACTGTCTTATGCTATGAGGCCTTTCAGAATATCATCTTTTAGACAGCCTGAGGAATCAACAAGTCTCATTCTTTTATTTATTTTTTCCTATTTTAACATTTTTTGTCTCTTCATTTCTATCCAATACTGAAACCCAGGGGTGAAAGATGAAACTTATTAATAATGTTAAACACCATTTTCTTTTTCTTTATGAGGAAGATTTGATGTGCAGCTACAGTTCATCCACACTGTAAATAAATGTATTTAAAAAAACAATCCCAAGTAAGAATTGCTTCTTGTCTGAGTAGAGACAAAATCATCACTCCCAAAGGAAAGAACAGTCTATCATTGCAGGAGCCCTGTGACAAGCCTTTGTGCTCTATAGCAGAACACTAAAGATGGGTTTACATATGCCTACATTAGCAGTATGGCACTTGATGTGTAGAGCCATGTCAGAACCTTGACCCTCTTTCCTCAAAATTTGGTGTGTATACTTGTATAAACGTTGTAAATAAATTTTTTTTCTGGGTGTATATACATATATATAAAATACGATTTTTCTTTGAGGAAGGTTGCCGGGATTAGGGGATTAGAGTGATTATGGGAGCAACTAAAGATGAGAGTGTTTAGTTCTGCAACACTAAATTCTAAAATGAATACTTTGACTTCTTACTATAGGCAGCAGACATCTGTGGGGCTCCTGTGTTTGAAGAGGGACCTAAAGGTCTGGAAGTGCACTGTTTGCTGCCACACTGTCACATGTAGTACACTCAGAGTATTTTTCACCTGAGAACAAGGAAGCTTCATAAACTCTAATTCAAGGTGATTTTTTGAGAAGCTCTGTGATTTTGCTTCCTCCTTTCTAAAAGTTTGAGAAACTTTTTCAAACTCTACAAATGGTGGCAAAGATTAATCTGTGCAGTGTGTAATTACATGGAGTAGCAGTGTCTTTGAGCAGAATATGTATAAAGCATGGCTTTACATTTTAGAATATTAGCCAGTACTAGCTTCGATAGCATAGTGTTAGCAGTTCTGGAGCTTAATTTTCTGTGGATCATTTCCTTGGTAAATAAACTTCTGCAGAAATGGGCAACCCTGCAGAGCTGTTTCATGCTACAGAAAGCTGCTTGCTATTCTCTTGCATTGTGACAAGAATTGTTATGTCATTTTGCATTGTAAATTGCTGGCAAGTGCTTCACAGTCAGTAGTTTTGTTTTAAATTGTGTCCCTCCCAACATGATTGTTTGGCCTGCTCTCCAGGCAAAAGGAGTGAGGTGATTCAAAACCAATGAACTTTTATAAAATTGTTTTTAATTCCTTTTTAACCCAGTGTACTACTAGATCAATCAGGAGGCATCTTGGGGAAAATTTTTAAAAAATTGATTTCCATCTTCCATTGTTTCTCAAAACCCTAAAATATTAAATTCTGTATATGCTTTCATGCTCAGTTCATCTGGATAAAGAAGTCAATTATTTAAAGTTGTTTTTTTGATTCTTGCCTAATTCTAAGCAAAACTATTTGTGATTCACCCCAAATTTCTTGGGGATCAAAATCCTGCACATGCCTCCTGCTCAGAGTTCCTAATTCCTTAACAGCTGTAGCAAGAGCTGCACAGTACAAACCCAAAAAAAGCAAGCTCCTTTTTGGCATCCAATTCACATATACCCTGTCCAGTCAACATCGGTTATTAAATACAAGCCCTATATTAAGGAAGTAATTTTTTTCCAAAGAGGGAGGAAACTTTAAAGGTGCCATCTTTTTGATACTGCCATTTACCGACAAGTTCTGCTTCCTCAAGTGTTGAAGTATAACATCAGAGAAGCACGCCAAAGCAAGCATATTAAGCTGGTTTTATTTAAAGGTAATAATACAGACTTCTATCGGGAGGGAGAAGGGGGCAATGGCTGATGGTCTAAAGTAACAAGAAGTGAGTGCACCCTACATCTTTTATAGGTTAAGGTCTCTTTCGTTCTCCAGTTCTCTCCCCCCTTATCTCTCCTTCCTGCCTATGTGACTAGGCCTGGTTTTGCAGGTGAGATGCATAAAGTGAGAAGCAAATGGGCAGGGGGAGGGCCAAAGTGATTCAGCCAGGTAAGGGCCCAGGGGGCATTAATTAGCAGCTCCTTGCTTGCAGTCCTTGATAAGGGCAGGTAAATTTGGTAATCAGTGGGCTCCAGAGATCCTTGACATTCCATTCTGCCATGGGCAGTCTCCAGCTTCCAGAGGCAGATGACTTTCATGGCCTCCATTTCCTCTATTTGACTGGATACCCTGTTTCTACATTAACTGCCTGTCCCCAATTCTGGCTTCATTTTGACCAACCTATCTTGGCCTTGACCTAATGCAGCTTTCTTATTCCTGTCAGGCCTCCCCCACTCCTCCGCCCCCACCTCCCCGCCCCCCCCAGTGGAGATAAGAGGGATCATTCATGTAGAATAAGAAAGGAGTACAAATACAATTTTGTATCTCCGCGGAGAGCCTGTGGGTGAAAAGATAGAAAAAGCTTGCACCTGTGTAAATACAAGGCTCTTCCCAAACTGCCCTCAACCCCTCATAAAAGCCACAAAGAATTTTCGTCTCGTCTCTTACCTGTAAAGGCCAGGCGGCTGACTCAAAAAGCAAACTTAAAGATAATGACAGCCCTCCTCTCGGAGGTCAGGGAGACCCAGAACTTAAACTAACATGCTTTACAATTTTATATGCTAACCAATTAAAAAGAACACTGTAAAACTGCTTGCCTTTCATTATAAAAACCCTGCTAAACAAGGACTCGGGGCCTCTTAGCGTCACCGGTTACCGAGTGCAAGGAGGACCAGGCTCAAGCTTGCTAATAAATGACTCTTTGTTACTTGCATTGATCGTGGTCTCTGGTGGTCTTTGTAGGGTCTCGAGCCGCTGGGCACAACATGGGTAACTAAACAAAAAGCAGTCTCCTTTGTCAAACTTAGACTGCTATGTGATGCCTGGGTTCCCTCTTAAAGCACAGACTTAAATTGGAAGTATTACTGAAGTACAGCCTCTGATGAGGAAGAGACACTTAAACTATCTGGGACACCCAATTGGACACACTCTTTTAGAGAGGCAACTGTCCAGTTTTGGTGCTTGACTTGAATAGGAATTGTTAAATGGAAAGATGCTGTAACAACTAGGTGAAAGTCTAGTCCTTTTTTTCCCTATTATTCCCTTACAAGGAAAATTGTTACCGTTGGAAATTGTCTTCAGATTCTTTCTAGTCTTTTGTTTTTGTAGTAATGATTATTTTCTTTCCTAGTGGTTCATTTGGATGAGCACTTAGACCCCGTTTTTAGTACTAAAACTACATCCAATTTGTGGTTTAGCTTTCTGGTTATGTAGTAGTATAATGGGTTATGGATCATTTATTAACACATGTAACCTTGCTGCCTCTTAGCTGGTTTTGTGTTTCTCTCTCGTGTTCTAAATTGACATTTTCTTGCCTTTCTCTTTGGTGTAGAATGAGTTTATCCTAAAGTCATCTTTCATGGGAAGAAGTGAGGGAGAGGAAAACCAAAATAGTTTTCTAAATTATTTTAGAAGTTGGTCCCAAAGGGTTGGGGAGGGTGAGTGGTTAATCAGTATTTGTTTTCAGAATAAGATGAGAGCATCTTTCCTCTGCTTTGTATTTATACCATCATGCTTGGTTAAAACAAGACAGCTCAGCACGAAGCCTTGAGTGTAAATTGTTGGAAACAAAACACCTCATTCTGATCTGTTTTTTTTTTTTTTCTTTTTTTAATGTGGGTGGGAGGGGAGAGTACTGTGTCCCAAAATGAAGGTGTCTGCAGTAAGAATTTAGAAACACTTTGGAAGCTCATAACCTCATCAGAAACTGCCTTTAGCCACACTCCTGACCTTCTAGATGAGTAACAAAAAGATGAAATAAGTTCTTGGAAATTAAATCATGTTATTTTAACTTGCTGTGTTTTCCAGTGTTCTCTGTATCTTTACAGTTGTCATTGTGGAATCATTCTCTTTCCAAATATCTGTCAAGCAAAATTATTGGCTTTGTGGAAGCTGAAGTAAGTCAGCTTTTTGGTGAACTTAATGTGAATTTTGGTGAGCTTGTGTAGTTCTGCTTTATATTCATAAAGATAGGTTTAGGGTTTTTTTTTTTTTTTTTTTTTTTTTTTTTTTTTTTATTAACCTCCAGAGATTCTCTCTGATCTAAAACTCATCTTTGGAGTAAAAAGAGTTAAGTGTCCAAAGGTTTTAACTGTTCATGAGGTCAGAGGGAGCTAGCCTGGCACCTGAACTCTGCCCATCCACAGCTGACAGATTCCAACAGACTGAGTATTTAAATTTTCCAGTAGACAATGCTGGGCAGGGCAAGGGAATGGGTAGGGCTGGGTTATTAAGATACAGGCTACTCTATTTTAACCAGTAATTGCCTGGGAGGGCTGCCTGGACAAAACAAAGTCACGCCCCCCCCCTTTTTTTTAAACAAAATAAACATGTCCCAAGCCACAAGGGACCAGTTCTAATGAAAAGTGAACAGTGGAAACTCAAATTTGAAAACATTTGGGGAAAGGGGAAATTGGCTTTCTGTTAATTGGTAAGTGTTCCTGTGGGACTCTGTTTTTGATGGAATGTACTGTGTTGTATGTACATGTATATAGACCAGAGTCTCAGTTGAGTTTATAAGATTCGAAAAACATATGGTAGGTAAGATCTTGATTTTTGTTACTTTATCTCAATAACCCACTGGAACTCCAAAAAAATAAGAAGGAAAAAAGAAAAAATAAAAATGAAAGTAAAAACAAAACAAAACTGCCTTGGAAGACAATTGAGGTCCACGTAGAGAAAATACCCAAACCTCGCTTGACATGATGATAGGTGCAGAAGAGACTTCTAAAGAAGCATGCGGTTCAGGCTCCTGCTCAGAAGCAAGAACGACATGAGGAACCTGAAAGAATTCAGGAAGGGATGCAAGACAGTCCAGGAAGAAGCCCGGATCCGGGATCGACTCAAGGAAAGGTGAAAAGGCGCAGATCAGTCTGCTGGACTGAATAAAGACCTGCGCCTGGGAAGTGTGAAGGTAACGCATGGACTGCATCAGGGCTCCGGCTTTCTCCGGATTGGGTGAGAAAAAGAGCATGTGATGGGCGAAGGACAGGTCTGGTCTGTGCATTGAACAGGAGGAAGCTCCCGCTGAACTTAAGGAGTCACAGGGGGTCGCAGCACTAATGACAAGACAACCTCTGAGTCTCTCACCTGAGAACTGGAAGCTTTAGGCGCAGTGTTCTGGGCGTTAAGTTAAAGACACAGCCTCTACTGTACTCCCTGCGCACAAGCCCGCCCCCGCCGCGCACTACCCCAGCTCTCCTGCTCCACGCACTTACTCGGACAAGCAAGGCAGAGCGGGCTGCCAGGGACTGGCAACGCCGGCCGCCTCCCTGTATTCCTCCTACCCGCGAGTGCCACTCAGGCTGGGCTCCTCCCGTACAGTGTGCGCAGGATGGTCCTGCGCCTCAGTCGGCCCTCACGCCCGCCCACGCAGTCTCTTCGGCTCTGCGGGTCATTGGCACCAGCAGCGCGATCCCCTGTCACCCCCGGCTCAGAGCAGCAGCAAGTGTAGGAGCGAGAGCTTGCAGCCTTGAGGAGCCGCTGCCGCGGGACTCCGAAGGGCTCAGGAGCCGGCCCGGAGAAAGATCAGGGAGCCATAGCCAATAGGGGCGAAGAGGAAAATGAGATCCAGTTTCTGAGAACTGTAAGCGCCACATTCTGTGCCCTCCCAGGGGAAGGGGCGCTGAGGCATTCGCTGGCGGACCCGGGTAGAGTGACAAAGGGTAGCGGGGAAAGCGGGGAGCCAGGCTCCCTGAGGTGCGGGAGGGCCGGCATCACCAAGTGTATGCAGGTGTGCATGTTGGGCTGGGAACCGGCAAGGCGCGCGTCTGTGCGCGCCTGTAAAAGCCAGGGAACCCAGAATGGCGAGAGCACGGTTAGCCGGCGGGAGGCGATAGGGTTCGGTCCAGGGGCACCAGGAACCTGAGCCTAGGTTGAGGGGGGACGTCTGCAGTTCCGGCGGGGCTAGGACCTCCGGGGCGACCAGAAGAAGGGTGCATATCAGGGTGCTCCATGGGATGCAGCGGTCATTTGCACTCTGGCTGTCACCCGGAATACCACCGATGCGCCGTTCCTAGGGCTTTGGGGACTGGACTCCCTGTCAAGGATTCAAGACTTCGAAATTCTGGTACTTGGCATGGCTTGCGCTGTGGCAAGCCGGGGATGGGTTCTGCAGGACGCTACCAGAAGGTTTCCTCCAGTGCCTGTTTCTGCGAAGCAGGTAGGGGTATATTTCCCGGAGATTCTCGGGCCTGATTTTATGTTGGTGCTGTGACCGCTTGCAGACCGTGGAGGCATGGGAAGCAAGTGTGTGTGTGATTCCGCAGTGCCTGCTAGAAGGTGGGCATCATGAAGCTGTCTTCCCTGAATACTGGCTCATTGACTGCTCAGGGCAGTGAAGTGCGGGCCAGCATGCATGCGTGTATGCATGTGTGTGCAAGAGCAGGGAGGCTGCCTGGAATTTACACACTGGGTGGCAGGCAGCGGGAGGTTGGCACCACACTAATACAATTCTTTCTAACTACCTTTTGGCGCTTTTCCTTCCTCCCTCTGATTTGTTCTAACACTGCAAATACTTCTCATCCTGAGGCTTGCTCACCTCCAAGCTGTGGAGAAATGCCACAACTTGGTGCTGGGAATAAGCCAGTTAGCCTTTGCAGGATCTTTCCTTCTGCATTCCTGTTATCCTGCCTGAAAGATATTCCTTACAGAATTTCCTGACCCTGGGTTTCTGTTGGTGCTTATTCCTAGCAATGGTAAGGATCCCACTCCCCGATTATGGTTCTCTCCACAATCACAGAAAATCCTAGAGATGGATGAATATTGAAATACTAACCAGACGCTGACTTTTAGGTGTGACAGCTTTGATGATATATTTGGATAAGTTGTGTGAGGGCATTGTAAAGGACCATTTTTTCCTTGTGCTATGCTTCATCTTTTCTTGTGTCCAGGGACTCCTCTGTGCATTAAATGGGTTAGGTGAAAGTTTGGAAAGTAATAGGTGAAGTCCCATTTGTAGAAAAGAAAATGGAGTGATCTTTAGGACACATTTTGTGGAGTTGACCAGGCATCTCACATGTCTGCTTGGCATGTTCTTAAGATTTTCTCCAGCAGCTCTCTATCGTGGCACCTGTGTTCAGCACTCCAGGACACAGAGCTGCCTTTCTGTCCACTGTCCACAGCTTTTTGTCTTTCGCTGCAAGAGGTCTGAGACCACTGTTAAGGGAAGTAGAGGCGAGATTGTTAATGGACTGCTTCCATGAGTTATGTCTGCTGCTGTAGATTAAGCCTTCATGTATGAGGCATTTTGTCACTGGTCCCTCTTCCATCTCCTTCCCATCATGCTGTGACTTGTGATTATGCCAGCATTCCTGCCAATGGTGGTGTACATGAACTATTACTGGCTTCTCTGGTTTCCCACCAGCTGGAAACAACTCCCTCTGGTTTACTTATCCTTAGAGAGCCTGAGAGTGTGTTGTGTAAACTCTGCACAGCTGGGACTTTTATGATGGACAAATCTTATTGTGAAATAAACCCTAAACTCCCAATGAATTTGTTCACTGTCATGTCCAAATATATACATGATTTGGAATTAATTGCTTTGTTCTATTTTAAAAATTTTATTAACTTTCCAGCATAGCAAGAAACTGTAATTTGGTATTTAAAAGCGTGAACCTTTTTAGTTATGCATCTCTTTTCCAGGCAGTTTATAGAAGTTCATAGGGGGTATAGTCCTGATACCTTTAAGAAAGGTACTTTAAGCCTTTAAGAAAACCATGATATAAAATGTGATAAGGGTGGATTTTTCTGAGTAGTTGACTTTCATTTGCTTTGTGCAAGCAGAGTTAGTTGCTTTCCTCTTGGAATGTTCTGTCATGTTGCTTTATATTCACGCACAGATGAGAATTAAAACTTGGTCCTAGCTGCTGAAATCATTCTGCTGGGAATGCTCACAGCCCTCCTCTGCCCTTCCTTTGCAGAAGGAACCATTCCACTGTAGGTTTCTTCTCAGTGCTTATATATCTTGCTTACAGTGTCCAGAAGCATTTTAGAACATATTCATCAATTAATAGCAGCAATCATGTAGTATTGATGCAAAGGCCCAACATGGTGTAGAATGCATGGTCCCTGTTTGTCAGAGGCCTAGAAGATTCATGGTGTTGAAGCAATGGCACAGCATGCAGAGACCGGACTAAAACTCATACCCATGGCCAATGATGTCTTTTTAACATCCGGAGAGAAAGGCTGAATATTTAAGTTTACCACAGCTTTCTCAACTGCAAGTATCACTGGAGACTCAGTGACCAGTGGAAATTAGCACCTCTTGTTTCCTTGATAAGGAATGCATGGGGTGACTTTCGATAGACATGCACTGAGACATTTTCTCAAGGAACTTATAGAGAGTACTCCCAGTCTTACATAATCAGACCTTTTTTCTTAGAAATTAGTTTGAAATTAGTTTGTACACATTGAGAGGAAGGGCAGGATCTAAAACACTTAGGGATTAATTTATTTGACAGTCTTATTTGTACTTTGAATTTAGGTAAGTGTTTATAGAGGCTGATTTACTGGAAGAAGGATTCTGAACAGTGCTGGTGAACTCTGCTGCTGTCCACAGTGCTTGGGGACAGGGAAAGAGGTGGAGGCATGGGTTGTCTCCACAACTCTGACACTGTGGCAGTACTGTTAATTCAGAAACATTTGTTGAGCACCTTCTGCTTGTGTGGTGTGATATGAGGTGTTGAGAAAGCATTCAAAATAGAAAGGTGATTTGTAATTATAAATGAAAAGGAAAGACGGGCATGATGATTAGAAGGAAAAAAAAACACATACCCCATCTGTAGAATTAGAGTAGGAAGAAGCCTTTAGGAAACATTCCCCAGGCTGTCCCAGCTCTTGGAGTTTTCAGATAAGAAAACTAAAGCTCAGAGAGCCAAAGTGATTTGACCCAGTGTCACCTTCCTGCTCAGCAGCAGGAGTAATGCACAGTGAATATTTGGGGCAGTGTCAGAGATGTTGTGTCTGAGCACAGTGCTCTTATAGTCTAGGCCCCCACCCAACTGTCCCATTCCACCCTCAGTGCCACCTTCCTAGAGTTCCTCATCCTTGTCTGCCCTCTTACCCTTCCAGCCACTGAAAAGGAAGCTTTTCCCCTCCTTCCTAAGGTTATAACCCTTCAAGTACCCTAGATCCTGGGTCACCATGGACAGTTCATCCTTTGTCTTTGCCTCACTTTCCACTTCTTCCTGGTTGACCTTGAAACTGAATTTCTGCTATCATAGACCTTCTCTTTTGGGCCTCATGTAGCTACTCAGCTCCTCCAAAGGTGTTCTCCACTGTTTTTTGCCCTGTGATTTCTGACTTCTCCTGTGTTGAAACCCATGTCAGAACTTGGATGTTGCCAGCAGCCTCTGCCTTTCCAAATGTAAATGTTCCTCTCCGTCCCTGGCCTGGAAGACCCCTGCTCAAAGTCTGCCAGCCTGGTGCTCCTTCCTGAAACTACTCTGACCATGGAGACATGTTATCTTCTGGGCTGCTTCTATACATCTCTGAGCATGATTTTTTTGGAGTTTATTTCCCTCCTCCTCCTCCAACTCTGTGATTATCAACAAAGATTCTATTCTATTTCCTCTTTTCTCTCTTCTGCCTTCATGGGATCATCCGTGTCATAAAATCTGGGATCTTTTGAATAATGGAGTTTGAAAAACTTTAATAACTTCATCAGTCTCTAAGGGTCAAAGATGGGAGGGAGCTCTGTGGGGTCTCTTGTAAGGGCACTAATTCCATTTTTGAGGGCTCCACCTAAGCCATCTCAAAGTTCCCACCTCCCAGTACCACTTCTTGAGGGAAATGATTTCCACATAGGAAATGGGCAACCTAAATATAAGACCTAAACACCAGAACTTGTTCCAGCCTTCATCAGTCCCTGTCCCCCAACACACTGGCAGCCACCTCCTGTCATTTTAATGAGAGACTGATCCTACTCCTCATTTCAGACTCCTGTCCTATCCAATCTGTTGGGCTCATGACGTCTTATAATGGGTCCTTTGGTACTGGTTGTAATTTATCCATTCTCCACGGAGCTTCTGTGAATCACATCAGCTAATTCTGATTCTACTTTCTCTGACCATCTCTGAAGCTTTCCAGTCAGTTCTATACATTTTACCAGTTATCTAAGATCTTCAGGAGGGTTAGGGCCCCAGGGTTCACTGTGAGGACAGTTTTGAGAGAAATCTCATGGAAAGTAGAGAATCAAAGATGGAGTGAAAGTCTTTCCAGAGGCAGAAGAGTGGGACATTCGGTGGGTGAAATTCTGAGAGGAGTATAGAGTGGTGTGTAGGGCGAGGCAGTTGGTACTTGATGGTTCAGGGACAGAGGCAAGTCTCTGTCATGTCAGTGTTCAGGGCACATAGTGTTTACATGACTTGGGGCTGTGGGGGCCCTCTTAGGACACATTCTAGAGGCCAACAGACATTTCTCTGATCTCAGACAGTGTGAGCCCTGAGGATAACCACCTTTCTGGTGTGTGCTCAGTCAGGAAGCTGGAGTTCTTTTATGGAGTTGGTGCTGTTGTGACTTTATTTCATATAAGTTCTTTTATATGTACTACATGTTTTGTCTATCCTAAGTCTTTCACAGGCATTTTTCTTGTGAAATCCTGACAAAATCCCTCAGAAGTAGGCACAAAGAAGTTAGATAGGTCACCAGAGAAGGGTTCGCAGATACAAGGGTGGATGCAGGCATCTGCTACCGAACCCTCGTTCAGTCTTGAAAGCCAAATGGTCCTTTTCTTTGGGTTGAGTGTACTTTATGCCATGAGAACTTTGGTGCTCTGCTTTGCTCTTTAGGCACGTTGTTTATGATATGGAATGCACATTTCTTTGCCAGTTGTCTACCACAGGATAGAGCATGTCCTGTGTGTGTGTGTGAAATTGAACTGATTCTGAGAGACACTGTTTTGGGTAATACAGAATAGGGCAATTTTCTGCAAAGTTTATTAGATTACCTTTTTTCATGTGCATGAACTGGGTGTGCCCTTTGTTCACAGCAATGCACTGAGTACCCAGGAGCTATGTAGAGGGAAGAAAAGGTACTTGAAATGGTGTTGAGTGTCCATTGGTCATCAAATTGGAAGCTCCCAGTCCTGTGTGGACTGTACTTTGTGTCAAGTCAGAGGGGGGATAAAGGTGAACAGGTGAGGTGGTCACGGTGACATGAACTGCCAGACTTTTCTCCAAGCACAGTTCATTCCATGAGATGCCCAGGTCTTTGAGAGGCACAACTGATTCCTGGGAGCCTTCGAAATGGGTCAGCCCCAGTCCCTCACCAGGGGCATCTCAGGCAGCCTGAGACACAATGAAGAGTGTTTGGGGAAACTTCTTCTTTTATTTAGGAAGTGTGATAGTAACGTTGTTCCATGAGGAAATGTTGTCCTTGGAAATTAAGTTCATTTTAAGGTATTTACTACCAAAGACAGAAGATCACTTCATTCAGAGAACATGATGAAATGCCACACTGAAATTTGCCTTGACTTTGAAAATGGGTGTGACAGTGTTTGCCCCTCTGAGCAGTCAACTATAAGTCTTGGTGCTTACAGGTGCCATGTGGTGCTTCAAACCCGTAGAGCTAACTTAGAAAATGTGAAACTATGTTCTAAAGGTTTTCTTTTTAATTAAACTTAATCTAGTTAACCAGTTTTAATATGATTTTGATGTTACAGAATTGCCCATTTGTTCTTACTGAGTGTTTTATTTCCTTACTTTGAGCAACACATTTCTTGTGTTTTCTCATCGATGGCTGCAATGTGAAAGAATATGTACCTCTGAGAAAAGTGCAGAAAACTGAGAATTTTATAAGGTCAAAAGATGATTTTTTGGTGATCTTAAAGCCTACAATTTTATGCCATCAGAACCAGATTCTTAAGAATCACATTTTCCCACTGTGATTGTGTGCCTTCTTTGCTGAACCCTCGTTCAGTCTTGAAAGCCAAAAGGTCCTTTTCTTTGGGTTGAGTGTACTTTATGCCATGAGAACTTTGGTGCTCTGCTTTGCTCTTTAGGCACGTTGTTTATGATATGGAATGCACATTTCTTTGCCAGTTGTCTACCACAGGATAGAGCATGTCCTGTGTGTGTGTGTGAAATTGAACTGATTCTGAGAGACACTGTTTTGGGTAATACAGAATAGGGCAATTTTCTGCAAAGTTTATTAGATTACCTTTTTTCATGTGCATGAACTGGGTGTGCCCTTTGTTCACAGCAATGCACTGAGTACCCAGGAGCTATGTAGAGGGAAGAAAAGGTACTTGAAATGGTGTTGAGTGTCCATTGGTCATCAAATTGAAACCATGCATAGAGAGAGAGGACAGGTGTTTTCTTGTCCTTGTTCAAAGAAGAAGGGGAGCCAGACAGCAATGCTTGTCAGAAATTTATCCATCAGGCATATGCTGTTGCCACCAGGGAGGGCAGAGAAAGGTGGGTGAGTCCTTCTACCCTTTCTTTGTTAGGGACTTCATCTGCAGGCCTCAGAGAGTCATAGCTGGCCAGGACTCCTTGCTTGCACCAGAATTAGGGGTAATGGTCTAATGGAGAGGCAGACATGAGAGGAGGTACTCAGGTTATGCTGCAAGGTGCTCTCCAGAGAGGCAGAAGGGGTAGAATGTGTATATACACATCTGCATAGTGTGTTCAGTTTTTGTGAATAATTGTCTCACATACTTGTGGAGACACAGCATTCCCACGATCTGCCCTCTGCAAACTAGAGACCCAGGGAAGCTGGTGGTGTTACTCAGTATTGAATACAAAGGTCAGAGAGCTGTGGGAGGGATGGTGTACATCAGAACCCAGGAGAAGGAGGAAATGTGGTGTCTGTGCTCAGTGAGTGGGCCAGAAAGGAAAGGGGCAAATTTCTACCTCTTCATTATCTTCTGTTCCATGGGTTGGATAATGCCCATGCACATCAGGGAGGAAATTCAGCTGAGTGCCCAAGTGGAGTACTGACTAAATCAGGAGATGCTTTTACAGGATACCCAGGAGTAGCATTGCATCTGGCACTTTGGGGCCTGATGGAGCTGGTACAGCGTTAACCAATACACAGTGGTGGTGTGAGCATGTCGGGGTACCGTGGACCCCACCCTAGCCTGGCTTTCAGGGACTTCAATATGGCGCCTGGCACTGAGCCAGAATGGCCTGGTTTGCAACAAACAGCTGACACTGCTTAAGGAAGTTGACCTGATTGGACGAGGTGACTCGTGCTCGCTGCGTGCTCTCTTCATGCCCCTAGTGTATTATATACAGTAATCATGCTCTCCCCACATGCTCTGTAACCTGATTGGCTCATGATTCATATATAATGACTGTGACTTCCTTGTTACAGAACAGTAAAGAACTCTGACGAACAACCAGTTTGTCGTGTCTCTCTCTGCGGGCAGAGGGAATGCAATAAGTGGTGCCGAGACCCGGGAAACAACAAACCAGCAGCAACTACCTAGGTAAGTTTTAGAGATTAATGTTATAAATAATAAAAAAGGAGTGATAAAGGCAGCCTTGACGTTCGTGGTAAAGCGACTATCAGGACACATGGAAGGTGGTCCGGGGACACGCGGAATGCAGTCTGATTAAAGTGAAAGTAGGGACACACGGAAGGTGGTCCGGGGACACGTGGAATGCGGTCCGATTAAAGTGAAAGTAGGGACACACGGAAGGTGGTCCGGGACACGCGGAACGCGGTCCGATTAAAGTGAAAGTAGGCACGCGGAAGGCGGCCGCTATAAGCTAGAGCATGGGTTCAGAAACGTCCAGAGTTCGCATGGAGGGGCCTCTAAGAGCTCTATTAAAGGTTAATGGAACGCCTTTGAAGGCCTCCTCAGCGAGGAGATTCTTACATACAGTAGAGAATATAGCTCCTTGGTTTCTGGATGAAGGGTTATTAAATGTCCCACAGTGGGAACACTTGGGCGAAGACTTACACAAAGCTAATCAACAGGGAACATTGCCCACTGGCACTGTGGCTATATGGGCTCTTGTAAAAAGTTGTTTAACCTCACAAAAGGAGAAATTTCAACCCCCTTTAAATGAAGGAAATCACATTTTAGAGGAAGTGAAAGAACAAAGATCGTTATGTTCCTTTCCTCCCCTTAAGTCTGACCATAGCGAGTCAGAAGAGGAACTATCAGGAACTTGAACGAAGGGTCAAAGATATGCAGTTGACGCCACCTGGTGGTAGGAAACTATGTCCATCACTTAAAGACTTAGAAGGGAATATACAAAAATCATTTAGTGGCCCATCTACACGATTGATTCCACCACCTCGTAGCTCCTATACACAGCTGAATCCCTCAGGACCTACAGCACCACCTCCTGAGTATAATTTATATTGCCCAGAGAACCCCCCAAGACGATCCTGGAGGGAATGTGAGCCCAATACAAGTTCTTGTTTTCCTGTATTTGAAAACCCACAGAATCAAAGATATCACCAACCGTTGGATTTTAAATTAGTAAAGCAACTAAAAGAAGCAGCTGGTACTTATGGCCCTCAAGCTGCATTCACCATGTCACTTGTAGAGACTATTTCTTCTTTAAATTTGATCCCTAGAGATTGGGAGAATTTAGCTAGGGCTACTTTGACTGGTGGACAGTATTTAATGTGGAAAACAACTTGCCATGAGATCTGTTTAGACACAGCTAGAAAAAATGCAGCGGCAGGCAACCCTGCATGGAACATGGATATGCTCACAGGGCAAGGGCAATATGATAATATTCAGGCTCAAATTCAATATCCTCCCGCGGTGTATCAACAAATTGCTACTGCCGCAGTAAGAGCTTGGAGAACTCTTCAAGGCTCGGGGGATTTACAAGGTCAATTGTCTAAAGTGATACAAGGTTCTAATGAACCATATGCAGATTTTGTAGACAGACTGATACAGACAGCTAGTCGAATCTTTGGGGAAGCTGATCAAGCTATGCCTTTGATCAAACAATTAGCTTATGAGCAGGCTAATAAGTGGTGTAAAGAAGCCATTAGACCCTGGAAAAATAAAGATTTATCTGCATATTTAAAGGTTTGCAGAGATATAAATGATTCTACTATCCAGGGACAGGTGTTAGCTTCTGCCATTATACAAGGGTTACAAAAATCTAACCCTCATAAAACCAGCCCATTGTATAAAACAGCCCCCGGGACTTGTTTCCTCTGTGGGCGATTTGGACATTACAAAGCCAATTGTCCAAATAAAAACCAAAAACCACATGATCCAGGATTATGTTCTAGATGTAAAAAGGGTAATCATTGGCCAAATATGTGCCAATCAGTTAAGGACAAAGATGGTAATTATTTAGGACCTAACTCAAAGCTGACAAAAAACGGGAAACAGGGCCTACCCCGGGGCCCACAACAATTTGGGTGATTCAACAGGTTCCAAGACAATGGTACCCCCCTACAGAGAAGGGAGGAAATCCAGAGCTACTAGAGGGAGCGCAGGATTGGACATCTGTGCCGCATCCAGACTGGTCTTAACTCCTGACATGGGAGTTCAAATGATAGATTCGGATTGGAATGACAAAATACCACAAAACTTGGTAGGACTATTACTAGGAAGAAGCTCAACTACTCTAAAAGGACTTATAGTTCATCCTGGGGTTATTGATCCCGATTTTGAGGGAAAAGTAAAAATTATGGTTTCATCTTCAAGAGGAATTACGGTAATATCTCCGGGAGATCGCATTGCCCAGATGTTAATTCTGCCAAGTAGCCATACCCTATGGCCCAGTAGGGATAGAGTTAGGGGATCTCAAGGATTTGGATCTACTGGGGATCCTCTCGCTTGCCTTACCATGAATCTTGGGGATCGTCCATTATTAGAACTTACCATAGGGGGAAAGAAATTTACAGGGTTGCTAGATACAGGAGCAGATAAAAGCATTATCTCTTCCAATGACTGGCCAAAGGGCTGGCCACTTGTTACAGCCAACCAGACCCTAAGAGGACTGGGCGTAGCTTCCAGTCCTGACCAAAGTGCAGCTTCCTTACAATGGAAAGATAATGAAGGTCATTCTGGAGTATTCCAGCCATATGTGTGTAATTTACCCATCTCCCTATGGGGAAGGGATATTTTGCAACAGATGGACATGAAACTAACCACTGATCAGATCTATCAAGGAACTCCAGTCAAAAATATGTTACAACATATGGGGTATGAGGAAGGGAGAGGTTTAGGCAAGCATAATCAAGGTAGTACTTCCCCTCCAAGTATGCCTACTCCAAAAACTAATACCACAGGGCTGGGTTTTTCCTAGGGGCCACTGAAACAGATAAAATTCCAATAATTTGGAAGAATGATGAGCCTCGATGGGTACCTCAGTGGCCCCTAACCAAAGAAAAATTAGAGGTTGCTCAGAATCTAGTCAAGGAACAGCTTGATGCTGGTCATGTTCAACCCTCTACCTCTCCTTGGAATACACCTATTTTTGTTATTAAAAAGAAATCAGGGAAATGGAGACTGCTTCATGATCTCAGGGCAATTAATGATCAGATGTACCCTATGGGGCCCATTCAATGTGGCCTGCCTTTAGTTTCAGTTCTGCCCAAAGGGTGGCCTACTATTATAATTGATATAAAAGATTGTTTCTTCTCCATACCTTTACATAAAAGTGATTGCTGGAGATTCGCTTTCACCTTGCCTTCTATCAATCATGCTCAACCTGATCAAAGATTTGAATGGGTAGTATTGCCCCAAGGTATGGCTAATAGTCCTACCTTGTGTCAAATTTATGTGGATAAAGCTCTAAAATCCACTCGAGAAAGATATAAACAGCTTTTAATTTATCATTACATGGATGATATCCTCTTATGTCATAAAGAAGAAGCCCTTTTAAAGGAGTCTTTAGTGTTCATAACCAAAGAATTGACATCATGGAGTTTAACTATCGCCCCAGACAAAATACAAACAGGAAATCTACAAGACTATTTGGGAACTAAATTATCAGCTACTGCAGTACGACCTTTAAAACTTACCATAAGGGTAGATCACTTAAAGACGCTTAATGACTTTCAAAAGTTATTGGGGGACATCAATTGGATTAGGCCTTATTTAAAACTGTTTACAGGAGAGCTAAAGCCTCTCTTTGATTTACTCAAGGGAGATCCTAACTTAAATTCTATAAGAGTTCTAACACCTGAAGCTAGACAGGCTATTCAGCTAGTTCAGAAACGTCTGAAATCTTGTCAGGTATCTCGCTGTGATCCAACTCAACCCCTGTCATTTATCGTCATTCCAGAAGCACACAGTCCGTCAGGTGTTATCTGGCAGGGGGGTCCTTTATGTAGCCTTAATTTGCCTAGTTCTCCCTCAAAGATGCTTCAATCCTACCCCGATGCCGTGTCCCAGCTAATATTCAAAGGTATAGAAAGTTGTATATCTACATTTGGGACACAGCCAAGATTTATTATTACACCCTATACTGCTAAACAATTACAATGGTTAATTAGTTATAATACAGATTGGACTATACTTAGATGTTCTACAAATGCAGAATTTGACAATCATTATCCTAAACATCCCTGGATTCAATTTTGCTTAAACACTCCTATTATTTTCCCTAAAACAACGAAGGCTAATCCCATACAAGGAAGTGTTATGGTGTTTACTGATGGATCCAAAAATGGATCTGGAGCTGTAATTATTGATAAAGAGGTACATACTATTATTATTCCAGCCTCTTCTGCCCAAATTGCTGAATTAGCTGCAGTTATTCTAGCCTTTAAATTATTAAAAGATAAACCATTTAATTTGCTTACTGATAGCTGTTATGTTGCAAACTCGTTGGCTGTGTTAGAAACAGTGCCTTACATTTCTCAACACTCCACCGTTGCCTCCTATTTTAGCAACTTACAACAGTTGATCCATGAAAGATCCCATCCCTTTTATGTGGGTCATATTAGAGCTCATACCAAGTTGCCTGGACCTTTAACAGAAGGCAATAACTTAGCCGACATAGCTACTAAAGCAACCTATGTTTTCTCAGTTACAGAACAGGCCAAACTTTTCCATGATAAGTTTCATGTAAACTCCACTACCCTACGCAGAAAATTTCCTATTACAAAAGATATTGCCAGACAAATAGTCAAAGATTGTCAACACTGTGCACCCCTTATTCCAGTTCAATCACTTGGAGTAAATCCACGTGGCCTTTTGCCTAATCATATTTGACAAATGGATGTCACCCATGTCCCTCAATTTGGAAATCTAAAGTATGTCCATGTGTCTATTGACACATATTCAGGAGTTATTATGGCCTCTCCCTTAACCGGAGAGAAGGTAAGCAATGTTATTCAACATTGTTTACAAACATTTGCTTGTTGGGGCATTCCAAAAATTATTAAGACAGACAATGGACCTGCTTATACCTCTAAAAGTTTTAAACATTTTGCTGACACATTTGACATACAATTGGTGACTGGAATTCCCTACAATCCTCAAGGCCAAGGTGTCATTGAACGCGCCCACCTTACTCTCAAAAATTGTTTATTAAAACAAAAAGGGGGGATTGGGGTCTCCTATAGATCCCCCAGGGATAAACTTAACGTAGTTCTTTTCATTTTAAATTTTTTAACTTTGGATGACAATGGGCGATCAGCTGCTGACCGTCATAGTTCTCCTAATTCCACCTCTCAACAATGGGTTAAGTGGAAAGATGTCCTCACTGGGCAATGGAAGGGTCCAGACCCTGTCCTCCATTGGGTCCGAGGGTCTGTTTGTGTTTTTCCACAGGATCAACAGGTTCCAGTGTGGGTCCCAGAACGACTGACACGAGTCACCACAGTGCCTGCACAAGCCCCCGTCAAACAAACCATTGAAGATGACACCTCCGATACTTTTCCTGGGGGTAATCCTATATTTACTACTTCCCTTCCTGATATCGGGAACTAGTCCCCACATCCCTATGTCACTTACATGGCAAATTTATTCCCAGGCTGGTGATGTAGTCTGGTCAGTGGGAGGTATACATGCCCCCGGAACATGGTGGCCAACTCTACACCCAGACATATGTCAACTAGCCATTGGATTGGACACCTGGGATTTGCCAGAGGTAGATAATCCCAATAATATCCCTTTGCAGGGTCCAGGGATAGGAGACTACCCCCGTAATTATTTGGGAGATTATAGGGGGTGTCGGGACCCACAGCGACGATGCTTTCTTGGAAACACAGACTTTTATGTGTGTCCCAAAGATGACCGAAGCCCCCAACAAAAGAGAATATGTGGGGGGCCTGAGTCGCTGTACTGCGCTGTCTGGGGGTGTGAAACTACAGGGGACACATATTGGAACCCTTCGTCCAGCTGGGATTGGATTGTGGTACACCGTAATTTTACCCCTCCTGGGAAAGATAATTGTTACACCTCCAAATTATCACAGACTACTTGTGGCTTTAATCCTCTCTGCAATCCACTAAGGATTTCCTTTACTAATCAAGGAAAAAACAAAGATAATTTGCCTAACTGGCTTAAAGGAAGAACTTGGGGTCTCCGGTATTATGCTCCTGGATATGATTTTGGCCTTTGGTTTACTATCAAACTACGACAAGAAACAATCCCGGTAGCCGTAGGCCCTAATACAGTACTAAAAGATCAAAAGCCCCCTTCTCAATCGATACTTCATTTACCTAAACAACAGGTTACCCCAACTGTCACTCCTCCTAAGTCTCTGAGCACTGATATTTCACTCGAAACCATGCCTACCACTCCTGGTACTGAGGATCGTTTACTTAACCTGGTCAAAGGCACTTTCTATGCTCTCAATCATACAGATCCTAACCGAACCAAAGAATGCTGGTTATGTCTTACCTCCAACCCCCCTTATTATGAAGGAATTGCCCTAGTTACCAATTGGACTAATAGTAGTAATCCTGATCCGAAATGTGCCACTTTACCCGGCTCCAAGCTTACTATCACTGAGGTCTCTGGACAAGGAACCTGTATAGGAAACATACCCCCTTCACACTCACATTTGTGCAGTATTAATTTTATTTTAGGTGAAGGTAAAGGAAATAGTTATCTGTGGGGCCCAAATGGAACTTATTGGGCTTGTAATACGGGACTGACTCCTTGTGTGTCTACCACAGTTTTAAACTCCAGTTCCGATTTTTGTGTTTTAATCCAATTATGGCCTAGAATTTCCTATTTAACATCCGACTATGTGTTAGGGTCCCTTGAAGGACGGAATCGTTACCCTAGAGAACCTATAAGTATGACCATAGCCCTCCTTCTGGGCATAGGTGGGATAGCTGCAGGCATAGGGACTGGAACTGCCGCCTTTGTGCAAGGGAGCCAATTGTTACATCTCCAAATAGCTATGAATGAAGACTTAATGGCCATGGCAAAATCTATTACCGCGTTGGAAAAATCTCTAACCTCCCTCTCAGAGGTTGTTTTACAAAACAGGAGAGGCTTAGATTTACTTTTCTTACGTGAAGGGGGCCTTTGTGTAGCACTAAAGGAACAATGTTGCTTCTATGCAGACCATACTGGAGTAGTCAGAGAAACCATGGAAAAGGTCACTGAAAGATTAGCTAAGAGACAAAGAGAATTTGAAGCCCAACAAGGATGGTTTGAACATTGGTTTAATAAATCTCCTTGGCTCACTACCCTCCTATCCACTATAGCTGGCCCCCTTATCATCTTACTCTTAATTCTGACCTTCGGGCCATGTATTTTAAATAAATTAGTCCATTTCATAAGACTTAGACTTGACACTATTCAAGCCATGATGATAATTCACCAACACCAAGTTTAATCTTCTTTTGATAACTATTTTCCAGCTTCAGTCTTTCCTACAGGTACAGCCTTGCCTCTTCTTTTCTCCAGCCACAGAAGAAGCTCCAGCTTTGAAGAAGCTCCAGCTTTCCTACCATTACTACTACTGCTCCTTTACATTGTCCAAAGTTTTCCTGCACCATTACCTTGTCCAACACCTTATTGTCTTAACTGTGTATATACTTGCTCACCCCCTCGACATGTGTGCTGCTATTAGACCGCCTATTTAAAAAAAAAAAAAAACCTTATATCACTTCCTTCCTGGTCCTGACTGCCATTGAGGCTAGAGGCTTCCCCCCATATATGGCAAATATGCTAGGCTGGTAGTCAACGACGGGTAATGTAGGAGGTGGCTATGTACCAACCTAAGACAGAAGCTGTAGCATGCTCTACAGTCTTTGATGACGGGTAAGGACATGTGCTGGACCCCTCAACCTAAGACAGGCATGGTCTCAAGCCTTTTCTTTTAATAAAAGAAAGGGGGAGCTGTCGGGGTACCGCGGACCCCACCCTAGCCTGGCTTTCAGGGACTTCAATATGGCGCCTGGCACTGAGCCAGAATGGCCTGGTTTGCAACAAACAGCTGACACTGCTTAAGGAAGTTGACCTGATTGGACGAGGTGACTCGTGCTCGCTGTGTGCTCTCTTCATGCCCCTAGTGTATTATATACAGTAATCATGCTCTCCCCACATGCTCTGTAACCTGATTGGCTCATGATTCATATATAATGACCGTGACTTCCTTGTTACAGAACAATAAAGAGCTCTGATGAACAACCAGTTTGTCGTGTCTCTCTCTGCGGGCAGAGGGAATGCGATATGAGCATATAGTCTAGTTTCCAGACCAGGCAGGGGAGCCTCAGCAAGAGTGGATGGAAGAAGTCCTGGATCAGAAAAGGTACATGGGGCAAGCAGAAGCTCCTCAGGTGAAGTGGGTGCTGGAGGAGAGGAGAGGAGAGAGAACCACAAATGAGAGAGGCAGAATTTCTGGGAAGCTGCCAGCAGCACTGAGAAGTCCAGGACTCTGTGGGCAGGAGCCCACAGACAAATAGAGAAATAGAGAACTCCACAAGTATATTTGGATCTTTCAACACCCATACCTCAATAATCAACAGATGAAATAGAAAATCAGGATATAAAAGATTTCAACAGTATTCTCAGTCAAAAACATTTACAAAACCCTTGCCCAACACCACCGTATAAGTTCTTTGTAGGTATTCATGGACATTTATCCAAGTTGACCATATTCTGGACCATAAGCAAAATGAAGAAGTGGGACTTCACAAAGTGTATTCTGTGTTCAAAATGGAATCAAACTGGAAATCAATTATATAAAATGTATCCAAATATTTAGAAACTGAACGATATCCTTGTTAAATTCATGGAGAGTAAGTGATGAGAAATTAGAAGTAAGTTTTAAGACAGAAAGCTTGAGTAAAACTGGAGGTATCTCATTGGCAAAGCTTCGAGGACTAAGAGCCAGCATGAACAGTTTCACACACCCTCTCAATAACTATAGACCAGAGTCAGTGATAGTGAAGTTTGGACATGGAGGACAGTATTTTCTGTCTTTGTAGGTATTCTTTATCATATTGAGGATATTTTTATTATGAATGGGTATTGATTTTATCAGAATGTTATTTTTTGAAACTATTTGTGTTGTTCAGCTTTTGGTTACTGTGACCAAAAGACCCAAAAACAAGAACTTAAAAGAGAAGTTTATTTTGTCTCATGCTGTGCAGAGGTCTTGGTCCATGGTTAGTTGACACCATTGCTCTGGGCCCAAAGTGAAGCAGCACATCATGGTAGAAGAGGTGATGGAGAAAGACTGCTCATCTCGTGGCAGCGAGTAAGGAGAGAGTGTGTATGTGAGAGTGAGTGTGTGTGTGTGTGTGGAAAGGGCCAGGGACATATGTCATCAAAGGCCACATGCCCAGTGACCTACTTTCTAGATAAAGCAGGCCAGGTTTCACTTGTCTACAGTACTAACCAGTAGTCCATTCAGAATATTAATCCATCAAATGGATTAATCCATTGATGAAGTCAAAGCTCTCCTAATCCAATCTTTTCATCTCTGAACATTGCTATAGGGCCTAACACATGAACTTTTGTGGGGATATGCCAGATTCAAACCATAACAGTGTTGAAATTTTTCATTTTATTAATGGGATGAATAATATTGATTTCTCACTGATGTTTGCTTGGATCTACAAGAGGCAAGTACAGAATATTTATAGTTACTGTGACTACTGGGGAATTGAAGCATTTTTTGATTGGTTCTATTTTCTCTGTGAAATGGGAGGCACTGTTCTCTCCTGAGAGGAGAGATTGGAATGGTGTTGGGATGTTGACGAGAGGGAAAATGAAATGGTGTGGGGTGGTGTGAGAGGGAACTGGGGATGGCAGGGGATTCCCCAGGACCCACTTAGTTTGGTGTTCAGGGCAAGGTGGTTTTGTTGTATTTTAACCAGAGATGTGTTTTATGAGGTAAGAGAAGAGAAGAAGAGAGGTCAGGATGCCTCAGGAGTGGTGAGACGATAGCTCATGACTTACTGGGGTGAGGAGGGAAGTGTGGACATGGGAGGAGAGGGGATGTGTGGAGACAGTGAACCCATGTCAGAATCAAGGAATATGGGGTCCAGGGTCAAAGCAGTTGTGCACTGGACCATGAGGACAGGATGCTTTGAAATGAGGCACTGGAGGGGCTGCATTTGGCAAGGTCTGGGGCAAACCCAGGGACTGGGGGATAGAGATGAGGTGGGGAATCAGGTCACTGGAAGAGGAAAGACCAGAAAGTGGTGATAGGCCCCTTTCTTGGGTATATTGTGTGTGATTTATGCCCCTTTCCCAGATTACTTTTCTTACTTCAGATGTGGTAAGGATTGATGACTATCCAGGCTGATGGAGACCTAGATATTTGCTTGCACCCAGTTAGAGCCTGCTGGTAGATAGTGTTGATTCTCCTGAGGAAGTTGGGAACACCACAAAGCTTGCCATTCAGCATGTCTTCATTATCACTTAGGCCACGGAAGAAGTGGCATGGGGCTAGGTATATGTGAATGTCCTCATGCTGTGTATGCAGAGTGGGATTGTCTTGTAAAAGGCAACTGGCCTTTCCTCTAGCTGTGAGCATCTGGTGCAAGCAGGGGGGATCCCTTGGGAAAGACAAGGAAACTGGTGTGTCCTGTTGTCCACCCGCATTCTTGTTTGCGGTTCTGAGAGGTGTTTTCTTGGGTCTGAAGCACCACACTCAGAAATGCTCTGTGGGAGATTTACCTCTGATCTGTCTGGACCAGCACTGGAGTCCCTGAGTGCCCAGGGTTTCTGAGACACTATAGTCAGGAAGCCCAGGAGGTCCTGGCCTGGGATGCCACTCTAGTACCCATTGCTGTCCCTGGTATGGCAGACTGTATTTGAGATGGTATGGCCTTGCTTTTAGCCCCTCCTCTTGAAAGAGCAGTTACTGATTTTTGATGTTCAGTTGTTTTTTAACTAGTTTATCTCATTTTCTGTTTAAATGTAACGTATGTGAAGATGGTCAGGGTAAAATACAGTTTTATGCTTCCTTTGAAACAGTATGGTCAAAAGAACTGCCCTACATTTGATTTCATAACAATTCTAAACACTTAGCTGTAGAAAGCGTAGGGAATAATTACAAACATTTTTGTTAACTTCTTTAATCCCCAGTATACTCTGTGATGGTTGTAATCATCCCTATTTGTGGAAAGTGAGTCATTGAACTCATAAGAGGCAGGGCTGCAATTCAAACCCAGTTTGGCAGTGAAGTTTGCCTGAGTCCTAACCACTGTGAAATACTGTGTCTCACTATGGTAGGAAAACCAGACAAGGAGCAGACGCGTGTCCAAACTTCGAATGTGGAGGTAGAATCCAGAGAACATAACACTTGGATCACTCTCATTGCCAACCTAGGAAGCTGTTGCCAATGTGTTATGGTGCAGGTCCTTAGTGAAGGGTGACTTAGGGCTTAGTAAGGTGACTCAGTTACATAGAGCTTATTTTCAGGAATCTTAGCAATGGCAGCCAAGGACAACCTGCTTCACTGTTGGGTGATTTCTGATGTAACCCCAGAAGGCATGTGACAGTACTGTCTGTGATGGAATAGCATGGGGAGGAGTGGTCTCCCTGCTCTTCTGCCTCTCATGTCCTGAGGTACATTCTGGCCTCCCCTGGTTGGGTTTTCTGGGTGTATTTTACACTGGGTCTTGATGTATGGCTTCTAGAGAGACCCTAATGGTGACAGAGCTCTCTGTAAAGCCTTCCCTTCTGTACATTATCTCTAGAGGGTCTTCACTTTGCCAAATGCAGTCCTTGAAGGATGTGATCTGAGACCAAGAGGAAGGACAGAGCCTGCAGGGCAGAGGTGTGGTATACAAGCATTGGAGCTGTGGCCACTGCTCCACTTACCCATGGGGTTCCTGGAGAGCCCCGGGCTATCCTGGCCTACATGGGGGACAGCAGAGTCCCCCAGTTCCTGCCACTGTTGGGTACAGGGCTGGCCGCTCTGCTGCAATTTGCACAGAAGTTGGGCTCCTTGCTGGTCCTGGGAAGGAGAGATGGGTCAGTAACTCACATAACTTGAGTGCCTGTGGTAGAACCTTTTCTTCTGAACTGTAGAGTTTTGGGTTAATTCTGTTAGTGCCACTGTATACAGGAATAAAGTGGAAGTGGTGCTCTGCTACTTCCCTAGAGTGGAGTTGCTATATAAAGGGAAAGTAATTTGGAGGGTGATGGCAAAATATAGAGGTTCTTGGAAAAGTATCTATCCTAGGGAAGAGAGTCATAGAAACTAATAGCCTTGGATCATTTTTTACTGATGTAATTCCCTCACCTGTTTTCTGTAGTCACCTGGGCTATGTGGCAGGTATGTGTGCAGCGCAGGAGCTCCCAGTGACACAGAACCAGATTGAGCCTCTTCCCTATTTTGTGGTGTGTCGGAATTCCAGTAAACTTGTGAAGAGCCTGGTCTTTGTCCTTGGGCAGATCCTGGGCAGATTAGGTATGTTAGTCATCATTCAGTCACTGTAACAAAATACCTGATATAATCAGCTTATCAAGCAAGTTTTATTTTGGCTCACAGTTATGGCGATTTTAGTCCATGATTGGTTGACCTTATGCATTTGGTAGGGTGGTAACATGTAGCAAAACCATTTATCTCATGTCTGGGACATAAAAGAGAGGAGGAGGAGGGGATTGGGGTCCCAATATACCCTTCAAGGTTATTCTTCCAATGGCCAGACTTCCCACTAGGACCCAACTCTTCAGGGTTCTGCCACATCCAAGCAGTGCCATGGACCAGGAGCCAAACCTTTGAAGGACACATATCTAAGTACATGGCCTTCTTGCAAGGTGGAAGGTTATCTAGGATTTGTGCTGAATCCTTGGATATTTTCTAGCCCAGGGTGAGAAGGAAGCTTTGGAAGAGGGAGTTTGTGCAGATACAGTGATGGGAAAGCTAAGTTGTGATGCTGGGCATGTCAGAGATGCAGGTTGGTGGAGATGCTAAACAAAATATGAGACTCCTCTGGTCATGAGTTTCTACCCTGCCTTATGGTCTATACTAGAATCATTGCAAAATTGGATGTGTTTTTATGAGTTGCCAAGTATCCTGACTCATGTGTGTTCCCTTCTGTGACTGTTGACTTCACTTCCTACTAGTCTTGGGATCCTGGCGGGCCCACCACTCAATCCTTTCCTTGTCTCTGTCCCTTACTCTCACACCTTTGTTCTGGTGGTGGATCTCTACTTCCACAGCTCAGAAATAATGTAGGAGGGTGGAGGGAGCCAGTGCTGGGCTGGGAAGGACATGTGAGTGAGTGTTAAGATGTTAGTAGCTGGCATGAGAGGTCCTCTCTGCTGCTAACCTGTCTCTGTGAGGTAGAAGGATTAGTGTGACCCTGGGGCTGTTCTCAGAAAGTAGACAAGATTGCCAAGGATCTTACTGAATTTTATCATCTTACAGTAAATGTAATGTTTAGCAAATTGGTGGCAAATGTTTATCAGAGGGGAGTTACTTGGAAGAATCTGTTATCTTTAAAATTGTACCTGTGTTCGTGTGAAATGAATTGAGATGTGCATTGTGGTCTCCATTTATAAAAATGTGAAGGATGAAATCAACATAACTGTCATTTTAATGGTCAACTTTGGATGAATTTTTAAGTAATTTTATTGTAAAGCAATATCCCATTTGAATAACAGTGAGCATGATTTTCTGGTTGTGAAATGTAAAGTCCACACATGTATAAATAATTTAAGAAAAATACAAAGTGAATTTGTTTAACAATTTCCCAAAATAGGGCGTTTTAAGAACCCTGGAAACTGAGTGTGCCAATGCCACCCAGCAAAGGGCCACTCTTCCAACTCAGTGATGGTCACTTGCACTGTCCTTTCCAGCCTGCCACTTTAGTATGGGTGTGCTTCATGTGTAACCAGGGTGTTTTTAAATTAATCCTCTTCTTGTTCTTCATTTACTTCTGCCAGTAGAAGCCATAGCCTGGGAGGTAAGATATTATTTTCATTGTTATTATTATCTCTCCAGTCTGATCTAATTTGATCATACAAAGTCACTGGGCTTATTTTCTTACATATGAAAAAAAATGATAAATTTGATTAGTGATTTCATGTTTGTTAGCAAAGTCAGATGAGATTGTTTATGAAACCCTAAAATAAAACCCAAGAGAAATTAGTACTTATTTCTAAGTTTAGGTTTGTAAAATTACCCATTATAGTGTAAATATATGAAAGCACACTAGCTTATTGGCAATATTCAGTGTGTTCAAATTTGGAATCAGGCCCTAAATGAGTGTAATTGTACTTCAAAAGTGGTAACAGTTGAGGGCAGTAGCCAATAAGCCCCTGAAAACATGCTCATCTTTTTTATTAGGGAGACACCATTTTATCTACTAGGATGAGCATAATAAAAAATAATTAGTTATTATAGCTAGAGAAATTGGAATTCACACACATTGCTGTGGACAATGTAAGATGGCACAGCTGCTGTAAAGAAGACTAGAACTCCTTAAAATTTAAACATGGAGTGACCATATACATCAGTCAGATTCATGTTAGTATAATGAAATACCTGAGGTAAGTAACTTGTAAAGAAGAAAGGTTAATGGAGGTTCCAGTCCAAGATTAGGCACCACCATGGCTTTGGAGTTCTGATAGGGCAGTGCATTGTGGCAGGAGTGATGGGGGAAAAAACCACTAAGGACATGAGCCAAGAAGCAAGAAAAAACAAATGAGACTGGGATCCCAGGGTTCATTTCAAGGGCATGTCCCAGTGATCTGAGGACATCTCATTTCCTAAAGATACCAGCCTGACCAAGATTTTAACTCATGGACTTTCAGAGAGATACTCATCCAAATCATAGCACTGGCAATTCCACTCCTGGCCATGTACCTAAAGAAATAAAAACATATGTCTACATAAAATCTAGTTGATGAATGTTGAGAAGGGCATTATTCACAGTACCTAAAAAGTAGGAAAAACCTGAATGTCCATCTACCAAAGAGTGATTGAAAAATGTAGTATATCCACATAATGGCATATTATTTGGCCATAAAAAATACTGAAAGACTGATATGGATAGATCTGGGAAGCACTGAATAAAAGATACCAGTCACAGAAGACCACATGTTTTGTGATTCCATTTATATGAAATGTCCAGACCAGGGAAATCTGTAAAGGCAGAAAAGATCAAACTGGCTGTCAGGGACTGGGGACATGGGTGTGCTGTGGGGTATGGCCAAGTACAGGACAACTTTGGGGAATGATGAAAACATCTTAAAATTGTGATCATTGAAAACTCTGAATATACCAAAAAGTGCTCGACTACATTCTTTACATGGGCGAATTGTACAGTATGTGAATTATATTTCCATAGAGCCTTGATAAAAGAAGTTAGACATGTAAAAGTGAGATGATCATCTTAGATGGTATTAACAGAGAGGGGAGGGAGAGGAAGGACTCTGTTCCTGAGAGAGAAATACCATAATCACCTCTATTTGAATGCTGTTGTTCCTTCCCTTGTAGGTAGTCCTTGCTGATCACAGCTAGAGTCACCATCATGCCTACTACCTCTGACTGTCCCCAGAAATTGCATTTTCAGATATTTCTATTTATGATGCTCTAAAAATCACAAGAAAAAAATGAACTAACAGTTTCAGATGATTCCACCAATATCTTGGCACTGAAAACTATGGTGTTTTGGACAAAATGGAATGCTGACCATAGGCAGCCTTGCTGATGTGACTGTTCATCCCATGTGCCCAAAGGTGCAGGGAGTTAGAATCATGTGCTGAGTATGCACTGTGGGTGTGGACATGAGTTCTCTTCAGAACCTAAACATGGGCAAGTTGGTGACTGCTCAACCATCATTCCATGTGTGACATGCCCAAATGTCACATCTGTTCCTTTAATGAGAGTTTTGAAAGCTTCTGGAAAAACAAGTCAATGTTCATGGTACCTTAAGGCACCACTGCAGACAAGTTTGTAAACAACTAGGCTATATACATAGGCTATATATGGAATGTCTCTTTGCACTTTCATATTTTATTATTTAATTTAATTTAAATGTACTTTGGGATATCTTTATTATCTTCCATTCAAAGAACTGGATGGATTGATTTCTGATAAAGCCAGCTTCATGGAGTAATTGTTGTTCTTGTTTATTTGTATGGTAGTGTTTAACACTATCTTTGTAAAAATTAAAGAATTTTAGTGCATTATAGTTGTATACAATAGTGGAGTTCATGTTGACATATTCATAAATGCAGGTGACAGTTTTCTCCACTTCAATCCCCAGTACACTTTCCTGCCCACCTTCTCTCCCCCCTGAGCCCCTTTCTCTACTATATTGGTCTTCTATTTGTTTTTTTATGGCTACATTGTAGTTGCATATAATACTGGAATGCATTAGGGGACGTACATGCACACAGCACAGTTTGGTCAACATTTTCCCCTTTGCCTTCCCTCCTTCCTCCCCACTTGTCTCCCATTTCTACTCTAACAATTTTCTTTCTATCTTTAAATAGATCCCCTTTGTTAATTCCTTCTTTCTCTTTAGCTTCCACACACGAGAGAAAACATTCAAACTTTGAGGTTGGCTTATTTCATTTAGCATGGTGTTCTCCATTTTCATCCATTTACCAGCAAGTACCATGATTTCATTCTTCTCTATGGCTGAGTATACCCCACTGTGTCCGTTAGGTCGGAATTTAGGTGACTGTAGGTGGCAGAGCTGAGCAGCTGGAACAAAGGCCAGCCTGCCAAAGGGGACCATCAAGTGGGCTAGAATATCCCACTGAAGGGCCACCTGTCACTCAGCAGGACCACCTCCCATCCCGGCCTATAAAAACCCTGGGTAGCCAGGGCCATGTGCGATTTTCTCCAGGTCCCTATACCCCGGGGGTCTGGGAATTTTGCCCAAGAGCCAAATTCCAATAAAGCTTGCTCTGGCCACTTTCTGTCCAATTTTATTTGGCCGCTAACCATGCCCGCCAAGGTTACAGTGTCTATATATATCACATTTTTTTTTGGTATTGGGGATTGAACCCAGGGACACAACCACAGAGTCACATCCCCAGTCCCCTTTTTTTGTACTTTATTTAGAGTCAGGCTCTCACTGAATTGCTTAGGGCCTCGATAAGTTGCTGAAGCTGACTTTGAACTTGCAGTTCTCCTGCCTTAGTCTCCAGAGCCACTGGGATTACAGGTGTGCACCACTGTCCCTGACTATATACCATATTTAAGTTTATTTTAATGGTGTTTCATATTTAAAACTTCTTTTTCTTTACAAACAAACATTTATTAAGTCACTAAACATTAATTAGGCTATGATAAATTTAAAAACACTGCTCTATGACCTTGCATTTTCCCCAGGAAAGCATACAACAGCAGTGCCCTGTTTGAGGGTGTCTGGAATCGCCCAGATCCAAATCTCTGCTTATGCACAGATGCATTTATGCCTTTATGAAACAGGGAAGGGAATATGATAGAAATGATATGGCCCAACTTTCTCATTTCTAAGAGCGTGAGCAATTTGAAATTACGCACTCCAAGTTGGTAGAATTTCTTGGTGCCATCTGTGGGCCAATTTTAGGGATTTGGAATAAAGATTTTTTTTTTTATTTAAAAGGAGTAAGACTCTGGAAAACTGTGGAATTTTGGGGTTCAGATTGATATTTGTTCTTATGAAGGTCTTTTTTACAAGGTTTCTCTGAACTATAATAAGTGAGTTTGACTCACTCTAAATCTAGGTTTTCTGAGTATCTACCTGAAATGCATCTGTATCACCAGGACATCATTTCACCTTCCAGTTCCATGGTGTATGCTCCAGGCACACAGAGAGAGGTGGGCTGAGCTCAGCATCTGCATTATCAGCCCTGCAGCTTTAAATGTATCTGCTTTGTTATATTCCCTCATGGAGCTGTGCTGCAATTTATTTTTATATTCTCCTCTGATGAACATTGAAGTTGATTCCTTTTTAAAATGTTCTTTTGCAAAATGATTCTGCAGAACACCATGTTGTAGGAGTCTCCTGGTGCAGTGTGAGGTCATCTTCTGGACATGCTCAGGAGTGGAGCGTGTGTGTGTTTCATTGGATGACTGAGTGCACCTTCTGGCATTTCTGGTACTAGAGTTTACAGAAGGATTGGTGGTTGTCCTTGTCTCACATCTGACTTCAAGGGGTGGTTTCAGTGCTTTGTCATTAGGTAAGGCATTTCTTGTAGGTTTTTGGAAGAATCCGTGAATGATCTTGAGGAGGTGCTTTTGTTCCTGTTTTAGAGTTTTTATTGTGAATAATGATTGAATTTTATCCTATCCAGTCAACTTCTTTTAATCCAATCCTCTGAGATCTTTCAAAGGGGGTATTTCCCTGATTCTCTACCATGTCATATTTTAGGGTAGTGTGGGACCTCCAGTGACGTAAAGCTAGCACTCACATCTTATGGTGGGGGAGTCATGTAACTTTGGCCCTAGTGTACCAGAGTCCCAACTTCCTCAGAGTGGCTATGGGATTTGCCCAGGATGGCTGCTCTTATAGCCAATCAGACTCTTACCTCAAAGGTTCATTTTTGACCACTGAGGGGACCTGCTGGGCTGCTGGATGTCTGTCCCTGGATTCTTGGGCGTGTAGGGTGGTTCCAGAAGCCTGAGAGGTGGTCTGTACATCTTGGAGGGGCCTGAGCTCCCTGTGTTTCCATTTCCCACACTGTTGTGTAGGATGGTTCATTGGTGTTTGTATGAAACCGACGTGCTGAATAAAGTCTCATTCCTGGACAAAAAAGGAAATATTATTTGCATGATATTTGATGCTCCATGCCCTGCTGGCTCTAAGGCAAAGTCAGACAGGGCTAAGAGCTGAGGCTGTGCATGGAGAAAATGACCTCAGGCTCCATATTTCTTAGGCAAATTTGAAGAAGATTTTTGCATCTAAGGTCTGGAAGTGATGTCCTAGGATTACGAGGAATCCTCCCTAATCCAGACATGGGGAAGAGTGAGTACAAGTCCTGTTTAAGCACAGCCCTCACCCTGCTTCAGGAGCTTCTCCAGGTTGGGGCTGTTGGAAGGGCGGGGATACACTGCTTCCTGGGGGAAAGCTTCCCACTCTGGAGGCTTCCCTTCCTTCTGCAAGCGGTCTCTAGATCAGAGGTGCAGAGAGAGGGTCTCTGACGGCCAAGTGCATCACATTGCTCCCACTGGGAGCTTATTTTATTGTACCCCTCCCTGTTGCTCTGTTTTCTGGGTATGGGCAGAGTGGCTGGGGCAGTGCCACCTGTTATCTATATGGTGCAGGTGGAAGCCAGTGGTGCAGGTTAGCTCTGGGTCTTGCTGTTGTGTGATTCCGTGCTGGGAGAAACACACCTCTGTCCCTGACTGAAAAAGTGGCTTTATATAGACTTAGACAGTCACCCTGATGATACTCTTTTGTTTGGATAGTGAAGTGTCAGTAACTCCTTGGTGTTCCTAAACTTGTCATTCAGTTAGTCTTCGGTGAGTAGCCCCTTAAGTCCTTAATAAGCAATTTGTAAGTTTGTTGAAGCACAGATGTGCTTGCATTCCCTTGTTGTTTTGTTATTCTGTATCAGTGGTGCAGAAATACAAATCATCATGTAAAACATTATCCAATTCATTCCTTTGAGTTTCTCCAGTGGATTCCTTGGGTCTTTAGCTTCAATCCTGAGCTCAAGTGGCCTCAGCACCAGGGCCTGCATTATCTCTGTTCTCACTCCCTCCCCCTTCAGACCACTATCATTTTTCGTTTCTCACCCCTCCTCAATGCTGCAGTATAGACCCAGTATTGACCTCTGCACCTCACCTTTGAAGGAGAGTGCTCTCCTTTGTACCTGCTCTGCCTACAGCAGTGGTGCCTGTGCATGTGTGTCCCTGGCTGCTCCCAGGACCCCTGACCATCCAGTATGGATGCATAAAAGCCCAGCTCCTGGGCTGGGGTTGTGGCTCAGTGGTAGATCACTTGCCTAGCATGTGTGAGGCACTGGGTTCGATTCTCAGCACCACATATAAATAAATAAAAATAAAAAGTCCATTGACAACTAAAACATATTAAAAACAAAATCCCAGCTCCCTCTGAGTCAGAAATTGCCCTTGAAGTTCCCCTGCAGGGACAGGGACTTCAGCCCCATGACCTTCTTGTTGGGTTTCTCCTGTGTCTGTCTTGCTCCATCCTCACCTTGCCAGCCTCTGGCAATTCCTAACTAATCCTCTGGCATTTCACTCCTCTTAGGGTCTTGCCTCCTGGATATCTGTCATAGGATGTCACCCAATTTAAATACCTGTCTCCATCCTCTGTTGGGGAAAACCTCAGAAAACCTTACAAAGATTGTAGAGAAAAAAAATTTTATTATTGAATCAACATGAAATTGGAATGTTATACCCATTACAGTCAATGCACTGAGAGATCATGGACAGCAATGCCATTCCTTCATGTAGTCAATTGAACACTACTGTATATACCTGTCCTCAGGTATACAGCTGACCTCAAGTAGAAGGACTTGGTACATCTTACATGCAGTTCACCTAGAACTCAGGGCGATCACTGGTATGGAGAAATTCTTATCTTTTGACAGGAGTTAGTTCTTCAGCTTGGTGCCAGATACTCACCCAAGATAGGTTTCTACCGCCCATGGAGACTGGATGCTATCTCCCTTGGATGGTGACATTCTAAAAAGATGGTTCATATGTCAGTAAAAAAGATATTTTGTCACAGAGCAGATAGATACCTTACATGGCTTTTAAAAGAATTTACACTTCTTTCAAAGAGACAAGAAATTACTCACACATTTTCTTTAGTTAATGCTCTAAGAACAGGAGGAGGGTGACTTTTGCTTTTAATTTTTGTTTGCTTTTACACCAGGCTCCAATAGCAGCTGCCCAGGGACTGCCTTCTATCTTTTCTGTTACTTCTTGGTAGCTTTTTGAATGTAATATTTCATACACAGAGATACTGTGTGTAGCACATACCTGAGCTGTGAACTCTAGTGATAAATGCTGTGAACCTGGCCTTGGGGACTTCCTGTTCTGTTCCTAGAGTTCCCTGCCCTGAGTTTGATATTCATTATTTTCTTGCTTGCATGCTTTCCTAAGTAGTTCTAGACTAAGCCTATAATTTTTCTTGGCTTAATTTTGAACTTAAAAAACCAAAATGGCACATGGGAAGCAGTCTTTGGGACTGGCCTTTTCCAGCCCACATTGTTTCTCAGGTCCACAGTGGTATACATCCATTTTGGTTAATATCTGGTGTTCCATTATGTGAGTATATGTTTATCTATTCTCCTGTCCAGGGACCACGGGTTGGTTCCTGGTTTGTGATATTAGGGTAGCGATTCTGTAACACTGTTCTGCATCTCCTGGGGCCATGTGTGCATCTTGAGTAGTAGAATCGCTGCCCACTTCCCTATGTAGCACTTGGACCTCTGCAGATGTCCTGCTTACTGGTGTGCTCCTAGCTTATTATGTCTCCTGCCTCTGTATCAGGCAAGCTCTTTTGCAGTGGGCCTCTGTCTTGGTCTCAGCACACTCTGGGTTAGCCTTGTGGGCCTGCTGCATGCGAATGTGAGTGACCCATTTCCTCTGCCAGTTTTCTTCAAATGACCTTTCAGAGGATGCTGACATTCTGTTCTGGTGAGAGCAGCAAAGAAAACATTGAGGAGCCCTGGGGAACGGGTGGGGGTGAGTCTGAAAATAGAAGTTTTATAGGAGAAATTATATGTCTTGACTAGTATTTTTAAGTGTGGAGATTTCTGACTGTCAAGATTTATTATTAAATTTGAAAGAGTTTTCTCTTCTAGTGGTCATTTTGTAAACAAAACTGGTGTTTACGGCTTCAGAGTATCAGTAAACAGGGTCACATCAAAATTAATGAAAAAATTTTGGAGTAAAATTTCCTGGAGATAGTTTGCAGATAATAGATGATGACTGTGAAGGGATTTCAGATTAGCAGCCATTTGGATAATAAATTCAATATGCTGTGTTGTCTTTGATATAATGAAAACACGGTTACATGTTGAACTTCCCTTTTAAAACCTCTTCAGAAGGGAGGAGATGGGTATGCCAAATGGTAGGGTTGGGAGACTTAGGAGGTGCCCAGTGCAGTGGAGACCTTGCTTCATTGGATCCTGTGGTGTATTTAGTATGTGGCATTCCTAGGTGGTGGGTGGGCTACTGAATGCTGGCTGGAGAGGGATGCTGCTGGGGTCTGTGTAAGTTTGTGTCCTGATGGAAGCCATTTGGTTGACATGGAGAGGAAAGCATGGGAATGTTGTTCTGGGAATGCTCTGGAGCCCAGTGAGGATCTGTAGATGGCACAACAGAGGCATCCCAGTCTTGCCAGTCCTGCTGTACTGGCCCACAGGACTTCTTATAGCCCCAGCTGTCATCCTTGATAAAGCCGAACTGTGATGCTTTAAATCCTTTTGAAAATTGCTGTTTTTTTTTGTTTTTTTTTTTTTGTTTGTTTGTTTTTTGCGGTACTGTGGATTGAACTCAGGTCCTTGTGCTTGTGAGGCAAGCACTCTACCAGGTGAGTTATTTCCCCAGCCCTCAACTGTAGTAACTTTTGACATAACATACATACTCTTCTTTTGGAACTCTGAGTGTCGAGGATCATATGATTTTTTTTTTTTAGTAAATATTGTTATTATTATTATTTTTTGATACATTGTATACAAATGGGAAACCAGTTTTCATTTCTCTGGTTGTACAAAAAGTAGCTTCACACTGTTGGTGTAATAGTACATGTACATAGGGTAATGATGTTTGTCTCATTCTATTATCTTCCCTTCCCCCATCCCCTCCCCACTCCTCATTTCCCTCTACACAATCTATCCTTCCTTCATTCTTTCCTCACCTCCTCCACTGCATACCTGCTGTTCTGAAAGTTAAAATGTTGATCGCTGAAATCGTTTGATCTCTCAGTCTCTGCCCTTTCTTGACTGACTACTTTAAGTTTTGAATTGGGAGTGTGAAAGTCATCTCACAGCTGATACTGTAGGATAGAAATTTTGCTTTCTACCTCCACCTCTCCCAAGAGGTTTCTCCCCATTCCAATAGTTAGCACAATTCCAATGGTCCACCAGGTTTTCAGCCCAAAACACGTAAGCTATCCTTGCTTCTTTTTGTCATTTTCTTTGTCTTCCAATTTTTTCAGCAACACTTCAAAATTTATCCTGAAATCACCCACTCTTTTTCTTTACCTCAGTGGTCACTGTAGTTCAAGTTAGCTTGACTACTGATATGACATATCCTGGTTTCCACATTTGTCCCTGTTCCAACCTGAACTAGTCACCACAAAGCGACCAGAATGATCTTTTGAATAGTTAAATCCGAGTATGCCACTTCTGTGTCACACCCTCTACTTAATTTCCACTGCACTTAGAATCAAATCCCAGATCATTCCCAAGGTTACAAGTTCACATACACCCTACTTGTCTGTCTTCTTTGATTTCGTCTTGTACCACTCTGCCTACTGCTGCCTGCTCTCTAACCACATCAACCTCTCTGTTCTCTGTGCTCAAGGTTCTGTAAGTGGCTTGCCCTTTATTCAGCAGCAAATTCTCTGCCCCACAAACCTCAGGGGCTGACTTCTGCAAGTCACTATGGTGTCAGTCCAGATGTTTATATCCAAACAAGGTTATCTGATCATGCTCCCTAAATTATCACCCATCCAGGACCCCCCATCTCTACTATATTTTTTGTTTTATTTTATTTTGAACATTTATCATTATTAAACATTATTGCTCATTCAGAAAAAAAAGCATGCAGACCATAAACACATGCAATCCCAGTGTCAGTTAAAATGATTTTTCTTAAAACATGAAAACCCTCAAATTGGTCACGTTTTTGAGGGGATTAGGTCCCAGAATGAAGGTTTTTAGAAGCAAGTTTCTAGGTGGGGCTGCCACCAAGCCTGTTCCATTGTCATATCCTCAAAGCAAACACAGGGCATTTGGAAAGTCCCTGAATGTGGGTAAGGCAGGAACTTTCCTTGGATTCTTATTTGGACATGAATCTTTTGGACATGAATTTTAAAAAAATACCTAGCACTGTTTGCATAACAATCTCCTCTATTCTATGAAAGAAAACACTAGAGGTAGAAAACAGACTAGTGGAAATATTGAACCGGAGGTACAGTTTACAGTTTTTCTATTTGAAAATAGGATGAAGATCTTCCATGTTTCAGCTAGAATATTTAGAAGTCTTTTTAGACTACATGTCTGGAGGAATCAATGTAAAATCCCACAGATTTTGGTTTCAAAGGTTTTAATTTTGCACTGGACTATCCAGGGATCTTCCTCTGTTGCTGGAAGAAGAGAATGCTAATTTGCTAACTTTGTGGGCCAAGGGTTTAAACTCAGTGATTTTTAGTTCTCCTTTGATAATGTCTCTTTGCTTAGATCTCAGGGTCATGACATTGAAAGTGAGATTTGACAAACAGGACTCACAGGAAAAGGTTGATTTATTTTCATCTAGATTTCTCCTTCTGAGTAAAGTTAGATTTAGGAATAATAATGGTGCTGTTAGGAAAATAGTTTTAGGGGTTATTTAAATTTTTGTTGGGATTGTACTGCACCTGATTTTTAATTTCTAGCTTAGTATCAAGCAGTTGGCATTCAGATACAGTTCTGAAATTACCAGAACCATTCAGAGACCACACTGAGCCTCTCCTAAAGGTCATCATTACTAATGTTAAACAGAAACTGGGTGTGTACCTGTTGCAGGAATGGATCTGTCAAGAATGGAGTTCACTGAACAGAGGCAACCCCCCCAAGTGCCAAACAGGAGGATATTTTGACTCTTGAGAATTGATTTTAGTGATGCACAAGACTCCCCAAATGGTGTGGGTTGCCACCTACATTATATAGGAATCAAATGATTCCTGCAGTAACTGAGTTGTAAGCAGCAGTAGTGACATGATTGGAGAGACCCAAGTTTAAATTTTCCTGTTTGCAGTCTATCTTCATTTTCTCATAAAACCCCTACTTTTTTTTCATGTATTTATTTATTATTTAAGGCCCTAATTTTATCACATAAGTGAGGATACAAATACTTGAAGGGGTTCCGAGATATGTGGTAGTGAGCTCAATGTGTGCTCATTGTTGTTGTTGCTACTGCTTTTTTGTCTGAGGACAATATGAGGACAACTGGTGGAGCAGGGGCTTGCTGTCACAATCCTGCCCTTCAGGAGTGGTGGTGGGCTGTGGGCGGGGTGGAAGACTTTGAAGCAGGGGGAGGAGGTATGACTGTTGGACCAGCAGGAAACTTCAGGGCCTTCACAACAGACAGTATGTTGATGGTTGGATCAGGTCTGTGCTGTGAAAAAGGCAACTTAGGGCATGAATAAGAGGTTGGAAAGAGGGGAACAAGGGGATCTTCTTCCACAACTGAGATACAATGAGGGTCAGGAAGAAGTAGATATGAAGAAGACTCTAGAACAGGAATGGACAGAAGGCAGATGGGGAAGAGCAGAATCAGGAATTGTTGGGGGGAAAAGAATGAATTACCACCAACTGGTTCTTGGGCTGACTGGTGAGTGAATTATTTTTTAAATTTTTATTTATTTATTTTTGACATCTGGGATTGGACTCAGGGACACTTAACCACTGAACCATATTCACAGCTTTTTTAAATATTTTATTTAGAGACAGGGTCTCACTGAGTTGTTGCATATTTTCCATTTAAGTAACCCCAAGGTTGTATTTGTTTTGGAAATGAAGAAGTAGTTTTCTAATGTGGAAATTTTGTCTTACCACTGGGCAGAGTGTTTTTTGATTCTGAGAAAGTAGATTAAAATAATGTTAAATCTCTAAATTTTTGATTTGTTACTTGTCACTTCAATAATTTTCCATTCTGAAAAATAGAGCTAAGTGGAGGTGATCTTTGGGAATTATGTTGGTCACAAGGGACACATGCAATTCAAGAGGAAGAGGAGTGGGAATAAAAACTGCAACCTTGGAAGCAGGCTGTGGACTGCAGTGCAGCCACCAGAGGACATCACTGGCCCTTGGTACCCTGATGGGGAGAAGTTTCAGGAGCCTTGATGTGGATATGGGGTTGCCACAGTGTTCTTCCCAACCAAGATTCTAGGCCTCTCCATTGAGATTTATGGGAACAGCCCTAGCGAGGCTGGTCAGGTTTTTCATCCTTACTTTGCACTGACACAAGTAAGTGGATGATTCATGGGCACTCTGAAGAGCTATTAATGAAACCCTGGTCAAATATCTTAGTGATATAGTATTGTGGTTGTCCCTTGTGAAGCCTGAAGGGCTGTTAGCCAAGCAAAGTCAACTGCAACTCGTCTTCATGTTTGATGGGTCAGGGTGATATTCCTGCCCTCCTTACTTGGATTTCTGAAAATAATGTAGATTTTAACTAAAGCATTCTAAAATGTCTATGTGGATTTGGACCTCTACCTGGAGAGTAGTTTTGTGGACTTCAGGATATGCAGAATGCATTTTTGAAAGCATAATATAGATGTTTTTCTTCCTACTTCTCACCGGCTGTAAGGTTGAAATAGGATTTTTAGGATGTTTGGGTAAGTTGATGTGCAGTAAGTGCCCATTCTCATTCTCACTAGAAATAAAGATAAAAATGCCCCATTACTAAGAACAAAAGAAAGACCCTCTGCTATTGTGTATACTTGCCATTGCTTTTCCTAAGTCAGCTGACACCAGGGTCAGTTGCCTTGCAAGCCTCAGGGATCCTTAGTGACCTTAGGATTTACTTTGGTGACATTTGTCTCTTTGTTTCCTCAAATTAAACTCTGTAATAAAGGAAGTGAATTTGATCAATTTATGAAGTCAAGAATGATTATTAGACAGTGGTTTTATTAGAGGAAGGGACATTATATTTTCATTCTGGAATTATATTTTTATAAAAGAGTAGATGATTTGACCTGAAAGTGAAGGTGGATGTTTCCAGTTTTTTGTTTATGGGGGGAGGGCAGATACTGGGGATTGAACCCACAGGTGCTTTACCACAGAACCACTCCCCATTTTCTATTTTAAATTTTGAGACAGGTTCTCCCTAAGTTAGTTAGGGCCTTGCTAAGTTGCTGAGTCTGGCCTTGACATTGAAATCCTTCTGTCTCAAGCCTCCCCAGCTGCTGGGATTATAGGTGTGATCCACCAAGCTTGACTTAGCTAATTCTTAACCTGTGGGTGTCTGGTTAGTCACTAAGCAGCTCTCTGCTGGAGGACATGACTTGCCCTTCCATAGTCGCTTGGGTTCTGCATTCTCAGGGCCTCTAGTGCTTTTCCTGCTATTATCTTGCCTGTCCCAGCAAATATTTCTCAAACTGTGCTCTGTGGGATCCCATATCAGTTCTCTATAAAATCCATGGTCAGAAAATTCTGGAATGGGTGATGAGATGGTTCTGCTACATTATGAATGTACTTTATGCTTCCAAATTTTACACTAAAATAGTTAAAATGCTAATTTTAAGTATATTTTACAGTAACAAATAAAACAAAAGTCTGGGAAACTTCCTATTACACTTACCTCCTGGAGAACTTACAATGCATTTTAGTAGATTAAAAGAATCTGGGAAACCTTAACTTTTCTTGACTCAGTGTTCTCAATGCTATTAATAGACTCAACAAATGCACAGCTACCTAATAATGTCCAGCTAATTCATCTCTGGGACACAGGTCAAGATCACTTGCTTAACGTGCCTCTCTTGTGTTAAATGGCATGGATGGTGTCACTTTTGTATTCCTGAACTGGAGGTAAGAACAAGCTTTCAGTTAAATGGATGTTGAATGAAATACTTGGGTCACTGTGATAACATGTAGGATACACTTGGGTGAAATTGGGAGATGCCAAGGTTGCAGTTCTACCAGGTAGCTGGTGACCTTTGACCAGCCACTTAACTCATTTTGATTTCTTCATCTGTTAAGTGGAAGTAAAAGCCTATGGAAGTTATTGTGGAGACTTAGTTGATGGGTTTTTGGTAGGTCATAGAAGGTACCAGATTAAGTGGTGGTTTCTTTCTCTTCGCATAGAGAGTTAGCCTAAAATAGTTAGAGATGAAGTGAGCTGGGCATTTAGGAAGAGACGATGTCCAGCCTTGGGCATCAGGGAAGGTTTTGTGGTCATGTAAGGGAAGGAGTTGAGAGAATTTGGACATGGAGAGGTAAAGTTTAAAGGATGGATATTGAAGAGCAAGAAAGCAAGAACAAGAACAGTCAGATGAAGGCAACACACATTTACTTTTTTGTTGTTGTTTGTTTATTGTTTGTTTTTTGATACTGGGGATTAAAGGCCCAGGTGATCTACCAATGGAGCTCTATACCTAGCTTTTTTATAATTTTTATATTGAGACAGGGTCTCCCTAAGTTACTGAGGCTGACCTTGAACTTGCAGTCCTCCTGTGTCAGCCTCCCAAATCACTGGGATTACAGGTGTGTGTACCCACACCCTGGTGAGTACATGCACTCGTAAGAAGAATAACATGCTCATTTCTATATTTTATCCTTTTCATCTGCTCTTTCTCCCTGACTTCTGAGGTAAAATTGACAGTTTTATTTTTATTTTTTCCATTAGACATGTATCTGTAAAGATTAGACTAGCATCTTGGGAGGCCCAGGTAGGAGGATCGCAAGTTCAAGACGAGCCTGAACAACTTAGCAAGAGTCTGTCTCAAAGTTTTCTGTTTTTTTTTTTCTTTTTGGTTGTTGTTTGTTTTTGTTTTGTTTAAAAACAAAGGGCTAGGGTTGAGACCCAGTGTTTAAGCACCCCTGGGTCCCCAGTTAAAAAAAAAATAGACTATTTTGTCTTATTTTTCTTTTTCTCTCCTGTTTCCTTCTCCTATTAAGAATTTAACTTACCTTTTCAATCTTCAGTTTTGGCATTTTGATGGTGTTTCATGTGTTCTGTTCAGGATGTCTGATTTTGTTTTGATAAACAGTGATAGGCTGTGCACTTCTTTAGGGTAAGAGTCTCAATCAAGATCCATGTCCTGGACTCTCGGCATCATGCTCAGCATGGTAGTCACTTGTGACTGCAAATGCCTGAATGGGTTCAGAGAGAACTGGGTTGTTCCATGTGTCAGGGCCAGAGACTTGTGACTTTTTAGAAGTGTGTGGAGGCCACCTGTGCAATCTCTCCTCAGGCCTGGCAGGTGATCTGGAGGGATCAGCAGGGTCATACTTCACCATGTAACCAGCACTCCAGGCTGTCCACCGTGATAGAAAGTCTGAGAAATGGTAGGTGTAGAAGCAAGAGCCAGCCATAAGTGACCGTCCTTGGACCAGGATGAAGTGCAGTCTGGGGGATAGCATCTGAAGGAGAAGAGGTAACCAGGTGGACAGGAGTATCTGATAAACATGTGTCCACACAGCCTCCTTATCTTAGACTGGTAAGACATAACAATTATGTATTTATGGTGCTTGCTATTAATTCATTAATCATTTATGTACAGAGCAGTGTGCTGGGAATCAGGATACAGAGCTGATGGTAGGTTGGTGCTTTGGGAAATTTTCAGTTTACAGGGAAAGAAAACACCAGTCTGGGCTGTCTTTTAAGGGCCACACCAATCACACCCTCATGAAGGCAACCCCAGTGAAAATACTGCTGTGAAATTTTTTGCGTAGTCAGAAACTTTAAATTTTGTTCATCTTACATTATTTAATAATTGTTCTCGTTTGGAGTATTAGTCTTATTTTTTCTTTCAGTTTGAATGCTTGAGGTCAGGGACCATGCCTTGTTAATGGAATGATCAGTGAATGACTATTACTCATGGAATCATGCTGGGCAGTCCCTGGAGTTTCTCACCATCGGTACTGGGCTGCATAGAGGGATCTTCAGAGTGATACTAACGAGACTGAAGAAGTGTGCCTTATACCTCAGAAAGTAGTGCAGTTTGCGAAACAAGTTTATGTGTTTCTATTAATTTCACTAGGACCTGGAGCCATGTATATTAATAATATTTCAGAAACAAAGATTGCTTGGTTTTTAGACCAAATGTTTTTCAATGTTGCCAATTTGGTTCAGCACTTTTATTATGGTCTTCATTTGCGTTTTCTTCTTTATCTCTTTATCATTGCTTTAAAATTCTGAAAGCCTACTGGTCACAACACCAAGTAATGCTCTTTTCTACTTGATTATCTGGATCTTGTGATCCTAAAAAAAGTCCCTTCTTTCTTTCCTTTCCTCTTCTCCCTTCCCTCTTCCTTTTCTGTTTTGACTTGTAACCCATGTCTTGTTTATCCCTGTTTTTAGTTGAAGAGACATTTGCCAGTATAGCACCAAGAGTCTAAACGCATATTCATCCTGTTTTCCCTTGAGTCTTTGAGCTTACTGTGTCTGATGGCATTCCATGGTTCTTAGCAGCTCTTCTGGGAGTGTGAGATTGTACATTACAAGGAGGTTGGTTTAACTTAGATCCCACTCCAGTCAATGGTGAAAAACAACCAAGAAGCCAGTAACTGATTCTGAAAATTTATAAAATAATTATTCTGTGAACTTATTCTAAATCATTGTCATTTGCATTTTATTGTTATTTGTAAATAGAGAAACATCAGTTTCATAGCATACTCTCATCCCCTATGCTATCCCCATTATAGGGTTTTGTTTATTTACTACTACTTCCATTTGTTTACTTTCCAGGCATTTAATAAATCATAACATTTAAATTTGGTTAAATCAAAACTAAATGCTGTGTTAGATGGCATGTGAAATGATGAGATTCCAATATTTACAGATTAGGAATTATTTGTTTGAACGGTGACCTAAGCATGAGAATATTGTGGATAAAAAGAACCATGTGAGCATTTAGAAAATCACATGGAAACAGATTAAGTTGTGAATGTCTTGTGTATTTGTTTATGACTCCTGACTTCCTGCAAACAATGAGATGAATTTGTGGCACTCTCTTCTAATGATTATTCCAAAGATTTCAGTTACATTTTAGGATTTTGTTTTTACCTTATACACCATATAAGACACCCTTATCTTCCCTTTAGAAAATTTTTGAAAAGAGAAACACCGCATAGTTGATAATGAATTTAAATACAACAAGGTATTTTGCTGTTATATCAAATAAGAGTTTTTTCAGTTCATTGGTCAACATGATAGTTTGTTAGCATCTTTTCATGTAAATATTCTTATGAATATTTCAAATTGAGAAATTATCAGTGAATCCCTTGCAGACAGTGGTGGTTTTACAACTTTGAGTATTTTTTTACATTCGTCCTTTCATCATAGATAGAAGCAGATATACTTGTTCGTGGTGTTCTTTGTATTATAAACAATGATCAGGTCCTAGTGACGAATGAAAACACTGGACCACTACCCAAAAGAAGCTAACATCTGGACCTAAGTGTGTAAAACAATAAAGTAAGACAAACTAGTAAAGCAACTAACCTGGTACAGATAGGTTGGTCTATTGGTTTCCAAACCCACTTCTTTTCCTCTATAAGATGACAAACTGTTTCTATCCAAAAGATGCCAGCTGGATGGTGTGAGAGGTCAGTCAGGTGAAGCTGTGGTTCTGAGTGTAGGAGAAACATTAGTCGCTACAACTGATATATTTGTCAGCTTTCCATAATTAAAATAAAATATCTGAGGTAATCAAGTTATAATGAGAAAAGGTTTATTTTGGCTTACTAATTGGGAAGTTTCAGTGTATGATCAATTAACTCTGTTGCTTTGGGTAAGTGGTGAAGCAGCACATTATGGCAGGAGCATGTGGTGGATCAAAACTGCTTACCTCATTACCAGGAAGCAAAAAGAGAAAATCTTCAATTTTTTGTGGGTTTTAGAGAAAAATAATTTCTGTAACCAAATCCAAGTATCATCTCATAGATCTTAGATCTGGTAAGTATCCTACAGCTTGGAGTTTGTAGGATTTCACACAGTTGGTAGAGAATAAGTGCTAATGACGGAATTCCAGTGTTTTTTCTTGCAAAGTAATCTGCAATTCTATATATTTTTTCCTGTATAGGAAAATCGTAGCTCTGCTACAATTACTTATGAATAATTTTACATGACTTATGTTAGTAAGACTATTATAAATCAGCATTTAAAGGAATAATGTTTCATCAACATTAAAATCTTGAACTCTTTCTTCTTCCCACATTAGGGATTTTTCTGCTTGTCTAAAAAGTACTAACTTTTTTTTTAGAGTTTGTCATTTATGGTGAGCTGGTAGTTTCCACCTCTAGAACAGAAAAACAGAATTATTCTTAGAAAAACTCTGCTAGTCAAACAAATCACCCTGATCACTACTGAAGGAGAAAAGGAGCTTGCTATATTAATATATAAGTGTACATATATTTGTGCATGTTTTCAGATCAGTGCATAAATGAGAGAATTGATAATGAAAAATATAGAGAATCTATTTAGATTATATTTGGTGTAATGGATGTTGAGAATGGGTACATCAACTCACTACCTAACAGAAGTTCTTGTTTTTTCTGTTGGGAAAAATAATGACTATTTAAAAAAATTTTTTTAAAGGTTTGATTTTAAAAGAGGGTATTGGCTGGTTAAGGAACATCAAGCTTCTGCAATCTGGTCACATGTGGAGTGCTGTTAAGTCACCTTCTAGTTACTGAAAATTGGGTTTTACCAATAATGGCATAATTTTTCTGTACAATGCATTTTGATACATCATACATAAATGGAGTATAACTTCTCATTCTTCTGATTGTACAAGATATAGAATCATACTGGTTGTGTACTCATACTTTCCTGCTTGTGCATTGATCAGCCCTCCAGGTGTTTGTCTGTCTGTGGCTTCCAGGAAGGCTGCCGTTCCCTAGCCCCCAGTCTTCTCATCCCCAAGGAGATTTTGAGCTTTGAGATTCAGGTTCATGATAAAATAGCATTTTATTGCTGTCTGAATAAAGCAAAGTTAAATGATGAAGACTCTTAAAATTAGTATTCACCAACAAACTTTGAAGTGAGATTAATTGAGATAGTCCAGCATTAAGTATTTTTAGAGTGTAGAAAAATAGCTGTTGGACATCTTATTCCTTTTATTTGTGTTCACAATATTAACACTCTTCTTGTGCATCCCTAGCCCACAGGATTGTTTAAGAATGAATGAGATAATGCATGTGAAAACACTTTTGTAAGCAGTCAAAATAACATCTCTCAGCCTCTTTGTGTTTAGGATGTAACTGTTGCTGAATTGTAATACCCAAAGTTGCATTTTATCTCTATATGGAATGTACATGCACAGGAAAATCTTAACTAGTGAGTTTATTAAGAATCATTCCATACATATGTGATTTAGAAAAATAAAACTGCCTTCGTCTAGATGAGATTAATATAGTTTTCCCCATCACTTTTCTAGAATAGTGTCTGAACACATATAACAAATATCTTTTTCAGTAACAACAAAACTTCACTCATTTTTTTTTTATGCTCATTTAAGCAGTTGCTTTTATGGAAAATCTTTCCCTAGAGACCAGAAAAAGAGCAAAGAAGACTTTAACGTAAAACAATAGAACATTAAATAGAGAAAAGCTTGGAGTTGCTTGCTGTGCTCTTATCATCTGATAATTTCTTTTTAGGCTTTTCAATATGTGTTCAGAACTTTATTGTTACTCTAAATATGAACTGGAGTCAATGTATGTGGAATACTTGGCAGGATAAGGAGAGTGAACATTTTGCCCATTCTGGAAAGGCAGACTGGAGTATTGATAAAATGGTGATGATATGATCCTGATGGGAAGAAAACATGATAGAAAGCCTTAGGGGGGGCAACCAACATAATACATCATCTGGAAGCGACTTTCCTTCAGTTTCTGAATTTGACAGAATTCTTCATCTGGTATAGACAATTTGGGGTGTGGCCTGTGGGGGGCACTATTTTCATTGGGAATAGCTGTGGGGACCCTAGATCAGACTAACATTAGGTTACTGTCCTTGTCGTTTGGCATAAAGATTATCTTCATGAAAAAAATATATATATATAAATATATTAAGTATCTTTAGAGAGTAGAAAAGTAGCTGTTGGACATCTTATTCTTTTTCTTCTTTTGTTTTTACAATATTAACTCTATCCTCTTGTGCATCCCTAGCCCACAGGATTGTTGTAAGAATGAATGAGATAATGTATGTGAAAATACATTTGTAAGCTGTAAAAATAACATCTCTAAGTCTGTGTTTAGGATGTAACTTGTGCTGAATTATAATACCCAAAGTTGTATTTTATCTCTATATGGAAGGTACATGCGTTGGAAAAGGTCAATTTATATATATATACTTATGTATATATATATTTTTTTTTTCCTACCAAGGATTGAACCCAGGAACACTTAACTACTAAGCTACATCCCCAGCCCCTTTTTTTATTTTTTATTTTGAGACAGTGTCTCACTAAGTTTCTCAGGGCCTCGGTTTGTTGAGGTTGGCCTTGAACTTGTGAACCTCCTACCTCAGTCTCCTTAGTGGCTGGGATAACAGGTATGTGATACTATGCCCAGCTGATAATTTGATTCTGATACACATGTATACATTGTGAAATATCCACCACAATAAAACTAATTAACATATCCATTACCTCACGAATGTAATTACATTCCTTAAAAAGTTCCTAAACTTTCATATCATACAGAACAGGATAAGTGTTTTAGTTTACACTGATCAATCCCTGGCCATAGAAGTATAAATAATAATTGGTGTCATCATACATGGCATGGCATAATGCCTTTGCATTTGTCATGTATTTAGAGATATTTAGAAAACCAACAACTACTAGTGAATGTTTTCCTTCAAATATTAGATCTGGTCATCAACAATTCCAGCCTAACTAGGAATAAAAAAATGTATTTGGATGTCTTTTATTTACACGAAGCAATGAACTACTTATCTGAACAACATAAATCACCTTCAGCAGCTAAAACCATTTAAGTGTCATACCTTAAACTTCTCTTGCTATATATTCATAACCACCAAGTTACTTAGACATTTCTAAGTCCTATGAGAAGTCAAAAGAAAAGAACATCTGAAAAAATATTTTGAAATCTCTTAAATCGTAGTCTAGAAAAACTGACATGAAAAACAACTCATTTTAAGCTCCTTCTTTTTAAAAATATTAGATATGCTGTACTTTAAAAAAAATAACTTGTCATAACTAATTTGTGCCCATGTTAGAAACTCTTCTAAAGTTACTTTTCAAATAGTCTAACAGGAAAATTTTTCTATAGAAGTAATTCAAATTACATCCATAGAAAGTTTCAACAGGGTTGGGGATGAGGCTCAGTGGTAGAGATATTACCTAGCATGCACAAGGCCTTTGAGTTTAACCCCCAAAACTGCAAGAAAATGACAGGGATGGAAGGGAAAGGGAGGGAAGGGAGAAGAAAAAAGGAAGGAAAGGTGAGGGGACAGAAAGGATTGAGTCATTAAAACAAAAGGGCGTGTGGTACAAATATAAATATATGGCATTAAAGCTCTTACAAAAAGGTTTACTAAGCTTTAGAATTTTACTTGTATCAACTGGATGATGTTTTGACTGCACAGAGTAAGCAGCACTTAATAAGCGTTGTGGCGGCCTGGCCACAACCAGAGGAGTGGGTGGCAAGCAGGCTCCAGTGGGTCTAGATTAAACCTGTGCTGCTTGGGGTGTGGGCGGGACATAGCAGAGTGGGGTGGGAGAAGAATGTCACCAAGGGCAGTGAGGTCACAAAGCCGGTGGGCAGGATATAGCAGATGGGGAGTGGCTGGTTTCCCTAGATCCCCACCCACCTCAGGCATTCTGTTCCTAGTGATAGGCTTGGTCGCATGGTGTAGGTTTGGGCTCCCACCCAAAGTCTGGTGTCTGCAACCTGTTTTCCTGGCTGGGCAGGATGTAGTTGCCAAAGTAGTTTTGGCGCGATGGAGGGACCAAGGGCCACCCCTCAGTCTTACTGGGACCTGGGTCTGGAAAAAATATTCAGGGTTGTGCCAGCATTGCCTGAAGATGGAAGACCAGGCCCTAATCCTAATACCTTTCGTCCTGAGCTGGTAATATGTGCAGCTATTGGATATTTTACTGTTCTCTTGTTTTTGTGGAGAAGTGTTCAGTCTCTTAGAAGCAGGCTTTATGTGAAAAGAGAAAAAAAGCTTGCTCTAAAACTTTCTGAACTAATTGAAGAAAAATGTAAACTACTTGATAAAGTTAGTCTTCTTCAAAAAGAGCATGAAGGCTTACAGTTATCTTTAAAGGATGCCAATTGTGAGAAGGCATCAAAAGAAGTGCAACATTTGGAGATAATACATGAAATGCTGAATAGTTCCAAATCTAAACTTGAGGATAAAATACTCTTTCTAGAAAAAGAGCTAAGAGAAGAGAAATCTAAACATTCTGAACAGGATGAATTGATGGCAGATATAGCAAAATGGGTAAAGTCCCTAAGAGAGGAATCAAAATCCCTCAAACCACAAGTAGCTGAAGCTAAAACAACCTTCAGAATTCTTCAAATGAATGAAGAAGGACTTATGGCAGCAATAAAAGAGGCTTTGAATGAAAATTCCAAACTGCAGGAAAGTCAGAAACACCTTTTACAAGAAGCTGAAGAATGGAAGGAAAAAGTGAGTGACCTTAATAAACAGAAAATAAAAACTGAAGACTCTAAAGTACAGGCAGAACAAGTTCTGTGTGATAAAGAGAATCACATTAAGTCTCTGACCGAATGCTTGCTTCAGATGAAAGATCAGGCTCCTGTGTGTGAAAAAGACCTAACAGATGATGGTAACTTAGAGCTGAAGATGAAGAGTGAATCAGAAATTGGTGCTCACTTAGGTAATCAGCTAAAAGTAGCTTCGAAGGAACTGGTTTATGCTGCTGAGTTAAATGCCTCTTTAAAAACTTAGAAGGAGAAATAAACCAAATTTATACTTTATTATCTGAAGTAGATGAAACAAAGAAGGTCTTATAGAATGTATTAAAAATCTTCAGACTGAACAAGAAAATTTGCGGTCAGACAATACACAGTTTGAAAATGAGAATCAGAAACTTCGGCAGAAACTTAAAGTAATGATTGAACTGTATGAAGAAATGAAATGAAACTCCACCAGAAATTAATAGTAGAGGAAAAGTGCCCTTTAGAGGAAGAGGAGAGACTTTGCAAAGTGGATAAAAGGATCAGCCTTGCAGCTAAACAGCTGGAGACCTATAGAAAGCAAGCCAAAGATTTTGAGGAAGAATTGGAAAGAAGCATCCATTTTTATGAGAGGCAGATTATTTTCTATGAGAATAAAGCTTGTGATGATGAGTTGGCAGCTTCGACTATTGAAAGAAACCATGAGTATTTAAGGAAATTAAATGCTCACAACAGACAAAAATGAACTGAAATGGAGTTTAAATTTAAGTTTCTAGAAGAAGATCCTTATGCACTTGATGTTTCAAATACAGCTTTTGGTAGAGAGCGTCCCTTATATGGTCCCTTACCATTGGTTCAACCTTCATGTGAAATGAGAGTTTTTCCTTTGGAAAAGAAGGGTCCACTCAGATTATCACCTTTATATCCAGGGGAAGGAGGAGGAGGCTCAGGAGGCCCAGAGGACCCTCTGGACCATCAGATTAGCATTGAAAGAAGAGAATCAAGCTATGATTCGGTAACTGATCCTTATAGAGCACCTGCTGACGCTGGGCCCCTGTCATCGCCACAGGAACCGGAAGGCAAGAGGATGATCCCTCCACCAGGTCAACCATATTCTGATCCACCTTCTCTTCTGCAAAGGCAAGATGGATATTATTATTATTCTAAGTATGGTAGACCATCAGAACCAGGAGAACCATCTCTAATCCAATGCAAAATGTGTTCACTGAGGCATTTTCCTCCTCATCCTCCACCCAGAGCTGAATTTTTCCCCCTACTCCAGATTCTGAAAGGAGAAGTGAGTTCACTTCAGGGTTGATTCCACCTTCAAATGAGCCTGCTATTGAACCACAACATGAATCCAGAACCACAACATGAATCCTGCCAATATTTTTTATCTCTCTTCAAGATATGACTTATCTCTTATTTTAGTTTAAGTAACTGCTTTTAGTTATTATATATTTGCTCCAACTGAAGCTTAATTAAATTAGAATTCTGAGGATAATGTTGTATAAATAAAGATGATTTCAATATGAATCTTATGAGCAAATTATTTCCATTTTATTTTATAGTATAACTTTTAATTTGATTAATCCTCTATTACTTAAACAACACTGGGAGTTTTAGATACATAATCTTGAGGTTGGGGATATTTTAAACTCCAAAGACTTTGCTTTATGCCAAGAAATATTTTTGCTATGATTGTAGCAAATGTGAAAATACCTTTATGCTTTATGAGATATTTTAATTGCTTTAAAGTCTTGTTTGGCATTGGTGATACTAATAAAATCAGTTTTACCATTATAAAAAGAATAACTAGAGCATAATTAAGAGTAAATAAGAAAACATGACTGAACATATCATTTAACAGGAGATTTCAAAAACAAAAATAATTTTCAGTTCTCAGAAAATTTTTAGGAATTGGAAACCACAATTGAAGCTCACTCTAACCCCATTTTCCCTTCTATCTTCTTTATTTTGTGCCCATTTTCATAAAATTAAGATTGGCATTCTGCTGTGGTTCACTGATAATGGGGAGTGACCTAGTCTTTTGCTTTCAGGGAGACTTTAGCTATAGATATATATATATATATATATATATATATATATATATATATATACACACAATGTTTTAATTTTTAAAGAGTTTTTAAGATGTTACTTGAAATAAAACTTCAAAGCATTTCCATAAGTTTTGAGGTATGAACTGATAAAACCAAGGTGAGAGGGAATTAAGTACAATTCAGCAAAACCAGGTATAATATCCATGCACATGAATCCATAAGTAAGAGAGAAAAGAAACTTAAAAATCCAAGATCACACATTGCAGTGTTATGGGGTGCAACTTAAGAACAGACCGATCACCACTGAGGAGTCCAAATTTTAGGGTCAGTATTAAGCCAGCCTGCTGACTGTTTCACAATGCCCCAAAAAATGGCTATTGGGAGAACAGCCCCCACCACTGGGTTGTAGGGGTTCTTATACCAAGAATCACATCAATCATAAGTGTCTGTTGCTATGATTTGAAATTACAAACTAACATCATGAGATCATCAACAGAGGGGAAAGTGGGTCAAAATGACCCTTACCTAGGTACAAACTGAAAAAAGGTTACTAATATCTCCACAATTACTGTTTACATGGTACATTAGTTAAGAGCAATAGAGATCAAAACTAGCAATTTTTATTACATTTTGTATTGCTAAACATGTCACACTAAGTAACTGAGGATAGGTACAAGAGGGCAGGGTGTTCCCATGGGAGAAGCTTATTTCCTGCATAACATGGAGTCTCAGAGCAAAGTGGAGTCTGTTTAGTCATTTCCCTTAAGAGTCTGGCTTCTTAAAGGTGGGTTGCTTCTTGGAGGTGCAGAGTGCGGCGTGGGGCATGGGTCCTGCAACCTGCAACCTAGAGGTGCGTGCTAGAAGTGCGTACTATGAGAGGTGCTTCTTAGCGGTGCATCCTGCCATCTCCTCCCAGGTGAAGAGAATGTCTTATATACCTAAGGCAGCCAATCAGCTTAGGATTAAGTAGGATGGTTGGAGTATGCGCCACGGTACCAATTAAGAATGAAGAACATCTGTTGACCACTAGCTCAGAAGAGACATTAACTAATCAGGCAAAAGTAGATCACGCTGTGTTAACACTAATTATGCGCCACCTCTTGGCCCAATGCTAGCCGCCATCTTAGGGCTACTTAAACATGTCTCTGCAGATATCTAGGCATATAGGAATCTGCTCCTCATCATGTGATCACATTAAAAACATTTTCCTAAAATGTGTAGTTGGTGGGAACTGTCCATATAATTAATAACCACAATAGCATGAATGGTAGGGGCAGCAGTGACATGGACCAAATAGTTCTAAAAGAGTATAAATACAGTTCATTAAAAAAAAAAGAAAATGTGATAGGAAGGTTAAAAAAAGTTTAGAATGCTTAAAACTTGATTTGAGAGAACATAGATATAGCAACTGAAGGTTATCAATAAGGTGAAAAAAGAAAAAGTGGAGGAAGGAACAAAGAAACTTAGTTGTTAATGGGAAAAGGAAGAAGAGAGAAAGAAATGAGAAACAAGCAAACAAAATAAAACAAAACAAAAATGTCATAACCCTCAAACAAGGCAAGGAAAAAAAACTGCATTAAAAATGATAAGAATGAGAAACAAAAAATATGTTTGTGTGTGATATACACACACACACACAACACATACACAGACTATGAATCAATCAGCACAGCAGGAATACCAAGAAAAAAAGAAGGGAAAAAAATTTCATAATATAAAATGAAAGAATCGTATCTATTAAGTTAGTTAAAACTGTCCACGAAAGATGGTTACTTAACAATAGACTGCCATTTATGATGGACTCATTTTGCCTAGCATTAAATCATACAAACACAATTGTACAATGAGTATTTTTATGATATTCTTCCCTTCCCCTTTGAAAATGGCACTCAGGATTTAAAATCACTTGAATTATTTGAAGAACATTTTATTTCCTGTGCAATTATCTATCTTCCAGTCCTTTAAATAAGCCATCTCAATTTTCTTTATGATTAACAGACAACACTGTGAGCCAGACTTACTTCCTTAAGTCAGGTCAGCATATTCTTTATGACAGCGGGTGGTATTTGATGGGGACTCTTCCTTCCAGGAAATAATAAGACTGGTGCTGGAGTGCATGAACCAACTGCACGTCTACAGCAGTGCCACGTACTTGTCTGACGTGACACCACTGGGCAAGAAGCCAATGAGTTTTGAAAACCATCCTGAATTCTCTGTATGAGTTGCTGGGTAAGGACCTTGGAATTCCCAACACAGTGGAATTAGTATGTTTAACAGGCTAACAGCAGTTTTATAACATGTTTCTGATCAGGACTAAATCTTTACTAATTTACTAATAACTAATGGTGTTAATCTAAATCTGTCTGAGTGAGGAAAGTAGCTGGAGTAGCAGATGGGCTTGGGTAAAGGGAGAGGCTGTCCACGCTGTGGTTTGTGAGGTGAGAGGTCTCTTTGTGGATGTGGATTAAATATTTCCATTTTGTTCTAAAGTCAGTGTCTCAAGTCCCCCTCTTTTCACAGTCCCATCAAGGCAGGAATCTGCTCTAATCTCCTGTGGTCTTTGATGGGATCAACTTTTCTCAGTTTTAAAGTGTGCTCAATCTAAGTTAACTGATGCTTGGGGTGGTTTCTGCCATGTTCCTGTTGGACCATTATAAAAAATATTATTATGGGCCTGAAGTATTGCAGTAGCTTCTACTTAGCTCTTACTCAGAACTGGAGGGTCCTCAGATTTTACCCTGTTTGCAAGTGAGTAAGCAGCGGTCTGGGTAGTGGGCCTTCATCTGTACTGTAGCACTTACCACATTTCTTCCTTCATTGTATGGTCCTGGTTTTGAAGGCAAGAAGAGCTCCTTTCTGGTTTTTGCAGCTCTGTCATCTAACTTAGCATCTGGCACAGAGAGGATATCCCGTACATGTGCATTGATGAAATGACTGGATTCTGATGGAATAGGAAGGTGTACCAGAGCATAGAAAAGAAACAAGGCATTTTTACTATGAAGAATGTAGAGCACTCAGAATATTTGAAACTTCTTTGTAATGTCTTTGACCTTTGTTAAACTTTATAAAGTCACAATACTACTTAGCAAATAAAACTCTTGTGCCTCTTAGACATAGGAGGTAACATATGGCTAGAATTTCTGTGAACAAAATCAAGGACACTGAAGCTTTATAGGAGTCTGGATTCATTATTTTACCCACAGCATCATTAGGATGAGAATTTTTTTCTGAGTGCAGAAGTTATAGCACTGAATTTCTGAATGAGGGACAGACTGGACTGGGTAATTTTTTTTAAACAGCACCATGTAACTTGACCTGGTGTGACACCAGATGAATTCCTCAAAGGGGGTGGTTTGTGCAGAGGTATGTCATCTGTGGGTCATGTTCAGAGAGAAGGTTGTTGTGGGTAAACTGAAGTAATATGCATCTTACCTTTTCCTGTCACATAGTCCCACAGTCTCTGTTGGTCCCTTCAGCAGGTCCTATGCTCCTGTGTCCATGAGCAATGAACTTGAGCAGAAGGAATTATGATGATTTTCATGTGGTCATAGAAAAGTCCATTCAGCAAAGTCCACACTTCAGCCTTATCCTTCTGAGCTACTTATCCCTCCAGTCTGTACCCCCCAAAACTCAACAGACTTACTTGGGATTTATTATCATTTTAGAACCTATAGAAGTAGTGTTAATGTACTCTACCAAGTGCTGGGGCTAGTGTGTCAGCCCAACTCCTCACTGTGACTAGTTTTGTGGTTTGCTTTTCTGGAACATGGCTAGAGATGTGATTTTAAAATGGCTCAGTCAAATAGAAAGAGCGGGAACAGCCGCAGTTGGAATGGTGTTTCTGTTAGGGTGTGTTCAGTCTGCAGCAACTGAGTACCCTAACCCTATTTGCCTTTAGCCACACAGGGTGCTTATGGGCTCATGTGACTGCCATTCTGCCTCCTGCAGTGCCAGCTCCCTTTTATGGCCTCTGCTGTCTTTTGTTAGTTCCTGGAGCTGTGTGCTTCCCCTGATGTGGGAGGGGGAAGTGGAAGAAGGCTGCTTCAAGTAGCTGTCTTTTGAGAAAGAGCATGCAAGTTTCCAAACCACCTGATAAACTACTGTTCATATTTCATTAGCCAGAAAGTGCCTGACCTTGAAACCAGTCATTCTGGCAGGGGAGGAAATTTTCCCACTACTGGCTTGATCTGGCCAGGGACCCATTCCTGAAACTGCACTCAAACCCCTAGCTGTCCAGGTCCACTACTAGTGACATGGTAGCAGGTTAGTGTCCCATTTCCTGATCTGCAAAATGGAGGGAGTAAAAGTATATTCTTTTAGGGTAGTTGTGCTGATTCCTTGACTTAATGTAAGGCACTTGGAAACATACTAGGCCAGGTAGCCAGTGACACCTGTATTCATAACAAATTATATAAAGTGGCCATAGTGATTCCCCTTGTCATCAGGTGCTTTAAATTTGATAAAGTTGTCAAATGCTTCACATCACATTATTTTGCTCTTCTAACCATTATGCCCATTTCTTTGGATACTTATGTCATTATTTTTTCCCTGTTGATGATAATATTTCCTTCTCCAAATTCTACTTTTATTTTTTTCATTATTTTCTTTCAAAATAAAGTTTTAAATAAGCAAATTTCAAATACAACTAGTGAATACAACAATGTAAGTTCTGGATTACATTGTAGACATTGGATCATGAGTCTGGTTGTTCCATATGAGGAAGTATAGCTTTCTGTATAGTTGTCTCCAGTCTGAAACTTTTACATTCTGTAATCGTACCCCTTCCCTGAAGACACCATCTCCATTTCACAATTATGTACCCGACATACTCTAAATACAGTCATCTCACCACAGTCATAGGATCTGCCTCTGTGGATTCAACTAGACATGGACTGAAACATTCAGAAGCTTAGCATCTGTGCCAAACCCTGAATGAGACAGCAGGTCAACTATCTATATGATATTCTCCTTGTGTTGTGCATAATAAGTAATCTGGCAAAGATTTCAATTCTGAGGGAGGACATTTGTAGATAATATGCAAAAGTGATGCCATTTTACACAGGGGGCTTCAACATCTGAGGGTTTTTGTTCCTGTCATTTTGTCCACACTGGATATGGAGGGAGGGAGCTGTGTTTGAGACCTGAGTGATGTGTAGATCCGTAAGGTCTCTGCATGCTCTCTCTGCCTTCTTCCTTCTCTCCTTCAATCTTAATTTCAGACTGCAGAGAGCCTCATACTCTTCCCCACTAAAGTCCATGGCCTCTGATGCCTGTCTGCTTACCTCTGAGTCTGGCATCTAGAGCACCCCAGCCCCACATCTGGCCTTTTCCCTGCCTGTCCTCCCTTGCTCACTATTAGGCTGCTCTGCCTATATCTTTCTTGCAATCCAGAATTGCACCTTCAGAATATCTGGTTTTATTCTGTATCAAAGAAACCTGAACATTTATTAAAAATGTTTATTCCCTTAACTGTTTACATCTCATTTGATTAAGAAAGGATTTGATGTTACTATTATTTAATCTTGATATAGTTAGAATTCCCTGAAACTTACTTAAGGGATGATAATACTATAAGAACCATGTATGTCTCTAAGAACACAGTGATTTCAGGCACACAAATATTTTTTACTTTTAAAGTAATTGTTTTATGGAACAAGAGATTAATTTGAAGTGTACTTCCCCCAAGATGAAAATGCTGCAGTATGTGAATACATTTGCCTTTACATTTGCACATTGCTACTCTCTGCAGTTTTGGTTAATTGCCCATCCCACTCCTGGTTCTTCCAGGTAATTCAGAATGTTCATGTATTTAAATACCTCACCTCAAGAAAGCTTCCTTTTCCCTTCTGTCCACTTTCTTAAGCATCATAATTCCTTGCGTGGTTTCTTGGTGGGACATCTTTATGTAACAGAGGCTGTCATGCTGGGGACACATGAACTTGGGAACTCAAGAATCTTGGTATTGCTAGAAGCTCTTTTTCTATCTGGATTTCTATAACAGAAGGCCATAATATATGTGTCTTATAATCACAAATGTTTGATTCTCTTCATTCTGGAGCTTGGGAAGTCCAAGTTCAAAACTCCAGCACTACCTGTCTTGTTAGGTGGCACATTTTCACTGTGTCCTCCTATGGCAAAAGGGGAGAGGATGACTATTAAAGGGCCTTAGTTGCGTTGCTGAAGTCCCTGCTCTTAAGACCTAATCCTCTCTCAAAGCCCCCACCTCCCAAAGCTGGGGGCGTAGGATTTCAGCATATAAATCTTGCATTGGGGAACCCAGACTTTGAGACTATAATATAATCTTTTTTTTATTTTTAATTTTTTTATTAAAATCTTTTTTACTTTTACAGTCTGCATTTTGATTCACTGTACACAAATGGGGTACAACTTTTCATTTCTATGGTTGTATACAATGTGGATTCACACTAGTCATGTAATCATACATATACATAGGGTAATACTCTGTTTCATTCTACTATCTATCTGTCTTCCACCCCCTCCCACCCCATTTTTCTTTACACCTTCCAAAGTCCCTTCATTCTTCTCTTTCCTCCACTACCCACCCTTGTTTTATATTGTCATTCACTTATCAGAGAAAACACTACAATAGAATCTTAATCCATTCATCTAAGATGAATTGAATGCCTGCCATGGGAGAGGCCCTGACCCAGGTGTTGAAGGACAGTGGTGGCCAGGGTATGGTGCCTGTTCTTGTAGAGCTCATGGTGGCATGAGAGGTACTGGTAGCAAGGATAACAGAGCCAGCCACAGTGCTATGTGGTTGTGTTGCAGTGCCTGTCATGGAGCTATGGTGACCACACATTCCTTTCTCACTGGTTGTTGCCATCACACCAGATGAACTTGTGATATGTCATTCAGAGTAGAGGGATGAGTTTGGAGGCCAGCCAGTAGAATGCCCATTTATCATCATTGGCCAGCTAGTATCCATCCTTTACTTCACTGTTATTTTCCTTATTCTTCTAGCTGTCAGCTTACTTGAAAACAAGCTCCTTAAATGAAGAGCCCTAATAATGTGAATATTACCTTGATCTTGTAAACCAAAAGAGAAGTCTTAAATTTACCTAACTTCTTAGAGAAAAATTCAGGGAAGAAACAAATTCTACCTTCAGCTCCCAAAGCTGATATTACTACCTTAAACTATTCCCTGCACTAACACTTGAACAGTTCCTCCAATTTGACTTCTGTCACTAGTAATTACTTTACTGTTTACAAAATTACCTCTATGTATAGTGTGCATTAATGCTTGCTCCCATACAATAATGTATATCCATAAAAACTTTTAATAAGTACCTAGTACATTCTATGTTTAATCAACATTAAATCCCATCCCTGTGCTTATAAGCAAGCACATCCATCTCACATAGTACACATAAAATATCATATTAATTATTCCACATAGCTAATTCTTTGAGGATATGGATATTCTTCACTGACACAAATTCTAGTATTGCACAGCACATCCAATTTACTGGCGGCACATATCCCATTTCGGTCATAGTTGTTTCACGGTCCAAATGGATTGTCCCTTCCAACAGAGGTCTCTTAGTCTACCATCCTCCATGAAACCATCAGCCAGCCCATTACGTGTCCCTCTTCTTGCTCTGATCCCATGAAACTCGGGGTTAGCTAATCTGAAATGTTATCTGGCATGTGGTTCCTACCTCAGGGGCATAACTTGTAACTCACTCTCAAGTTCCCCTTAAATAAGGCATCACAATGGATTAGTGTCATATTTGAAGGTGATCCAACATAATTAAGTCTCATGCCTTTAGTGGTTTTTATTTTTTAGGTATGCTTCCACTCACCACTGGCTGTCAGCCTTGACGCAATCAATTCAATTGTAGCTGGACTTATTATAATGTCAGTATTCTCATCTAGCATATTAACCATAGGGTGTTAATATAGTTATGCTTGATGGACAGAAAAAAATACAGAATTTCATGAGAACCCCTCACATTACCTACACAATGTTTGGCCCCTTATCCTTATCCCTGGATAGTGTTGTTCTTATGTGATCTAAAATTTATTAACTTTTATCCCAGTATGTCCATACTAATATATTAAAATTTAATCTTCTTTTATACTAAAGTCCCACTAATGAACACAAGCAACTAGAAATCTTTCTATACCCTTACTAATTAACATAATACTTTATATTACCCACCCTATATAAGATGTGTCTTATTTCAAGTCAATACACAGTTATATAAGTTTATAATCAGTTGATGTAGCCTAAACACTGACAATGTTTAGATGATTAAAATTAACATATAAATTAAAGTTAGACTGTTATACTACAACAGGACTGGTAAATTTTGTGGCCACCACCACGGTCATATAATGAAACCTAGTTAACACAATGTGATGTAAATTGTGATTAAGATAATCATCAAATAAGACTGAGTTCTAAGCTGTAGAAAGCCTTAGTCATAATAAAAATAACATAAGAAAGTCGTCTTAGAACACCTGAATTCACTATAGCTAAGTCCCAAACTGTGATTAGATACCTCACTATGCTTAGCCCTAAACATAAATATTCAATTAACAAGACTGTCTGTCTGCCAGAGATATCTACTAGCAACTGCTTAAAACTCAAAAGACTTGGTGATGCCTTACATTCCTCTAGAGGATCCTGTTCTGTAATTGATAAACCTTACCACCTTTTGCAATATCAATCTATATACCGCCATCTTCAGCAAATCCTAACAAGGCCTTTGAGCAAGCTCAAGAATTATACATAAAAATATTAGGCCAAGGTGTAGCCTATAAGGTGAAAAGAAATGGGCTCCATTTTCTGTTTTCTAGAACAGTATTCACGATAGCTTTTATGAAATCTCAAAGCCTAAGGTGAATTTAGTAGTAAGCTAAGAATAGAGAGCTTAGTTGAGTTGGGTGTCTCTCCATCAATATGGGTTTATGTATTGATAAAATTTGCTTATTCACATTTTTTTTCTTACAGTTTTTTGGTAGGGTTCTCTTTCTCTTTTTTTTTTTTTTTTTTTTTTTGAGTTGGGGGGTTGATGCCAGAGCTTGGCCACTGCGAGGCAAGTGCTTTGACCCTGAGCTATATCCCAGCGCATTTGCTCATGTGTTGATTAAGCTTGGGATTATTTTCAGCTTAGGGCTGCTGTGCATAAATCTATAAGTACTGAAAAAAGAAAAGGAACTGACCAATAGCAGTTAGTATGGTCCAAGTCCTAATTAGCATAAATCTGGACCAAAAGCATTGAACCAAGATCTATATAAACCCCTAGCAGAGTGACCTAATGAGGGAAACGTGCCATGGAGTCTGGTGTTACAGTGCTAGGGTTCTGCTCTGCAGAGTAAATTCTTCAACTTCATGAGACAAGAATTCAGAAAGAAGGAGAAATGGATGTGTAGCGCTTGATGGGATGGACCGGCATTAGGAGATGGAGATGCAGGCCTCTGCAGTCAAGAGAAGTGTTGCAACTTGTGCAGACCCTCACCTGCATGCAGAGCAGCAAACTGAGTTTCATCACAGAACTCCAGTTTCAAAGGTACCATTAAATGTTAGATAATCAGTAACTATTTTTATATTTCTCAGTTTTAATTCCTGTTAGTGAAAATTCTGAGATGTTTTTGCTGAGATGAGAAAGTTTGGCAAAATGATTTTATGCCATAAGGATTAAAGGGAGTGTGTCTGTGGGGTGCTCTCCCTCATGGACATAAGTTAGAAGAATAAGGTGAATCTACTCTTTGCGGGATGGAAGGAAAGAAGAACAAATGAGATTAGATGGAAGAAATTAGGGAATATGCTTAAGTCAGTGTTTATTGTTATTTTGGCCATTTTTATTTCCATCTGTGTTTTCTTCTGTCAAAAAGTATGTCCATTTACTCTCAAGCTATCCCATTTGTGTTGCTCTTTTAATTCACTTGAAAAAGAGTCCAAAGAATGAAACATGGCAAGAGTGAAAATAGGCCTTTTTTGTTTCAACTGAACTGTTCACTATGAAAGCAGTGTTTTCTCTGGTCCCTCTGGAGACTAGAGATGCTAAGAGTTTCATAAGTAGAATGTCTCAACCCAGACCCAGACTCCTGTGCAACAAGAAACAGCCTGAGTGGCAGGACAAGAGGTGTGTCTGGTGGTCACTATCTTTATTTACAGAGAGCTCAATACCTGAGTAAGAAATCTAGACTGTAATAAAAGTCACAAATACTCATTATAGTAATAAGAATTGATAAAGACATACACAGTTCTGGTCAGTTCAAAGACTCTCTGAAGATTGCCTTTAAGTCCTTTAAATACAGTATTGATAAAGGTATGGTGTTAAGCTGTTAAATAGAATTAAAGTATCAGAACTTTTTTTAAAAATTAGAAGGTTCAGTCCTTTGAAAACCATTCACATTTTTAAAAATTTTATTTATGTATATATATATATATTTTTTTAGTTGTTAATAGATACAATACCTTTCTTTTTATGTGGTGCTGAGGATCAAACACAGGGCCTCACAGGTACTAGGTGAGCACTCTACCATTGAGCCACAACCCCAGCCCCTCAAGTTAAGGTGTGTCACACTCTGAGGAAAGTACTGAGGATTACAGTCCCCAGGGGCTCTTCATCCCCATGGGCAGTATCTTCCTCCAATTGCTGCCTTTATAGATTTTTTTTCCTGTGAGATTAGAGACTATGGAATGACAATTAAAATAGTTTCATGGTCTTCTGTTGGTTTTGTTTAGATATCCCACATGGTAATTTTGTAGATATTTGTACCTTCTTTTGAACATTGGAAGGTGGACAGGAATTTTTCTGTGTTTAGTTTAGATAGGCTCATGGAAGATAACTTCCAGTGTACTAAAGGAGTGACATTTTAAAATGGCACCACCACTCCTTTCAAAGTATCCATTGGAAAATGCTGTTGTGATTTCATTCTCACTTTATTTTAAAAATATTTGACCTTATCTCATTTAACAGTAAGAAAAACCAATGTGTATGAATCCTCTTTCTCATTTCAGTTACCCTCTCATTATAGAATGCTAACCCAAGGTAGTATATTTTTGTTACTGGAAGACTTTTCCTTCTCACCATACCCTTTGCAAGAAAATGTTTCTATGCATTTATATATTTTCTTAGTTTGTAATTTGAAGTTTTTCTTTTAGTATTATTAATGATAATAATATTGTTTCATTGAATATGAATATACAGTTGATCAAATCCACCTAAATACTAAAACTTGATAAATATTGAGTTTAAAGGTAAAATTTTGGACTGGGGAAATAGTTCAGTTGGTAGAGTGCTTTTCTTGCAAGCACAAGGCCCTGGGTTTGATCCCCAGCATCTCAAAAAAAAAAAAAGAAAAAAAAAAAAAGTAAAATTTTGTTGGGCATGCTTTTTTTTAACCTTTTACAGTATTTAAGCACACAATACTGTATTACTTAATATATTTTTCCATGACCTTTTATGAAATTCAGATGGCAGGGTATCATTTACCACCCTTTTGTCTTTCCTTTGATCATCTTCACCTTTTGTGCAGTTCTCCAACACAATATCATCAGCCCACCTTCTTTGAACTTTGAAGTTTCCTGAGACTGGGATGGGACAGTGAGATTAAGAAGAGGGTTTCCACTCGGAATGTTCTCCATATGAATTTTCTCTTCAGTTTTTTGTTCTTGTTCCTTCCTGGCCTGCTCTTCTGCCCTTTCTTTTCTTTTCTTTTCTTTTTTTTCCCAGTTCTGCAAGCAGAACAGCAGTATCAACATCATCACTCTCCTCTTCAAAAATCTTCATCTTCCTCATCTGTTGAAGGATCATCTGCATCGAGGTTGGCAGCAGGAATCTGATCTACAGAGGCTTCTTTGACACTGAAGAGGATGTTGATTGTTCTAAGGTTGGATGAACCCTATTTTTTATCCCTTGCAAGCAGCTTTCTTTTTCTTCAGAGTCCCTCCTGGAGTCAGGTGTTAGGAACCTCTTTAGGGGCATCCTGAGTAGTCTGTCTGTGTTTTATCTTTGTATAAGAGGAAGATCTCTGCTTGAATACTGCTTTGAGAGTTGGCTCAAATCACCTTCTCCTTTTCCTCTTCCACCTCTTGCAGGTTCAAAAGTCAGCCTGGCTGCCATGTCATCTTTTATGTTGTCTCTTGAATTTCATAAAGGGTAAAGGCTATATCCAGAAAGGGAGAAACAGGGTTTTCTGCTGTGTGGTACCTCCGAGTCCAGACACCTGATTTGGTATTCCAGGAGTGTGCCCTTGGATGTCCATGAGGAACTCTTGTCTTTGCTCTGGTGCGGGATTTGTGGGTGGGAGGACCCGAGCCCACTTAAACTATAGACAAAGCTCCCTTCTTACTGTTTTCTCCATGGCACAAGGAGAGCTCCACAGGCCCCACCCTGCCCACAGCTCTGGAGCTCCTCCACCTGCCGCCAACTCTGATCCTGGCTTTCCTTTCCTGTCCCACCTGCATATGGAAGATAAGGTGCTAGCCTCTCGTAGCTCACTTTGGCCCAGGTCTGATGAACAACCTCTAGAGATCACACAGAAACACTTGGCCACTCTTGGCTGCCAGAATCCTCTACTCCCAGCATACTTTTTTTTTTTTTTTTCATCCAGTGGAAAAGGAAGCAGTAGACTGGAGCAGATGGAGTAATCTCATAGTTTTTACAAAACTTCACAATTCAGATAATTTAGGAATAGTATAGTACTAGAAATAGGTATAGTATATAGGTGTATTTCCTTTTCCTCATGTGTTATAAGATGGCAGCTTAATTATATATGTGTATACTTGTATTTAATATAGTGCAACCCACATGTTTTAACTTCTGCTCCTCCTGTGATGCTGTTGGACCAAGTTCTGTTGTTTTCTTAGGTGGAGTGGGAGCAACATAAGATGGGGCCAGCTGTCCAACTATGCCACATCACAACAGGAAAATACTTAAGTCTCATGGAAGAGAAAAGCCTTCTACTCATGGACAAGAAAAGGCAGATGTAAAATCAACTATTTACCTTCTGGTCTTCTAAGGTAAGGAGGAAAATAAAATTTTGGACTCCCTGTAAATCTCATTTTCTTTGACGTTAGAAACGCATGTAAAAAGGCTGACAGGTTTTATATGTGTTTCTAAATTTCCAATTTCTCTTCCATTCTTTCTTCTCCATTACATCGATTTTCTGAAGTGCTGAAACCCACCCAGGAGTTTCTCTGGGTGTATAGTTCTTTGGTTACTTGGATACCACCCACCCATCAGGCTCCTTCCTGGTTTCTCAGGCATGTGCAATGACAGTTATCACAAACCTTGTCACATTGCATAACATCATGAAGATGGAGCATAGTAGAATTTTTCTCTAATGTACATTACTTCTCTAATTTTCTATGCAGACTTTTCTTCTGAGCTCCTTTGAATCATTTTATGATAATTGCATGATTATGTCTGTAATGAAAGTGGTGAAATTTGGCATAATGATAGGAATGGTATTGAGCTGCTGGCTAGCTTAAGACTTCATGCTCCTGTCATAACTAAAGATTTGCTTTTGTATTTCTGAGATTAGTTTGTGCCCATCTGGGCACAGGTACCTTCAGAATGCTGTCCAGCTCCTGCACCTGCCTTTTTAACTTACTTCTGTTGCACTAATAGAAAACTAAGAATTCTATCCTCCTTCCACATGTTTTGAATTATGCCTGCATTCAAGTTGCATCTATGATGGTAGAGTTACAGGATGAGGAAAAGATAAAAAGTCCTGTGTATGACATATTAGGTCAAGGTTTGGGTTAGTAGTATTCTATTTCCTAAAATGTTTCTTGTAAGATTTTGGATTAGATTTTATTTTTATACTTCCCCTCTTCGTAGAGATCTGCATGTTAGGTAATCATTTTCTAAGTATTTTGTGAGAATAAATAAATAAAAGTTTTTCCAAGTTTAATTACATTTTATTGATCTTATAATTGTATCTTTTCATGGCATAGGGTCAATAGCATAAATCTAAATGTTTATTGAAGTTTGGGGGTTTTCCATGGACCTTGTGTGTGTGTGTGTGTGTGTGTGTTTTGGTTATTTGTTTTTTGTACATTAATCTGTGTGGTGCAGAGGTCTCCTATGGGTGCAGACAAGAGGAAACATTAATTTTGCTGATTAGGGAAAGTTGTTTTACTAAACTCTTCATAATGTATTTCACATTAATATTAAACTTACAAGAAAATATGTTAATTATAACAAACAAGGACTTGGTCATTTATGATTGCTTATGTTCAACATACACATTAGTCTTTTAATACTATTTCATTTGTTCTGATTTTGAAAGCAATGCAAGTTTGTGTTAGAAAATACAGAAAAATTCATTGTATTAAGAAATCTATAATTATGGAAGTACTGGTGTTTTATAATTTGAATTCATGCACATTTATAAAACATAGTTTTATATCCTACTTTCTTCATTTGACATTTTGTAATTGATATTTTTCTGTTTTGTATTTTTGATGACCCCATACTACTTAAATGTGTAGGTATGTTCTACAATTTATCATCCTTTATTGTACACTTGGCTTGTTTCTATGGTTCATATAGTCATTTGTAGATTTATATGTGTTGGTACATGTATGTTAACTCTCATAAGTAATAGTAAAAGATGGGTAAGTTGTGGCAAGACCAGAAGTAACTCTGAAAAGATGGCAGCCTGCTTGCCCTTCACTTGTTCATTTCTTTTACTTCTCCTGCTCTGGAGCCCTCAGGGTGCCAGAAGATGCCTCTCATTCTGAGTTCACTGGAGGTCTCTAGAAAAGATGACCCGTGTGGGCCTTTATTTTCCAGGGCAAAGCTGGTGGAGTGCAGTGGGCAGCCGCAAAAGAGATATGCATCTGTATTTTCCCTGAAGGCCCATTCAGGGGATCTCCAATATGGTGCTTCAGTGGATCAGAGGTAGACAGGAGTGTGGGGCCAAGTTTCTCATTATTTTATTTAGTATTAGGAAAGCACAGTTGATATTGCTAGGAAATCCTTACCCCAGGGGCCTTGTTCCTCAACCTAAGAGTGGTGAGATTTTGCTAGTTTTTTCAGATAGCACCCCAGTCCAGAAAGAAAATATCTAACCCACAGAGAGGGAATACACAGTTATCTCTGCCCCCACGCACCCAGCCAGGGTGGGACCAGACAACCAGTCTATAGTTCCCAGCCTGGACTCCTGGGTAGGCTGGTACATTCATTCATCCCAGGATGAAAGGGCTGTCATGGGAGCCCAGAGGTGTGTCCTTGTCCTCTCAGGGTGTCAGACAACCGAAGTGCCACCCCTACTCTCCATGGACTCTCAGCTGCTGCATGAAGATGCCATCCAGCTGTGGTCTCCCAAAATGCTACTTTTGCTGTAAAAAGCTGAATACTGAGTTCATCTTTGTTTCTTCATTTTTTTCTAGTATAATCTGAATCCTCCCTGATGAAAATGGATACCTTTGGAAAAACAGGAGCTAGGTTCTGTAAATACAAACACCAATACAAAAGAGAAGGATATATTAACACACTTCAAATATTCTTGCTATAGATAGCCTTTGAGAGAGTAGGCTTTTTTTCAAAAATGGTAAGTGGTTTTTGTCTTATATAAATAAAGTAAAACAGGTAGGAAGAAATGTATGGGAAGATTAATTTTATCATTCTTTGTCATAACCCAAAACTAGAAAAGACTCAAATGTTTAACAAAATTGTTATAACATTAACTGGAATTAGCTGCCAGAATATATTGATATGGAAAGATATCCATGAAAATACTATGGAATGAAAGCAAGTTGTAATGCAATATGGGTATTTCCAATCTTACTTTAATAGAAAAGAAATCCTTCCACATGTTGGTACATGCTTATACAACAGCTGTTGGAGAGATGTACCATCTTTTAACTTCAAGTACTTGAGATGGATCAAAAGGGATAGTGCATAGGAATTTGAGAATAGGGAGACTTTTCTTTTGTTGTTTAACTTTAAAAAAGTAAGCCCTGTATTATTTTCTACATTACGATGGATATGTTTCTTTTATAATATCAAAACCAATTGGAGAAACACTACTATTGCTCTGACATTCTGGGGCACAAGTTTTATGCATTTTTTTATTTCTTTAAGATGGTTTCCTATACATGAAAATACTGACTGATGAACTATGAATATTTGGTACCTCTTCATCTATTTTTCCCAAAGCAGTCACGTTTGACTCATTCTTCTCTCACTCTCCTGCCTAATATCCTGTCAGTTTTACAGTTTGCATTCTAATTCTCTTTACTGTCTAGTTCCCTCTGTGGTTTCCACTCAAGCACTCTGATTCTGGAAGCTGATACGGCATCGTAACAGCTCATCCTAGGGCATTTTGATTTGCTATGAATCCATCCTTTTCCTCTGGAATACCCAGTCATCACCATCTTTTATTTATTTTTTTCCTGCTGTAGAATTGCCCAGTATTATATTGTTGATTATTTTCTCATCTTCAGTTTTGCTATTTTATTTATCTTTTCAAAGAATCAAATTTTGTGTATTCATCCTTCGTAGTACTTTATTTCTAGATTATTAATCCCTTTTATCTTTAAAGCACTCATTTAAATGAAGGATAAAGGAATGTGCTTTTAGAAGTTGTGTATGGGCCATTTCAAGATGGCGGACTAGAGGGCGGCTGCATTTCATGTTGCTCCAGGATGCAGGATTCAAAAGAGGAGATAGTGAGAGACTTGGGACTAACTCAAAGCCACCGGGTGAGTCTCTCCCATTGGGGAGGCATCCCTGGATGGGGCAGTAGCCCTGGAACGCAGGGAACTTTGTGAAGTAGAGTTGCTCGGCGAGACGCCCCTCCCCCCTGCTGGAATGGTAAACACGGACAACTGGGATCATCGTAAAGGAGGCGGCTCAACATAGCGCTTGGACTCGGAGCAACCACAGGGGCTCTGGGTGTTTGCCTGAGGAGGAGCTGTGTGGCGAGCTATTTGGACTCAGAAGGACCGCTTCTGAACACCAGGGGGTTGCCCGGAGGAAGAGGAGAAGCACAGCGGGTCGCTTGGACTAGGAGTGACTGCATCAGAGCCACAGGCGGTTGCCAGAGGAGGAGGTGAATGGTGAGTTGTTTGGACTCAAAGCAACCACTCCTGAACACCCGGGGGGCTTCCCCGAGGAGGAGGAGGAACAGGGTGGGTCACTTGGACTTGGAGTGACTGCCTAGGGCTATGGGCGGTTGGCGGGAGGAGGAGACCCAAAGTGAGTTGCTTGGACTCCTAGTGACTGTGTCAGAAACCGGGCAGCTGTCCAGAGGAGGAGGTGTGTAGTGGGTCTCTGGGTCTCGGAGCTATTGTATGGGGCTCCAGGTGGCGGCTCAGAGGAGGGGCCGCATAGCCAGGCAATTAGGTGCAGAGCAGGGTCCTAGGACCGGCTTCATGCTGGAAGAGCCACACAGAGACACGCCTAGGGGCGGAGCGAAGTTTCCAGGTCTGCGGGCAGATTCTTTGAGGAGGGGCAACATAAGGAGACTCGTCTGCGAAGGGTGAGGCTCCCAGGCCCAGGAGGTAGGTCCGGGCCCCTGGGAACATTGCCCAGCCCAGGTGGTAGTTGTAGATTGAGGGGAACCTCTAGGAGGGGAACTGACCAGCGAGACCTCCCCACTGGGTGAGTGTTCTCTGCGGGTGAGGTTTTCCCACAAGGACAGTAAAACCAGAGATACAGGCACAAACAGGCCTTGCCTCAGCTCGCAGCTTAGTTCCCCTTTGGATGACCATTGGTCAACAAGTGGAGGCACCTCTGCCCACTATCAGGGAATATACCCCACCTGAGGATCACCATCCCTAGAGAGGCAGCTTCCTTGTGGAGCACCGCGTTATCAACTTCCTCCCAGACTTCAGGCTACTGAAGGATAAGAGGGGATATACTAGCAATCTTCAGGGACATTATAAGTCAATAGAGGAAATCTGCAATATCTTAAGGACCTACTGATTCCTGAACAATATGAGAAAACAAGGGAAGAAAATGCCCCAAACAAATCAAGATGTTACATCAATAAAATCCAACAACAGCATGGCAGAAGAAATGACAGAAAGGGAGTTCAGAATGTACATAATTAAAATGATTAGGGAAGCAAACGATGAGATGAAAGAGCAAATGCAGGCATTGAATGATGAATTGAAAGAGCAAATGCAGGCATTGAATGAGAGCACCAATCGACAGTTAAAAGAGCAAATACAGGAAGCAAAAGATCATTTCAATAAAGAGTTAGAGATATGGAAAAAAAAACCAAACAGAAATCCTTGAAATGAAGGAAACAATAAACCAAATTAAGAACTCCATAGAAAGCACAACCAATAGGATAGAACACCTGGAAGACAGAACCTCAGATATTGAAGACAAAATATTTAACCTTGAAAACAAAGTTGAACAAACAGAGAAGATGGTAAGAAATCATGAACAGAATCTCCAAGAACTATGGGATATCATGAAAAGGCCAAATTTGAGAATTATTGGGATTGAGGAAGGCTTAGAGAAACAAACCAAAGTAATGAACAATCTATTCAATGAAATAATATCAGAAAATTCCCCAAATCTGAAGAATGAAATGGAAAATCAAGTCCAAGAGGCTTATAGGACTCCAAATACACAAAATTACAACAGACCCACACCAAGGCACATTATAATGAAAATACCTAACATACAAAATAATGACAGAATTCTGAGGCTGCGAGAGAAAAGAATCAAATAACATTAGGGTGGAATCAATAAGAATATCAGCAGATTTTTCAATCCAGACCCTAAAAGCTAGAAGGGCCTGGAACAACATTTTTCAAGCTCTGAAAGAAAATGGATGCCAATCAAGAATCTTATACCCAGCAAAACTTACCTTCAGATTTGATGATGAAGTAAAATCATTCCATGATAAACAAAAGCTAAAAGAATTTACAAAAAGAAAGCCAGCATTACAGAACATTCTAAGCAAAATATTCCATGAGGAAGAGATAAAAAACAAAGGAGCAAATCAGCAAAGGGAAGAATTATCCTAAAGGAACTGTCAAATAAAGGAGGAACCAAGTTGTGTCAAAAAATAAATAAGTAAATAAAATTTTAAAAATGAACCAAATGACCGGGAATACAAATCATATCTCAATAATAATACTGAATGTTAATGGCCTGAATTCATCAATTAAAAGACATAGACTGGCAGATTGGATTAAAAAGAAAGATCCAACAATATATTGCCTGCAAGAGACTCACCTCATAGAAAGAGATACCCATAGACTAAAGGTGAAAGGATGGGGAAAAACATACCATGCACATGGACTCAGCAAAAAAGCTGGAGTATCCATCCTCATTTCAGATAATGTGGACTTCAAGCCAAAGTTGGTCAGAAGGGATAAAGAAGGACATTTCATACTGCTTAAGGGAAGCATAAATCAGCAAGATATAGCAATCATAAACATCTATGCCCCAAACAGTGGCTCGTCCATGTATGTCAAACAAATCCTTCTCAATTTTAGAAACCAAATAGACTACAACACAATAATACTAGGTGATTTTAACATGCCTCTCTCACCACTGGACAGATCTTCCAAACAAAAATTGAACAAAGAAACCATAGATCTCAATAACACAATCAATAATTTAGACTTAACAGACATTTATGGAATATACCATCCAACCAAGAGTGAATACACTTTCTTCTCAGCAGCACATGGATCCTTCTCTAAAATAGACCATATATTATGCCACAAAACTAATGTGGGAGGGGTTAGTGTTAGGGTTAGAGTTAGGGTTAGGGAGGGGGGCAAGAATGGAGGAAGGAAGGACTGTTTGGAGGGAAAAGAGGGATGGGAGGGTGGGGGGAAAGGGAAAAATAACAAAATGAATCAAACAGCATTACTCTATGTAAATTTATGATTACACAAATGGTATGCCTTTACACCATGTACAAACAGAGAAACAACATGTATCCCATTTGTTTACAATAAAATAAAATTTAAAAAAAGCAGATTTAGAGTGACAAAAAAAAGAAGTTGTGTATGCAATTTGTAATTGAGAGGTACAGGTCTGGATTTCTCTGCAAATTGTTTTTGTGCTGGACTGACTGACTTCCCTTTTCAGAGGAATAATGAAGCCTAGCTGCTTGATGAGTTTTGAACTACATTAAAAAATAGTGGCCCTTGTAATCACTGATTTTTCCACCTAATGATTGAAACAGTTGCATATTCACATACTAAATCAAACCTGGAGACCAGTGTGTTTTCTGATAACATTATATCAGTACACCATGTGACCTGTACAGGATGGCTACCTCTCTCCTGAAATTTGCAAATTTGATGAGAGGAGAATTTTCTTGAAATATGCAGATTTTATATATACAGATAAATCAATATAAATAAGATGTTAAAAGCAAGGTATACAGTTTTACAAATTTGCACACATATCTGTTTTCTTAAAATTTGCCTTTGTAAATTTTGGGAATGAATGTGTTTTACATTTGTTGATTATATTTCTCCATTTTTGTTGATTTATTCTATTAATGTTTCTAAGAGGCTTTTAATGATCTTTTATGTTATTATCATCATCTATAAATTGCAAATAGTTCCCACAGTATATTAGTTTGGAAAAGAATTATAAAGTATTTTCTCAGATGAGTAACTAAATTTATAAACCATTTTGGCTTTCCAATGTAAGAAAGATCTTCCCTACCCAATATTTTTATCCACTTAATGATTATCTGCTTCTTTCATAAACCATTCCACTCGGGGTGTGTGTGTGTGTGTGTGTGTGTGTGTGTGTGTGTGTGTGTGTTGGGAGGGCTTTTATGTGATTTGAAGAATGTGCACAATATGCAACTTGATAGAATCCCTAGTGTTTTTCTCCATTTCTCTGCATCATTTAAACCTTAAACTTCATTTTATGGAGTAAGGCTTAGAGACTTAGAGATGAGTAGGTGTCATTTTTATATTGTATTGTATTTGTATTACTTACATTAATTGTATTATTCTATATGGTACTTAGAATAAACAAAAAATGTATAGAAATGATGAAACTCAGGAGTAGATGAATTCTGTTGACAAAATTAATGAGATTTAACTCAAAAACTGTAGAATAGTTGCAGTTTTATTATTTTTATGGACTGATGAAGGGGAAGTTCGGTATTCTAAAATAAGTTATCTTCATGTAAATCATGATATGTTTTAAATGTTTTTGAGCATAAAGTTCAAAGCTAATTCTCATTTTTTCTATTTTTTAAAACTTTTTCATATATGTATATAGGGTAACATCTGTCTTAATCTACTGTCCTTCCCATCCCCATGTGCTCCACCCCTCTCATCCCTCAGCTCTGTATAATCCAAAGTTCCTTCATTCTTCTCCCCCTCCCCTGCTATGGATCAGCAGCTGCTTATCAGAGAAAGTATTCAGCCTTTGGTTAATTGGGATTGGCTCATTTCACTTAGCATGATCTTCTCCAATTCCATCCGTTTACCTGCAAATGCCATGATTTCATTTTTCTTTAATGCTGAGTAACATTCCATTGTGTATATGTACCACATTTTCTTTATCCATTCATCTGTTGAACAGCATCTTGATTGATTCCATAGTTTTGCTATTGTGAATTGAACTGCTATAAACATCGATGTGGCTGCATTACTTTAGTATGTTGATTGTAAGTCCTTTGGGTATAAACAGAAGAGTGGGATAAGTGGGTCAAATGGTGGGTCCACTCTTGAGTTTTCTGAGGAATCTCCATACTGCTTTCCAAAGTGGTTGCACCAACAATGCAGTCCCACCAACAATGTATGAGTGTACCTTTTTCCCCACATCCTCACCAATTGCAAAGCTAATTCTTATTAATAAGCCTTTTATTGCTCCTAAAATGAGTTTTGATGTAGTCAGAAAATGTTAATCAAAAATATTTCTTAGAGCTAAAATATTGCCATACAATTTTTTCAATGCAGAGATCAAGAATTTGAATAGTTTTGCACATTGTATTTTCATGACTAATGCATACTACTGTATCAACTAGAGCAATGCTGTTCTCCTATTTCTTTATGGTACCTGTTTTGTGTTTTTTTCCTTAATGAATTTTTTAACCTTGGAATAATTTTGATTTAAAGCAACATGTTTTAATGTACTTTCCAAACACATTCAAAACTCTGAGCTTTAAAACTGAAAATCTAGTACGCAACAAATTATCACATTTCTATCCACTATTGTCTTGCTTCAAAGGTGAGAAAATACATCTCAGTCTTCTTTATTAATCTAATTTTTAGATTTGAAAGCATTTAAAAGGATTTATTTTGAATAATAGAAAAGCACCTTAATATGTTATTTACCAATCAACATGCAAATGTTTTCAATTTACATCAACAGAATATATTTTTTAACTACTAGAAATTAAACAGTATAAGAATTCCTCTTCAGAAATAAACTACAAGTAATTTCAGAATTATGAATCTGGAAAGATGTGGCTTCAAGCCTTTAAAGTATGCAGTATTTTAAAATGAAGCGTATTGGTTTCTAAATAACCAGTTTTGTCAGCATTGATCCTGTGCCTCTAGGTGAGGGGTTCCTGAAGAGGGGCTTTTATAAGTTGACGTGGCACCTACATGTGGCAATGCAGTTGCCAATGGATGTGTTCCTTGTCATTGTTGCTGGAGGACAGGAGGCCCTTTCTTCCATATGGTTTTCACAATGTTAGAGGAAATGCATAACTCTGTAAAATTATCTGTAAATCAAAAGCAGTAACATTAAATGGGTCAGTGACAGAAGCTGTGATTTAGGGGCCTGGATGCTCTCAGCAAGAAGGCTAAGGCTCCCTTGGCTGACCTGCCCTTTCAGTCAGTGAGCCTGAGTCTGCAGGACCTCATTGGCTACTTCCACCCACCCAATGAGCACTTGGAGCATGAGGACAAGGAGAACGGTGTGCATGTCCTGAAGAATTGGCAGAACTTCCTCCAGGAAGAGGTGAGTCTGTCCATTTCTTCTCCTTGTTTTCTTGGGAAAAGAATTTCTTGGTGGGGAAAATTCTCCTTTAATTCTCCATCTTTGCACTTTGAGGTAGAGGACAGCAGGTATGCCACTGCACTGGGAAACATGCCTGGGAGGTACATAGTCATTACTTTTATTTCTGTCATTGAGTGTCAGTTTTACAGGATGAAACTTGCCATTCCCCTGGGCAGGGGCATGTACTGTTATCTCAGCTCTCACCAGGCCATTTGTGAGCACTGGGGTTTGCTTCACGTTGGTTACATAAATAACAGAACCTTAAACAATAGAAAAACATTGGAAAGCATTAGAGCTTTCTCACAGCTTGCAAGTGATAGCTCAGGACCACAGGAGCTTTGTGTGCAGAGGGGATCTGCATTGGAGATGGCCTGTACCCCCAGGAGGAGGCTGAGTTCTGTGTTCCTGTGGGAACAGGGCACACCCAGATTTTTGGTTTTAGTGGCATAAATTACATTTCTCTGGCTGATTTTATTTCACCAAACATCCACTGTTATAAAGAGTTTGCGAGCTATACTTTATAAACAGAGTAAAAGAAGCACCAAGTGATAGGGCAAATGTTCTGATGCTGTGTCATTCTGGTACCACATATTCCAGAGCTTCAGGGGAGGCTTTCAGGGTTGATAGGAAGACCTGGGGTCAGAAAGACTGGAAGTTCTTCTCTGTGTTCCCTGGATGGGGAACAGTATTTTCTTTTTACTACTAAAAGTGTGTTTGCTAAAGTATGTAAGAACAAAGATTTTGAGGACTTTGCTGAGAGCCCATAATCCCTGTTTTCTGATACCTTTGAAATTGACATGGATTTTTGAGATTTCTTTTTCTTACTACAAATGAGAAGACATAATATACAATGTAATGGAGACCACAAAGCCATGAAAACAAAGAAAATGTCAACATAAACTAGTAACATTGTGGAGTGATGTATTGGGAGCTTTTAACTTTACATATGCCAAGTCATTGTTTACTTTCTTGAAGAATTAAACCTAGATTTTAAATGTTGATTTAAATATTATTGACCTCATTGGATTAGGTTATTTTTGCTTTCCTTCTTCAGTTTCTCATTTAAGACACTCTGGATAGAACCTAGAAATGTTTTTAGGTCCATGGCACCTCTTGAACTCTCTGCATGAAATAAAACTAATTCAATTAGTCATTTATTGCTTGTCCTTTCATTCACCTCATTTTGAAAACTTTGATCTAGGAATAATAATAGCATATTTTCAAATTTAGGTTTCTTCTTATGGAATTGTATAATGAAATTATTATGGTACTTTTTTCTTTTTAATTGGTGCATTATAGTTTTACTTAATGGTGGGATTTTTTTTTACATATTCATACATGCACACAGTTAAATAATATAATTTGACCAGTATAATTCCCCAGTATTTCCCCTTCCCTCTCTTCTTCCCTGCCCCTGGTTCATATATATATATATATATATATAAATACACACACACACACATATATTTCTACTATACTGATGTCCCTTTGATTCTAATGAGATTCTCCCCATGTTTCTTTTCATTTTTACTCTTTAGCTCTCACATATGAGAGAAAACATACTAACTACCCTCGGCTTTCTGAATTGACATTTCATTTAACACAATTTTCTCAAGTTTCATCCATTTTCCTGCAAATGACATACTTTATTTTTTCTTTATGGATAAATAAAACTCCATCTGTGTGTGTGTGTGTGTGTGTGTGTGTGTGTGTGTGTGTGTGAGAGAGAGAGAGAGAGAGAGAGAGAGAGAGAGAGAATATCACATTTTCTTTATCCATTAATTCATTGATGAACACCTAGGCTGGTTCCCTGGTTTGACCATTATGAATTGTGCTGCTGTAAACATACGTTTGCTATACAGTGCTGACTCTGAATTTTTAGGATAAATACATAGTGGTTTAACTGGGTTATAAAGTGATTCTGTTCATAGTATTTTGACAAGCCTCTATGTCGACTTCCATGGATATACTAATTTCTGATCCCACCAACAGTGTAAATGTGTTCATTTTTTTCCAAATCCTTTGCGGCATTTATTATTATTTTTTAATTCATTTTTATTGTAAACAAATGGGATACATCTTGTTTCTCTGTACATGAAGTAGAGGCATACCATTTTTGTAATCATACATTTAACCAGGGTAATAGTTTTTGATTCATTCTGTTATTTTTTTCTTCCCCCACCCCTCCCACTCCTCTTGTCCCTCTATAGAGTCCCTCATTCCTCCATTCTTACCTCCCTCCCACCATCCATTATGTGTCATCATCTGCTTATCAGCAAGATAGCATTTATTATTGATTGTGCTTTTAATGGCTGCTATTCTAACTGGAGATGAAATCTCAGTGTAATTGATTTGCATTTCCCTAATTGCTAAAGATACTGAACACTTTTTTCATATATTTGTTGATCCTTTGTGTTTCTTCTCTTGAAAAAAGTCTGTTTAGTTCACTTGCATGTTTATTAATTGGATTTTTTTGTTTTTGATGTTCTGAGTTTTTTGAGTTAAAGTATTCTGAATATTAATCCCCATTCAGTAGGCTTTCTTTTCACATTCTTGTTTGCTTTTCAGAATCTTTTCAGTTTGATGCCATCTTAATTTATTAACTCATTTCCTGAGCTTTGGGGTACTGTGGAGAAAATGATTGCCTGTGCCTATAAATATTGGAGTGTTGAGCCTACATTTTCTTTTAGAAGTTCCATAATTTCTGGTTCAATTTGTATGTCTTCGATCCATTTTGAGTTGACTTTTATGCAGGGTGAGAGATAAGGGTCTAGTCTCATTCTACAGATGAATAACTGGTTTTCTGAGAATCCTTTTTTAAAAAAGTTGTCTTTTCTCCAGTGTATGTTTTTGGCACCTCTGTCAAAGATGTGTGGGTTTGTCTCTTGTTTTCTATTCTGTTCCTTTGGTCTATGTGCCTGTTTTTGTACTAGTACCATGCATTTATGGGTACTTTATCTCTGTAGGATAATTTGAATTTAGGTATTGTGATGCCTCCAGCATAGTTCTTTTTGCTTAGAATTGCTCTGGCTATTGGTTCTTCTGGGCCTTTTATTCTTCCAAATGAATTGTAGGATTTTTTTTCTCTAGTTTTATGAAGAATAGTTTTGGTATTTTGATGGGCATTGCATTGAATCTGTCTATTGCTTTTGGTAGTATGGTCATTTTAACAATACCAGTTCTGCCAATTCATGAACATGGGAGGACGCTCCATCTTCTAAAGTTGTCTTTGGTTTTTTTCTTCTATGTTGTAAGTTTTAATTGTAGAGGTTTTTCACATCTTCAGATTTAATCCTAGGTATTTTAAATTTTTGAGGCTACTTGATTGATTTGCTGATTTATTTCTGATACATAGGAAAGCTGTTGATTTTATATTGATTTTGTAACTTTCAACTTTACTGAATTTGTTTTGACTTTAGCAATCTTCTGGTGTAGCATTTTAAGTATAGGATCCTTCTAAGTATAGAGGATAGCTACAAATTTTTCTTTCTTATTTTTATCTCTTTTATTTTCTTCTCTTCCTAATTGCTCTGACTAAAATTTCTAATACTACATTGAATAGGAGTGATGAGAGTGGACATCCTTGTCTTGTTCTGGGTTTGAAATTAAATGCTTTGTTTTCCTCCATTTGTTATGATGTTAGCTTTGGATTTATCATATATAGCCTTTAAGCTGTTGAAGTAGGTTCCTTCAATCTTTAGTTTCTTCTGTGTTTTTATCATGATTGAGTGCTGAATTTTATTGAAGTTCTTCTCTGCATCTATTGATATGACTGTGATTTTTCTCCTTAATTGTATTTATGTGATGAATTTTCATTCGTTGATTTGCATATGTTAAACCATCCTTCCATCCCTGGGATAAAACCAACTTGGTCATGATGTACAATCTTAACATGCTGTTGTTAAGTACAATTTGCTAATATTTTATTAAGAATTTTTGCATGAAAGTTTATCGGGGATGTTGGTTGGTAGTTCTTTTGTTTTTGTTTTTTATCCTTTGTGTGCTTTATCTGATTTTGTTAGGGGTGAGATACTGGCTTTATAGAATTAATTTAAAGTGTTCAGTCCCTTTTGGTTTCATGGAGTAATTTGAGGACCATTTGAATTGGTTTTTCTTGAAAGGTCTGGTAGATTCATTTGAGAATCTCTCTGGTCCTGGTCTTTTCTTCATTGGAAGGCTTTTTATTACTGCTTCAGCTTCATTTCTAGTTATTGGTCTGCTTAAATTTTCTATGTCATCCTTATTCAATTTTGGTAGGTCATATGTGTCTAAAAACAATTCCATTTCTTCTAGATTTTCCATTTTATTGGAGTATAAGTTTCGAAAATAGTTCCTAATGACCCTCTGGATTTCTGTGTGTTTGTGGTGATTTTCCTTGTTTAATTTTATTCATTTGTGTCTTTTTCTTTTGGTTAGTTTGCCTTAGGGCTTATCAATCTTGGTTATCATTTTGAAAAACCAACTCTTTGTTTCATTTATTTTCTTTTGTATTTTTATTCTCAAATACACCAATTTTTAAATCTAATCTTAATCATTTTCTTCATTTTACTGGTTTTGGAATTTTTTGTTGTTGCTCTTGTTTGTTTTGTTTTTCAAGGGTCTTGAGATGCATTTTTTTTTTTTTTTGGACCTTTCTGATTTTTTTATGTATGTGCTCACAGCTATAAATTTCCTTTTAGAGCTGACTTTATAGTGTCCCAGAGCTTCTGGTATGTTGTGTCATTATTCTCATTTGATTCCAGGAGCTTTGTAATTTCTTCTATTAACTATTCATTATTCAAGAGTGTATTGTTCAATGCCTATATATTTATATAGTTTGTGTAGGGTTTTTGGTGTTGGTTTTAAATTTTATTCCATTATATTTAGAATTATATGGTTTTCTTTGTGTGTGTGTTGTCTAGTAATTGTTGCTTTGTGACCTAAAATATGGTCTTCTTTGGAGAGGGTTTCATGAGCAGGTGAGAAGAAAGTATATTTGACTATTGTTGAAGGAAATATTCTATAGATGTCCGTTAAGATCTTTTTTATAATATATTTTAGGTTTGAAGAGTCTTTACTGAGTTTGAATGACTATCTATCTGTGAGAGGGGTGTGTTGTAATCACCTAATATTGTACTGGGATCTATTAGAGGCTTTAGTTGGAGTAGTATCAGTTTTATGTAATTAGGTTGACCAATGTTTAGGGCATAAATAATTATTACTGTTATATTATCTTGCAGGATTGTTCCCTTTTCCAATATGAAGTGATCTTTCTGATCTCTTTGATTAATTTTGACTTGAATTCTGCTTTATTGGATATGAAAATGGCTACTTCTGCTGGTTTTCAGACTCTCTTCACATGGTATATCAATTTCTGTCCTTTCACTTTAAGCCTGTGGCTGTCCTTGCCTGTAAGGTATGTCTCTTGCAAAGAGCACATAGTTAGTTTTTGTTTTTAATCCATTCTACCAGCCTATATCTTTTAATTGGACAGTTGAGACCATTTACATTCAATGTTATTACAGAGAGATTTTTATTGATTTACTATTTTGATTTATTTCTTATGCTTAATTTGGTCCTATTTCTCATTTGCTTAACTACACTTTAAATGAGATTTGGTCATTAGTGAGCTCTAGGGTAGTTTTTTATTTCTGCTGTGTGGAATGTTTTTGTATTAAGTATTTTCTGTAGTGATCGCTTAGTCATGAATTCTTTTAGTTTCTGCTTATCTTAGAATTACAGCAGGAACACTAAGGAAAAAAGATTCATAATGAAAAATGAAAGAATTGTCTAAGGTCGGTAAAACTGTCCAGGAACCATGGTTACTTAATAGACTGCCATTTATTCTAGCATTAAACTGTGTAAGTGCAATTGTTGCCATGAGTATCTTTATGTTATTCTTCCCTTTCTGTTTGAAAATGGCTCTTGGGATTTAAAATCCCATGAATTGTTTGAAGAACATTTCATTTCTTGTGCAAATGTGTTCTTCCTGTCCTTTAAATAAGCTCTCTCAATTTTCTTTGATTGACAGACACGCTCTGAGCCAGACTTCTTTCTTAGGTCAGATTAGCATTTTCTGTCAGTAGATGGTTTCTGATAGGGATTCTTTACTCTCCAGGGAATGATCAGGCATGTTCTGGAGTGCACTGACCAACCACTCCTCATGTCTGCAGCAGTGCCACACACTTGGCTGATGACACTGGGTGAGAAGCTGGGGATTCCTGGAAATCCATCCTAAATTCTCTGTATGAGTTTCTGGGTAAGGACCTTGGAGTTCTCCAGGCAACTGAGTTGGTCTGTTTAACAAGGTCACATCATATTTACAGCAGTTTTATAACATGTTCCTGATCAGGACTAAATCTTTACTAATTTACTAAACAGTGATATTAACTACCTAAATCTGAGTGAGGAAGTAGCTGGAGTGATAGATTGGCTTGGGTAAAGGCAGAGACTGTCCATGCTGTGCTTCGTGAGGTGAGGGTTCTCCTCATGGATATGGATTAAATATTTCCATTTTGTTCTAGAGTTAGTGTCAAAAGCCTCCCTCTTTTCACAGCCCCATCCTGGCAGGAATCTGCTCTAATCTCCTTCCCTGGTCTTGATGGGATCAGCTTTTCTCAGTTTCTAAGTGTGCTCAACCTAAGTTAAGTGATGCTTGGGGTGGTCACTACCATGTTCCTGTTGGACCATTACAAAGTTGAGAAGTGGACTCAAAGCAGCTTGAGAGCAGGGTTTTGTTGATGGTTCTCTCCTGACCCTCTAGCACAGCCAACCTTAGCATGCTCTGGAACCTTGGACTGCAGCTTTAGCATTTGGACACCATCTGCACCAAGTAGCACTCCCTGAAGCTTCAGACTTCCTGAATTAGAAAGTTGAGGGACATACCATGTCCCAAGGGAGGTGGCAGGGCAATATGTCTGGCAGCCGCATTGGCAGTGCAGAGCCTCTGTTTATACTGTGTGTTGGTTTTGGGATCATTTGGGAGTGACCGTGCCCTGAGGAGCCACCATATGGTTTGCAGGTGGGAGTAGTGTTCAGCCAGTCCAGATTAGTTATTGCAGTTGACCTTGCTGGAGAAGAGAGGAACTTGCTGGAAGAAAGGAGATTGTACAGTTCCAGTTCCTGTCCACCAGGTAGGTAAGAAAGTGTATGGACATCCACAGCCTCCCAGTTCCCCTTCATGCCAAGGCAAATTAGGAATTGACTGTGCTTCTTGAAATATGGAAATTTAGCAAAAACCACAGCAGAGTCTCAGTGAATGGAAAGAAGTACTTTCTTGAGGGGCAATGTCTAAGCTCCCAGAGGGATGGATGCATCTGTGTCTGTCCCTGGAGTGAACTTTCTGCTTCCCCAAGATGAAACATCCTTTGTCAGTAATATTCTAACCCCATTTCCACACCAGATCCTCTTTCATGATAGGCCAGTGGTATGTTTGGTAGTCATTTCAGTTTTCTTGGTGTAATCTGGTTTGGGTGGATAGCGTCTACCTAGTGCATATTGTCCAAGCTCCTGGAGGGTTGTGGAGTGGCTGCCCTTAACATGCTGGATCCTGTCTGAAGAAGGGAAAGTGTCCTTGTATTTTCTGCTGACTCAAAATTGCCAAGGGGTGACCAGTACTAAGTAGGTTCTGCTTGTTACAGAGACTTGTCAGCGAGCTATGGTAGAAAATTGTATGTCCTCTAAATTAGCCCAGTGCCTTGTAGCCTGGCAGGTGGTTAGAGGCAAGTAACTGTCCTCCTATTTCCCCCTTCTCACTGAGGGCTTGTTTTAAATTGATGCTCTGATTCCTGTGCTATGATCTCTTGGTTTTGATGGCATCTTGGTACCTCCTGAAGCCTGGGAAGGCAAAGGGAGTGTGAAGTGGCAGCTTTTACCCTTGTGTACTGGGTTTTGATGTGTCCACCAGTCACTTTGTTTCACAGGCCAGTGGTGTTGCTGTGATGACTGCTCACCTCTTTCCCATGCATGATGTAAAGAACAGAGGATACCCTCCCTGGTGCCCTGCACCCTTCTGGATGACACAATCAAGAAATCAAATGAGGAGAGCCTGCACAAGGCCATGCACATGCTTGTGGACTATGGCTACAACCTAGAAGCCACGGATAAGAATATGGTGTTGGTTTTGCTTTGCCACCTCTGCTTCCAAATTCATGAGTAGTTCTTCAAAGGTGAGTAGAAGAATGGAAGGGGTGGTATGGTAGTACCTTCGAGTGTGAATGGCTTGGAGTAGGTTTTACTCCATGATGGACACCTGCAGAATTAGGCCTGTCTGTCGGGGAGTGGCTCAGTACCACATTGAATCTGCAGGGGAAGGGAGGGGCTGACCTTCCAGAAGAGTCCATGGTGAGTGACCACCTCTCTGATGAGATATTGGCCATCTCTCCTGCTCAACCAGTACTCCAGAAGAGCCATTTCCATTCATTATGGGGGTGGGGGTAAACCTGTGTTTTCCCAAAGTCCACCTTCATCATCTATATTTAAACATATCAGCAATAATTACTAAGTGATTTTTTCCTTAAGAGAAACACATTAGAATTGGTATTCAGTAAATATCTGTTAAGTTGATAGATTTGTAAGGTGGTATAAAAACACATTTCCTTTAGAATAATACCTTTAAAAATGATTTAAATCAGTTCACTTTTAACCCTTTGCTAATGCAGTTTAGTTCAGTATTAATAGCCATAGTTTAGAATTGGCAAGAAGAAAGCAAGGGTTGTGTTTCATTGTATTACTTACAGGTTTTGGTAGGATGTTCTAAAAATCTGTCCTGCATATCCTCTGAGGACTCATTTCTAGTGTGGTATATGTGCATAAGAATGAGTTCATATATTAAATAATAAGAGCAGTATTCAGGTGGTGCTTTATATGGAACTGTCATCAGCCATGATATTGTCTGCTCTGGAAGTGACAAAAGGGCTCTGTGTGAATAGAACCCCACCCAGGATTTTAATTCATTTCTACAAATGATAATATCTTGTTCCCTGTGTGGCTCCTATTTGGCACTCAATAGAATCTGTTGAATGAGAGAATGAACGAGTGCTTACCATGTGTAATGCACTATTGTAATGGAGTCAGATATGACCTGTGATCTCAAGAAACCACATTCTAATAGATACACATACAAACCTAGAGAACCCTTTTCCCAGTTCCCTTGTTTGATACTCAAGTAGATTATTATCTTGGGTGCAGGTTGCTTTTTTATTTTGTTTTGTTTTCTGTTTATTTTTTAGCATATGCCAGGCATAACAGGAGAACATAGGAGGCAATAATCAATTCTGTTGAAAAGGCATCACAGAGGAAACAATAATGGCGTGGATGTCTTAGACACAAAAGCGAAAGAAAGTTCTAAGGGTCATAGGTGTGGGATGGAAACCCTTCTCGGGGAATAGCAAATAGTCCACTATTGCAAGGCTAATTAATGTGAGCAATCAGTGGTGGGTAGAGGTGTATGTTCTGACCAGTTTGTAAAGAATCTTGAATATCATATGAAGGACTTTAATTTTTAAAAAAATGGTATAAACTGATTTTTAAAAAATAAGAACGGGGTGATGCCGTGATTTAATATGAATTTTAGAAGAGACTCTGATATGAATATACAGAAAGACTTAAGAAGGAGAACAAAGATTGTTGACAATAATATTTATGCTGAGACCATTGTAAAAATGTAAATGATGATGGTGATCTCCCAAAAAGCAGAATCAGTGGAAATAGGGATAAAGAAATAGCCTACCCAATATTCCTCCATTCAGGTAGTCGCATACCCATTCATCTACCCACCCACCCATACATACATGCACTCAGCCAAAACATATTTGCAAAGTACCATAGCAGTGTCCAGACCCCCCCTGTTGAAGGTCGTCAAGGGTGCTTCTCTTCTTCCACTTAGCTGCAGATGTTCATCTTCCAGGTGGTTCTTCACCTGGCAAGGATAGGGGACACTGCTGCCTATGCAGGCCAGGGGCTCCATTTCCAGCCTGCTGGGGCTAGAGCCTAGGCAGCTGTGCCTCAAGCTGTGTCTCTTTTGGACAGTGACTCTTTGCTTCCAGGACTCGAGAGGTTGAGCAGGATCTGGGTGCTCACAACCTGGATGCAGTCCCAGACAACCAGGGGTAACACCAGGGCTCTAAGGATGGGCAAAGATACATGTCCAAGTAGTGAGTTCTGAGAGTTGGGGATGTGACCAAGTTGAGGAACCTACCACTGCCCCAGACAACTAGCTGCTGAGGAAGAGGAGGAAGCCCTGGAGCAGGAGGTAGAGGAATGGGGGAAGAGACCTTAAAAACTTTTGCTCAGTCTTGGGTATCCTGATAGCTGCTAAGGGGTCATTTTAACATGGCCATAACTGTAGGAATGGTGGGACAAGTCAATGACCTGTTTAAAAAGTAAACACAGAAATGTTCTGAAATGATGCTTCAGTTAAATAATGAAAAGAATTCCAATATATAGTTTTATATTAAAGGTAAAATTAAGGTGAGTCTGGTCTGCAGGAGAGAGGTGGGAGACCTGCATATATGCTGTAGAGTTCTTCCGAGGGTATTTGCTGGTTACCCATCAAAGTTCACTCTCCAGACCACGTATTTTGCATGTGCCTCTGAATTCACCTAAAGAGCCTTCTATTGCTACCTCAGTTCAATTCCAGTGGAGACAGGGAAAGGCACAGTGGCTTGTGGCAGAGAACAAAGCCAGGAATGAGCACATAGAAAAAGTTGGATTGGGGAGTGTCATTGGAGACAGGACCTTCAGCTTTCTGAAGTTCCCACCCAGGCACAAAGTCTGCTTTCCCCCAGGTGCAGCCTGTCCTGAGAATGTCTGGAACGCTCAGGACAACTGCCAATAGGGTTTGACATTTGAAAGAAAACTGTGGGTGGGTGTTGGCCCCGCCCAGGGCCTCGCACATGCGCGTGGTGAGGAACCCTCCACAGCCCAGCCAATCAGAATGGTGTGTGGGCGCGATCTGGAGTTTGGAAGGACATCTGGCAACAACAGTTTCCTAGTGGCCAGCTGGTGAACTGTAGAGCTTTTGCTTTTGGGGCGCTGTGAGCAGACTTAATTGACTGGCTCTGTTGGAAGTATAGTAGATTGAAGGGGAGATTTTCGTTGAGTCGGGAGGAAGGGCAGTGTCACTTCTGAGTCCCTCCCTCGCTCGTGCAGACTCAGGAGCAGGGGCCCTCGGGCTCCTCTCCTGGCACTACAATGGAGTGCCTGGGCTTTGGGCGCAGGCGGTGTCACAGAGGTCACTCCAGGAGGTACCAGTCGGGGTATGTCCCTGGAAATAGTGTCCTCAAGGCTGTGACTGTCGGTAATGTGTCAAAAGTGGAGCGAATGGTCCGTCGTGGAGATGGTGGAATCAATGAGAGGCATGAGAAGAACAGGTAGGTACTGGGTTGGAACCCGCTGGCAGGGGGACATGTGGGAGAAGTGAGCAGCCTCCAGGCTGTGCCCAGGAGGGGGCTGGAGAAGGGCGGAGCTCTCCCAAACCAAACAGTTGTCTTTTTGTGCTCTTTGAACCGCCTTTGCCCCTGGGATCTGAAAATTTTGGAGGGGACTAGTTTGTAGCCCAATTTAATGAGTAGCCATACATAAATTGGGTTCCTATCCACTAATCAATTGCCTGATAGAGCAGTTTATTGACTATTTTAAATGCTTTACCTAGTAAAATTAAGTAGACCTGGCATCTCAATTTTCGTGTTCTCATTTACAAAAATCCTTACATTGTATACATGGTAGAAGGAGAAATATTTTCAGTATTCCTTCAAATTTTGAGGTAAAATTTGATTAAAACACTGTTGCCATGCAAGGTGGTGTAGGCCTCTAATCTCAGTGGTCCTGGAGAGTGATTTGGGAGAATCACAAGTTCAAGGCCAACCTCAGCAAATTATGCTGGGGTGCAACTCAGAGTTAAAGCCCTACGCCCCTCTCCATGATTAAATACGGTAGCAGGGAAAAAATGAAAATAAGCAATAAAAAGACTAAAGTTCTAACCCAATACCTGTGAATACCCATGAATGCATTTTGATGCATCTAGTATGTTCCACACTGCACAGCATGGTGTCATTAAAGATCAACATAAAAGGCCAGTGTTGCTTTCCCGGGTACAGGGCCCCCTTTCCTGGCTGCTGGGGATGGAGCCTGGGCACTTGTGCCTCATCATCATGGCATGCCTATGGACAGTGACCCAGTCTCTTCAGGATTCAGTATTAGAGGGGTTGAATGTCAGCTGGGTGCCAACTGTCCCGATACAGTCCCAGACCACCAGAAATAACACCAGGACAAAGGATCAGCCAGGACTCAGGGCTCACTAATGGGACGTAAGTGGGAGAATTGGCGATGTGGACACGTTAAGGCTCCTCTTAAGTCCACGAATGACCAGGTGCTGAGGAAGTGGGGTTCAAAGACACGCAGGTGCTTGAGGAAAACAAAGACCAGAAGCAGGAGTTGGAGGAACAGGGCAGGAGAGTCCAGAAAAGTGCTGAGTGTTAGGTAACAGGACAGCTGACTCAGATTTCATTTATCCTAGCCAGAAAAGTAGGAATGTTGAGACAACTGAATGAACAGTTTAAAAAGTAGAAACAACATTCTTAAAGTTCCTCCAGGTGCCCAAATAGTGAATTGTTTTATGACTTAATAGAGGAATTTCAAAGGAAGCAAGTCTGGACAAAGGGTAAGTGGAAGGAGGCATGCACATTTACATTTTATTTTTTCTGAGAATGTGTGCTTTCACTTACATATACTGTACTTCTCCCTGAAATCAGCAAAATAACCTTGTCTTACTGCATCACTTCAATTCCCCTGTAGACTGGCAGGGGTCCTGCAGCTTGTGGCAGAGGAACAAAGCTAGGGATAGGTACATGCAAGGAATTGAATAGGGGTGAGTCCTTGGAGCAGGACCTTCAGTATCCTGAAGTTCCACCCCACTTTGAGTGCACCCAGGCACAAAATCTGCTTTGCCCCAGGCGAGCCTGTCCTGAGAATGGAACACTCAGGACAACTGCCAATTAGGGTTTGACATTTGAAAGAAAACTGGGCAGGTGTTACTGGCAGCTTGCCAGGCGCCATCTTGGCCAGGCTCCACCTAGGGCCAGGGGTCTGGCCGAAACCCCGACAGTTCCCCCTTTTTTCTTTTAAAAAGAAAAGGAAAGCTCGGGACCGTGCCTGTCTTAGGCGGAGTGGTCAACCACCGTCCTTACCCGTCATCGGATAACTGTAGAGCATGCTACAGCTCCTGTCTTAGGTCGGTACGGGGGTCACCTCCTTCCTTACCCGTCTGGCTAGCGATCCAGCATTGTGAGCCATACTTGTGGGGAATTGCCGGCCTCTAGGGCAGCCATGGCCTGATGGAAGATGATACGATCTCTAGCTTGATCTCGGCGCATGCGCATGATAAAGCGTGTGAGGAAGACAACAGCAACAACCATGAACATACAAAAGGCTCCCATACCTGCCCATTGTTTTACAAAACTGAAAGAATAGGATAGCCAATTTAGCACTTCGGACATAGGGGCTACATTAACTCTAGTAGCATTGAGACTAACAATTTGAGATCTAAGAATAGCAGTAAGATTATCAAATTCGTAAGACCAATTTGTTTGTAGCTGAGCAGACAAGATTCTAGACAAGTTTGCTGCATAGCTAAGGTTATGGTAAGATACAGGTGTAACGCACAGTCCCGTCAGACGATAAATACATCCCACGTTTAACAGTTCTTGTAAGATGTCCATTTGTTCCTGAAGTAAGTCCACTCGCTGGTTCATAAGGAGTATGCCTGCTGTTAGATGTTGGTTTAGGGTCTCTTTAGTCTGTAAGGCTGCAGCTGTATTTTCGGCCAAGTGATTGACTGCTGTTGCTGTAGGTATGGCAGTTGCTAGTGTTGCTGTTGCAGAAACCACTATTGCAGTGACCATAGCCGCTGTGATGCCAAATTCTCTCCTGTTTCTTGATAGTAACACTGGCAATTCTGCATCTGTAACAGAGACTGGGACTGGTAGGAAGGTAGGAACACACATTAAGTCTGCCAGCAGGAACCTAGAAGCATTTTAACCTTGAGAGATAGCACAAATCTAAAGTACAATTGAAAGAAGCAGTTGTTTTGTTACATAGTTGAACTGTTCCTCCTAAGAGACCAAAAAGAGGTAGTAAGTTAGTTTATTTTGTGGAAACACACAAACTGAGCCACAGCTCCAGTAAAGCACCAGGTTACCCTTATTACCCAGAGTTAAAAAAAACCCAAAACAAAGAGACAAAGAGAAAGTTTATCTTTAGGGGACTTGAAGGTCTCCTCTATTCCCCCTTTTTGTTTATAAAGAGCATTTTTGAGGGTGAGATGTGTATGTTCAACAATACCTTGTTTTTGTGGGTTATAAGGTACATCTGTGGTTAGAGTTATTTTAATTTTAGTGAGGAATTGGTTCTTACCAATTTTAGTTTTTAAAGAAAAATTTAGACTTTATAACGTAGTACAATTTTTAACAGTTGCTTAACCATAATTGTATAAACCCCTATTTTTAAGACAATTGTTTCAAAGAATAAAACTTAAGAGACACAAAGTTAAGAATGAATTAGTGTTTTTAAGAAAACTTTGTTATTTTACCATGTCATTTTACCATATAGATTAAACTTTGGTTTATATCAGAACATTAGTATTTTACCTTAGGAAAAACCTTAAATAGCTTTAGCTGTTTTACATACACACAACCAACTTAGATACACACAGACTTGTTGAAACTTGCTCTTTGTTACACACAGACTTTCTTATCCAGAAACATTTTCTTTTTCTTTTTATTAAATATATTTTTAAACCCAGAACCTTTTATTTTCTCTTTCCTATTTGTTGACCCCTTTTTGTTCACATTTTGAAACAACTCTTATGAAATTTTTGAATTCAGATACTCTAATTGAAACACAGTTGAAACTTTTGGGACCCTTTGTATACAGAATTCTACTTGTTAGGACATAACTCTTAGTAACCTTGTTTTTAGTTTAGTGATGACACAAAGCAAGTTTAAACCCTTTTTATTTACCAACCTATGAAAACACCAATAATGTTTAAGTATGTTACCCCATGTAATTTAAGGAGTTAAGAGTACCTGATGTTATTTAACAATTAGCATTTTAACTTTGTAAATTAACCAGACGTCTCTACAAACACATTTGAGTAATCCCATACATGTTAACTTCAATTTATTTATTTTATAAAAACCAAGATATCAGACAAGTGTCCTGAACAGGATCCGTTGCCTCTTTCCTGTTGAAGAAAAGTCCTAGAAGCAATTGATATTAGACATATTATTAACATCAATATTTTATTAGCTTAACCACCTAGAGAGTTGTGAGTTATTTCTAAAGACATTTTACTTTCATTAGTTTACCCAATTTAAATTGAACCCTTTTAAATCACGTGAATAAAAGTATTTGGATCTATTTTAAATTTTAATTTTAAGAGCGCTCAGTTTTGACGCAGACAAAACATGACATTAGACAGCACAACATAACACATAACACAAAATTAAAGGCCTTGGAACTTTATAGGTAAATGTTCATTGCAATGAAACAGCTGTTTAAAAACTTTAGTTGAATAAAAAATAGAACTGATCAAAAAGAAAAAAATCATTAACCTAGGTATGCAGGATCAAAATTATGAGCTCAAAAATACAGCATTAAAGAAAAACAAAACAAACGAAGAATCCTAGAAAATAAGTTCTGTGTATAAGTTTAAAACGGACACCTTTTTTTTTTCTTTACTTCAGGTTACCCCCCCCCCCTTTTTTCCCCGCTGATACTGCTGTTGTTTACATTCCATTGTAGGCTTTGACAAGGCCAGGCAGGGGGGGAGGGAGGATCACCCAGGACTTTTTAACCCTTTTTTTTACCTGGTTGAGAAATCAGGTTAGGTTTGAATGTAGAAAATCATGAAACAATTATCTCTTACAATATTAAGAATTGATCCAAGACACAAACAAGCCACACAACAAACACAAAAATAACACACCACACACACGATTTGGTACCCCTTTATAAATTGAAACTAACTAATTTTACCGGGCAACGAGTCTGTCTTTTGTGAACTTTTACCGGGCTTTCAGTCTATTAACCTCTCTCTGTTACCGGGCTTAAAGCCTATTAATCTTTCTCTGTTACCGGGCTTTCTAGCCTTACTTATTTTATTACTTTATTGTTTTATTATTTTATTACTTTATTACTTACCACTTATTTTACCCTTGTCTGTGAAAAATTATTGTTCTTATGAAATTTTTGAATTTAGCCTAGTTTTAGACAGTTCTATTCCTATGATTAAATCTTACAGCACTAAGAGGTAGTTTACTAGTTTAAACACACAAACAAAAAGACAAGCGCGCGCACGCACACACTCTCTCACGCACGCACACACATACACAGTTTGGTATCACTATATAAATCTGTATCTGGCCACTTCACTCGTCCCTCCTATGGGGAACCTTTTGTGATGAATCATCCCTCCCACGGGGATCCTTTTGTGATGAATTGTCCCTCCTATGGGGATCCTCTTGTCTACATTGAAAGCATCCTTTGGGGCGAGCTTGTATGGCTTGAGCAAATGCTGCAGCCATAACCTGTCCCTGAATCACTGGCTCTGTATCTGATTTCCACTGAACTGACCAGTACCTGTTAGCATCTCTAGATCCCACTGTGGATTAGCAGCAGCAGCATTTCTGCGTGCAGTTTCCTGGCAAAAATCCTGATTTTGAACCTTCCATTCGATATATTGCCCTCCACTCAAAACTGCTCTTGCCAAATTGCTCCAATCATCAGGAGTAAGAAAGAGGGTAGACATAGATTCTACAATAGATACTGTAAATGCTGCTTGTGGTCCATAAGTACTAACTGCTTCTTTAAGCTGTTTTACCAATTTAAAATCCAAAGGCTGATGAAACCTTTGTTGATTTTGATCTTCCATAACAGGGTAAAACCCTCTTTCAATCCCATAGATTTCTTTCCATTTTTTTATTTTACACTCTGAACAAGAGCATTCCTTACTATGACTTGAGTTAAAGGGCGGAGGCCATCCATAAGGTGGCGCTGAAGGAGCACAAGTCACTTTCTGAGTTACTTCCTCATTTATTTTAAAGTGCGCCACAGGCTTTACTTTCTCTTTGTGTCCTGTCTGCGGTTTCGTTAGCACTTCCTCCTTCTTTTTCCACTGCGCCACTGTATATTTTTGTAAGCTCAATTCCTTTAAAGCCTCTTGTAACACCTTTTCTTTGTCTTCTAGCTGTAGCCCTATGCTCTCCAATTCCCTTAATGCCTGTTGACTAATTGAACCAGCTTGAGAACACTTTGTTTCTTCACTAATTTTATTTAACTCCATTTCTGAGAGTCCCTCTTCGCTCTCATCAGAATCTGACTGAGCGCTAACAGAGCCCTTTTGTGACTCTTCTTTTACCTTTTTCAATACTTCCTCTCCCTGTGTAACTGCCTTTTGTAAAGCCTCCCGAGGGGAACGCAAACAAGTTCTGACTAATGACCAAACTGCTAATGTCCCTGGGAGCGTTACCGGACAGCGCTTTAAATCTTCCCCCAGGTGTTCCCACTGTGGGATAGTTAGCAATCCTTTCTCCAGAAACCAAGGTGAAATCTCCTCTACCTGCTTTAAAAATGCCCAAGCAGTTTTTGTCTTTAAGGGAGTGCCGTTAGCTTTAAGAATTTCTTTCAAGGGACCTTCCATTCGATATCTAGCAACCTCGTTCCCCATTTTTTGAGGAAACTTTAACCTCTCGTTCCTAGGAACTTTATCGCAATCACAATATTCTCGTCTCTAGGAAACTTCCCTGTCCACTGACAGATCTGGGTGCACACTTTCACGAATCGTTGCTCACCTCACTCACCTCTCCGCGGCATGTAAGATTCCCGGGTTTCGGCGCCACTTGTCGCTCTCGCCAGCAAGAACGACCCGGAGACGTGATGGGTGGCAAACTTCTTTATTAACAGCAGATTCTTCTTCCTCTTTTTAGGGAAGTTATTGTCACTTATATAGGTTATATCAACTAATTAGAATATTCATGATGGCCCCGCCCAGGGCCTCGCACATGCGCACGCTGAAGAGCCGTCCACAGCCCAGCCAATCAGAATGGCGTAAGGGCGCGCGCTCTGGCGTTTCGAAGGACGCCTGTAAACTGTTTCCTAGTGGCCAGCTGGTAACCTGTGGAGCTTTCGCCTTTGGGGCGCTGTGAGCAGACTCGATTGACTGGCTCGGTTGGAAGTGTGGTAGATTGAAGGGGAGATTTTCTTTGAGTCCGGAGGAAGTGCGTCTCATCTCTGAGTCCCTCCCTGGCCCGTGCAGACTCAGGAGCAGGGGCCCTCGGGCTCCTCTCCTGGCACTACAATGGAGTGCCTGGGCTTTGGGCGCAGGCGGTGTCACAGAGGTCACTCCAGGAGGTACCAGTCGGGGTATGTCCCTGGAAATAGTGTCCTCAAGGCTGTGACTGTCGGTAATGTGTCAGAATTGGAGCGAATGGTCCATCGTGGAGACGGTGGAATCAATGAGAGGGATGAGAAGAACAGGTAGGTAATTGAGCTGGAACCCGCTGGCAAGGGGCCAGAGAAACTGGCAGGGGAACATGTGGGCGAAGTGAGCAACTTCAGGCTTTGTGGAGGGTGAGAACACGGAGAGTTCGGGTCTCCCCTCCCCAAGATATTTGACTTTCCTGCCCTTTGAACCTTCTCAGCCTCTGGGTCCTGCAATTTTTGGAAGGGGTAGTGCCTAGCCACCTATTGAGTAGCCAAATTCTTTGTTTTCTCTTCTTTTTGAAAAAGGGAGGATTGAACCAAGGGAGTGTCTTCTAGACTCACAGGTGAAGTCAAACCTCAAGGCTAAGAGGAAGTGTTCTGAAGTTGTTTACCAAAATAAAAACCAAAATGCCCTGTACGTCAGCAAATTTCAGCTAAATCAATGTGCTTTCAAAATATTTATAGTGTATATAGGCATTAAAAATAAACCTTCCATTTACAAGTGTTTTTTTCAAATCATTAAGGAAAATCTGGAACAGTGAATTCTGTATCATTTCATGCTTGCTGGAAATCAGACCAATGGGCCTCATGCATGCTAAGCAAGCATCCTTGACCAAAGTGCATTCCATCAGATCTCCAAGTGACACATGAACATATTTAAAAATATTTAGCATTCTTCATAGAATGAATTTTAAGTTTTTTCTTTTAAAATTTTTCATTGGGAACTGGGGTGCATTCAACCGCTGAGCCACTTTTTCATTCTTTTTCAATTACTTTTTGTTGTAATATTTTGAGGCAGGGTCTGGCTAAGTGTCTTGAGAATTCAGTATGTTGTTGAGGGTGCCTTTGAACGTGGAGTCCTGCAACCTCAGACTCCAGTGTGGCTGAGTTTAAAGGCATCTGCCACCTTGCAGTGCTGAATTTTAAGTTTACAGAGGGATCAAGTACTCTTTTGCAGTTAAAATTCAAGTGAAAACGAAGAGTATTGATTCTTACACTGCTTCTTTAAAGTGTAATTTGCTTATGCTTTTTCCAGTAAGCCATTTGATGATAAATACTATGTGGCATTTTAAAATACCTGTGTCCTCAGTTATCACTTTAATGATGCCAGAAGATTTTTGGTAAATAATTAGGTAACCTTTTCCATTGTCTACACAGTTTCAAATACCAATGTATTATGAAAAACCCATTAGACTTAATAAGCTATTTGGAATGCATGTGTTAGAAGCAAAAATTGGCGATGATTTGAAGGTGCCATAGATATGGACTGAAGTGGGAAGATGTATTTTTGTGTATCAATTGAGAAAAAAAGCCAATTTTTTTCATATACATGCTAATTGATTGTGGTCTCATGTTACCAAAAATACATACAAAATGTTTAAAGAATCATCATTTGAAGACATTTGAATTATAACAAAATTTCATTTCCTTTTCTTAATAGTGAAAGGCTTCTTGATTGTTTCCATAATGTGTGGGTTTTCGGTATCTGTTTTACAATTTGTTTTTGCCTCCAGAAATTATAGTAATTGAGCATGTTGACATTTTTGGAGGTCTTGTTTTTGGTCTTTCCCTATGGTAAACTGTAATCAAAGGTTTCTGGGCACTTCTACTTACTCCACAAGCTGTAGTAGAAGAATATTACTAATGAAATTACCCTCAGGAAGAGCAAGTATATGTATCTTACATGTATCAGATTCTGCTTTCTGACTTTTGTGTTTGCACATGTGTGATTGGGCTTTGGTATGTTCTACCAACTTTTAACCTCTCTGAAATAAAAGAAATCTCCTTATCTGTACTTCCATATTTTAGTATGGGTACATTTTATCATATGTATTTGTTTTTCTTTGTACCAATTTAATACACACGTGAAGATGACAATATATGAACCACTTATGTGCATCACTATGGACATTGAAGAAAACAAATACAAGTAAATGTTCATTAGTATTTCAAACATTTTACTCTAAAATTTTTTTTGTCAAAAATATTGAGCTCACATATTCTCTTTGATTTCTTTCAATCCATTTATTCACCAGACACAATCTGACCATTTGTTAGGTAGCAGACATATTGTCCTGTTTCTAGGACCCTTCCATCATGTCACTCTGCCCAGTCTAGCAAAGTGAGATACTAAAGTGAAGTGATATAACTCAATTGCACTTGAAATGTTTCCTCACTCCTGTGTTATATATTTTCCTGAAAAGTCCTTTCATTTTCATAGGACTGCTCTGCATTATGCCTGTGTCTATGACCAGCCCAAAGTGGTGACATTCCTGATAAAGATGAATTGTGATGTCAACATCTGTGACGATGACAACAGCACAGCACTCATTAAGGTAGATAGTAGCTGAAGATGGGTTTGAATAGAACTCTAGAATGAAGGTGCATTTTTTTTTTTTCACTCAAAGTGGTTAGTTGGTAAACCTGTGGCCTGTTAAACTTGAATTCCTGGAACTGACGATCCTTTCCTTGGTGCAATCCTGACAGGCTGTACAATTCCAGGCGGAGGAGTGTGCCATGATTTTGCTGCAGTCTAGTGCAGATCCAAATGTGATGGACGCCAGTGGCAACACTGCCCTGCACTATGCCGTCTACAGTAAGAACACGTGCATGGCAGCAAACCTGCTTAGGCACAAGGCGATGATTGAAGCAAAAAACAAGGTATATTTAGATCAACTTTATTTACAATTATTTGACATCCATTTCTTTTAACAGTGATAGATATGGGCAATTTCAATATTTATCCTTTAAAAGATTACTAGAAGATACAGTTTCCTTTAAGGTAAAGTAAATACTTATTAAAAGAAGAGAAATTTTAGATGTAATTTTTTCCAATAACCTTATGAACCAATTTTTTCCAATAAGTGTAAAACAGTGCAGGAGAGCAGAATGTGCCTTGGAAATATGCTTCAACTCTGCGTGTGTGGAGGGGGGTGCTGGGGATAGAACACAGGGGTGTTGTTACCACTGCCCACATGACCAGTCATTTTTTTCTCATGGTTTGTAATTCTTTTTGTATTTGCTTTTTAAATTTGTTCTTTGTAGTGGTTCATGAGAGTGAAATGTATTTTGACATATCATACATACTGGAGAGCAGTCCTCTTTTCGTTTTATTTGAGGCAGAGTCTTGCTAAAATGGCCAGAGAGATTTTCAAGTTTTTATTGTCCTACCCAAAGCTACTCAGCAGCTGGTACTTCAGGAGTGTAGCCCTGCACCCAGTCTGGAATTGGGTTGAACTTAAAATGCAAACCAAAAAAAGACTTTGATAAGCAAGCAGAATTTCATTACTGTTGACGAGTTCTATAAACATGACGTATCTCTCAGTGGTTAGACTCAATTAGGGAAAATGACAAGTAAAAGAAATGAGAAATAAATAGACCTATATGAAAGTTATGTAGTTGGGGAAAAGGAGAAAAAAGGGTTAGGTTGACTTCTGAAAACCATTTCCATTTGCGTATGAACAGGGTCTTTTCACATTTGTGGAAAATAAGAATTCCTTGTTTGTGAATGAAACTTTCAGACTTGGAAACGTGCACAGAGATTTATTTTAGGAGGAGTCAGATGTTAGGTTGAGGAGGTGCTACAGAAGAGGAATGGATAGATAATTGACTGTCAAATTGTCCATTTCTGGCAGAAGGAGCTACCTGAAGAAGGGTTTAAGCCCTCCTCTGAAATCCGTAATGCCTTACTGGGAGGTGGGAGAGATTTTCATTTTTATTTTTGATAGCATGACAGATAATGGCATTATTACTGGACAGGTCTCCCATTTTTCCCCTGCCTGGGAAAATCATGGAGTATTTTCTGTACATGACTATCTCATACATAACTGAAATGAAACTTAATTAAGAGCTCCCTGAAATTAGAGCTCCTTGAAACTCTAATTCCTAAAGTATTAGTGATTCCCACCAATGATTGTTGCCCCATAGGCATTAAGAAATGTTAGATTCCTTTCTCACTGGCCGTAGAATATACTGTTTTATAATATTTCAGAAATAGATGATCAAATAATCTTTCTGTTCTGGTACAGTACTTCTGGGAAAGTAAGTGTGCTTCAGAGTATAGAATGAGAAACTCTGCTGTGAAGATGAGCATCTAACTCATCCATTCAATAGAAATGCTTCAATATTTTATTACTAAATGTTAAGGTTCTTGTCTCTCCAAGTCAAAGATAGAGCCCCTGCCCTCAAACAGGTCTTGGTTCAAGTGTGGAGTGATCCTATTAGTGCATAGTACCATGGTAAAAGGAAGTTTCCTGGAGTCAGTCAGTGTTTCCAGTGAGTTGTGGAGATGGCTGAATGTCCTTTTGGCACCACAGGCAGGGGAGGCCATCTCAAAGGGAAGGAGCAGTACTGGTCAAAGTGCAGTGGTCTAAGGAGGAAGAGCTACTGTGTGTTTTCTCTCTTTATTATAAGTTCATTTTCATATGGTCCTTTATACGATTTCCAGTGCAGTTGTTACAATGTACACCTGTGTGAATCTGAAGTGTTCCTGTTTTCTTATAGGACAGCCTCACTCCACTATTACTTGCGCTGAAAGAAAACAATCAGCAAATGGCAGAATTCCTAGTGGACATGGGAGCGAGCATCCACGCGACGGATCATCACGGACGGTACAGGCATTTACTTTTCCTCTGTTCGTTTTGACCTTAGTGTGGTGTAAAATGGTAAGAATACATGAGTCAGAAATGTTCCGTTAATGGGAAGAAGTGGATTATCTTACAATGTTTAGGACATCATAAGCACTTTCAGCATAAACCATCAGTCATCAGTTATTAAGGGTGGGCAACACAACAACAGGACACAACATTATTCTTTTACCATTGCAGTGAAGAGTCATGTTTTGTTATTTATCATCAGATTTTGTTGCAACTGTGCTTTTCTAATTAGCTAATGGAATTTCATAGTATTTTGATTAACTTTGAAAATTGGTCCTTTTCATTGGCATTTGAGTATTGAATTTCCCATCCTTGTTATCCGATTTTTAAACCTCTGCTTCTTTTATACTTGCCTTTAGAATTCTGAAGTTTAAAGCAGTGTTCCAAATCATTTTGTCTTTTGGATGCTGTTTGAATTAAATTGCTTTTCATGAAAAAGATTGATACTCGGGTGTCTATATAGGACATTTGATTGCTGTTATTTGTTGGTGTTCCTGTTTTCCTTTTTGAGTCTTAACAAATTTTTATGTTCTTCTTAATTGGAATGGTGAGATTTAAGAAAAGCAGCCTGAACTGGTTAATCTTTCGCTTCCCTCAAGAAAAGTCATCCTTTTTTGACAAAGGGAAAAGTTATAGTGGACTATTCAGTTTACACAAGACTGGGTTTACTTGTTTTTACATGAGAGTTGTACTACCTTGGTAATATTACCTCTCAACAAATACGTTTCCTGTTGTGAAAAGGATGAAGTGGTTGTAAGTTTTATACAATAGCACATTGTTTGTAGCCTACAATATTTTTATCAACATCATTAGGTGAAACACCTATGACCAGCATTATGAAGACTATTTTCACATGAATATTGTAATACTATATTTTTAATAAGCATATTCTGATTATTCTTATACACATTATCAGTGTATTACTACTATCATTACTATTCCAATTTTAATCCTGAAAGCTGTTTTATTTCTTAGATTTTCAACTGTTTATGAATTACAGCACAAGACTCTATTCTAGGCAAATAGTAGAGACTCATTCACTTCAGTTCATCCCTAATTCAAATAAGTGACTTCAGCCTAGTGCACCAAAGGACATTAAATTAGTAAATTCTACACTGTATGACCCGAGTGGGTCAAGACACTTCCTGTATCCTCCTTTTATCCCTGAAGTTCTTGTACATACATGAACCCTGAAGTGCACTAGAGGTTTGTTTCTATTTGCATGTGCTAATGGTTAATGTTACAGGGACAGGAAAGATATGAAACTGGTAGTATAGATCAGGTGAGCTGTTGGAATAACTTCATTAGGGTTCCTGAGGTGAAGTTCTTTTCTGCTCTTTTAGAACGTCATTGATGCTCGCAGCAGGACACAAAAGCAAAGGAACAATCAGGCTGCTGCTGCAAAAAGGAGTTGACGTGTGTTTGAAAGATCACTCTGGCAGGACTGCATTGTTCTATGCAGTCAATTGCAGTGATAATCTGTAAGTGTTTACATGAAATGCTACTTTATATTGAAAGGAGGATCGAAGTCATTACAAGAATTGCACCTTCTACATCAGGTTTCAGCTGAATTCTGGTAGTTCTGGTAATTTGGCAAAGCAGCCATGAAACCAAGATCACTAAACAAAGTTAGAGAAGTCAGATGTTGCAAAGGTTATGGTTTTCTTTCAGAACTTCGTTCCATCCAAGAGCTGGGGTTTGACACTAGGGACTCAGGCATGTTAGGCAGGTTCTCTTCTTCTGTGCAGAACACCCAAGCCCTACCTCAGGACTTTGAAGAGCTTGTAGTTACGAATCCCAGTATCATCCAGAACCCCTGTGCATGGGGTTCCAAGAGTGTCACCTGTTTGATGTTAAATTAGTTAAATTTAACAAATAATCTTGTGAATTTCCTATGAAGAGGAAATTAATTTCCTGTTAAGAGCTGGTACCTTCAACCATACCCCCTAATTTTTTCAAGAAGCTAAGGCTGTCCTTTAGTCAAGGAAAAGAACACTCTTTCACAGGTAGGGTAGAGGAAAAGGACATCATTATCACTCCTGTGATACTACTGTTACAATGATGCTCTTGAAATTTCCTCTTGCATTTAGGTAATAAATAACGTCTACTGCCAGGTTGCACTAACTGATCCAGACCCCCTCACTGTTCATGGTAATGCATGCACAGACTTAAAAGGTAGACACTTTATGAATTCATGTTCGTTTATGCTTACTCATCATTCCAAAGTGGAATCACAGGCATTGGCATCTGGACCTCTTATTTTAGCCACATGTAGTGAGGAAACCGACCTTTCACTTAGCGTCAGTTTCGTGGAGCTGACACATTGTTTGGGACTTTCATGGTGAGTTATGCTACGAGGCATCATTCTAAACCTTCAGATAGGTTCCAGAAATGTTGCAGGAGGTGATCATTTCTGATTCTTCTGTGGCCCCAGATCTGCACCCAACAAGCCTTTCCGTGTGTAAAGAATTGTTTCTTTAGTCATGGGAGGAGCAATATCCTCTTTCCCTAGGGTGGGTTCCACCATTCCATTGTCCCTCAAGTGATCATTTTCCTGTAGTAATGAAACTCTCCCAATAGTATATATCCCTCAAGTTTTTTCAAATATTTTAAAAGTAGCCTTATGAGGAGGACATGGAGTACAATTTTATGAAATTGAAGAAAACTTGGATTTAAGAGAGCTAAACTTCATCCTGTTTCAGTAATCTTTCCATATAAAGCAGGGTTTTGCATTCCAGGTCACTGGAGATAAATGCGAAGATTAAGCATTATTCTGACAAAGAGCTCCTGGTTCAGAGTTTCAATAGGTCCGGAAAGAGTAGGAATAGTCCAAGTCATGTCTTAACATTCATTATTTTTCTGCCCTGGTTGAAACTGATTGGTTCAATCATTGGTGACAGTTATAGTATTTAATTTAATGGGATGATATATTTATAAATTGGTTTACCAATCATTACATAGCTGACTTCTCTGAAATTATAGATTCAAATACTAGCTAATGACCCAAGTTAGGACTTGATCTTTTCTGAGTACTTCAATATTGGAACATGAGGGAAAACACAGCTTGATTCGTGTTTGCAATTCCTGTATACTTCAGAATAGGGAACAAATTATTACTTTGCTTTCCTCTTTCTCTGAGCATGGTTTTATAACATCCCATTAAATCTCCAACCTGGTGAACTGAAGCAGTAAAATCCATATTGTTAAAAGAAAACTTAGGGAAATGACTTGCTTAACAATAATAGGCTGGTGCTTAGAAGCTGGAACTTCTTCTAAGTTCCGGGTACTTTGTGTCCCGGGAAGTCATGGATAGCATGACCTCATTGAAAGTGCCAGTATCATGTGCCAAACTGTGAGGTCTTTGATTTATGTCTGCCTCACTTTCCCTTTTTATTCCTTTCATTACTATCTTCAAAAATATTTGTTGATTTTACAAACTTGAAGTGTGTGTGATAAAGTTCTGTTAATAGAGCTGACTATGTGATCTGGTCTTATTAATTTGATATATTTGCTAAATGTTTTCCAGATGGGTATTAAAATAGTAATTTTATTTATTACTTTTTTGCACGTGTCAGTAAAGAAATAGCTGTTGCATATGAAGCAAAGCAATGTGAAATGTTTCAAAATAAATACCCAGGTAAGACTCTGATCAGGAATTACTGTTAATAACTTTTATGTATGTATGTATGTATGTATGTGGAGATGAGGATTATGAACCCAGTGCCTCACATGTGCTAGGCAAGCACTATGCCCCTGAGCCACAATCCTAGTCCTGTGAATTACTCTTGGTTCTACTGGCCTAGATAAAAATGGAAGTGTAGCAATATTTAAACCACAAAAGAGCAAACTAAAATATCAAAAAATGAATTATATTCTTGTAAATATGAACCAGTGGTTTTTTTCAGGGTTTTTAATTCAGTATGACCTAAGAATATAAGGTTTACAATTTGTAGTTTATAAGTATTCTAAGTTGCTTATTTTAACTAAATGGATTTGGATTTGTCAGCAGAAATACTTGCAGGAATGACATCAGAGGAAGAGCAGACAAGACTTGATGTCTGTGAAGTTAATGAACTAAAGGTATATTTTCAATGATCATTCTGCTTTAATCATGTTTTCTTTGTTTTCATAATGAAGATAAGGCCAAGGGAAATTACTGTTTGAGCATTGCCCTTTAGAATCAAAACATCATGTTTTGATATTTAATATTAAAACACTTTTAGCTGGTTGTCAATTTAAAATATTCTTAAAACCTAAATAACTTGTAGCCAAAGTCCATCCTTGGAATGGAGGCATTAATTTCTCTGTATATTGGATGGACTTCCATTTGTCTAACATTGTTACCAACTGCAGAGGGCCCCTGGGAATTTGAGTCTCAGGTTATGGGAAATATTCTCATAATCTCATAATCTTTGCTCCTTAGTCATCGGAAGACTTTCTGTCATTTGTCCAAGTGGCCTGTGAACAGGGAAACTAATGCAGGAGAGGTGGTTGGTAAAGAGTTGTTACTTGCTCAAAGTATCTTGCTGTGTTGATTTAGAGAAAAACTCTTTTCATTTACAATCAAGAGAATATTGGGAAGAGAGTGAGAAAGTGAGACAAGAGTGAGTAGGGATACAAAAATGTAATTCAGCTTGAGCATGCCAGCTCATATTCTGAGTGTTTGTTGTGCTTTCAAGGTTATAGGTTTTTTTTTTTTAATTTTTTGTCAAAATATCGAAAGCATAGTTCCAGGCTGACTTTAGATATTTAAAAACTAGTGGGGGGTCTGTGGGCCAGGTGTGAAGGTGCTGGGGTTGGTAGTAAAGTGGCATGCGGGGCTAGGTGGATTGGGGGAAGGTGGCTAAGCTATTTGTCAAGTCAGGGGGACCTGGCTGACCATGTCCACGGGGCCCAGCTTTCCTGGGCCAGGTGGATCAGGGCCAGGTGCTGGGTCCTACTGGTTGATGCTGAACCTTTGTGCCATGCCAGGTGGGTCTCTTGGCCAAGTGACAGCTTGGCATGCAGAGCTGTGGGCTGATAGTGAAGCTAAGGGTCTAGTAGGCAGAGCAGTGGGCTTGGTTGGGGGACTGGAGGGTTGGGAGATTAGTGAGGGAGTGGCGTACTGGTGATGAAATTGGTAGGTCCTGAAGACCCTGGGACCAGTGGGTGTTGGACTGAGGTGGGAGTCAGGGAAACAAATGATGATGCTGTCACATTTTTCAAAAATCACCAGTCTCATGAGTTTTGTTATTTGTTTTTCTTTTTTTTTTTTTGATTCATCTGTTTACATGATTTTGTTACATCATGCAATACAAAATTGTATTTCCATTTGAGCATTGCAACTCACATTGTATACATTTGTTCTGCTTTCAAAGTTACAGATTTTCATTGTCAAAATTTTGAAAGCATAGTTCCAACATGACTTTAAATATTTAGAAACAACTGTATATTCTTCCACACATTTAAAAAAACAAAACAAAACAGCAGTCTCCTGCAATTTTTTTTTTTTCCGTGGTGCTGGGGATCGAACCCAGGGCCTTTTGTGCTTTCAAGGCAAGCACTCTACCAACTGAGCTATCTCCACAGACCCTCCTGCATATTTTGAATCAGCTGTTTACATGGTGGTGTTATAAAAAGAGGGGTAAGTTTAGACATGTGTGGTTTCATCACATTAGGAGCACACACCCCCAGCCAAAGATTTGGTACATGACTCCCAAGTTAGAAGACAAGGTTTAAGGTACACTGAGTTTTATAGATTGAAACACAAAAACAAAGAACAACCATTCAGAGATATTATGTAAGAGACAACTAGATGAGGCTTCCTATTGTTCTCCAATACATTTAATTACTTCAACTCAATTACACATGTAATGTATCTGATGGGATGAAATCCATCTGACTGATTTGATGAAATTTATGATCCAGCATAATGGAATCAATGGAATCGATGGAACCATTTCCTTAGGGTTTTTTTCCCCATAAAATGCTAGGTCATAAGACTAGGTGTGTGGATGGGATCCTTTAAACTTCCTTGAAGAGTTTTCCCATATTATAAGTAGAATATCAGTCTAGAGCATTAAATATTTCCACATCCTCAGGCTGTGCAATTTAACTGATGGTTATTGATTGTGAGATCAGAAAACAAGCTCATTTTCCAGTGTTGTGTATTAGCAACTCTGCAGTTTCAGTGTGTCCCTCATTCTGTGGTAACTTTGGCCTTAACTTCAGTGACAACCATTCCCATTTTTAAAACCCCAGAATCCAAATGAGAAAAGTGTTAAAGGCAGTGGTGGAAAGAGAGCATAGTGTGGAAACGGGAAAGCTGCCTGTAGCTCCTGAAGCCCCATGAAGTCTGTTCTCTAATCTGCCTGTTGAATGTTAGATCAGGTAATAAAGACAGAAGAGGACAGCAGTCTCTCTCTTTTTCCTCCTGCCAGTCACTTTGGGATTGAAAACATTAGGTGGCCAAGAGAGGATGAAATTAAAGCATAGTATGAACAATGTCCCTTTTTACCTTTTGGAACATGGTTTCTTTCACTCAAAGAGAAATGAAGCAGAATCTATAAATATTTAATTAGAGGGTATTTAGAAAATTAAAGTAAGCACCTATTTCCCTTTTACGTAACGAAGACATGGTAGTTCCACAAAGCCAGGTTCTAATCTCAAGGAAAACAAAAATGTGCCTTTTGTTGAAAAGTACCTTCTCTCTCACTATCAATCTTTCCTAAAAGGATGAACAACACTGCAGGGGACCTGAAATAGAGAAAATTGAAACCCCAGCAATGTGGGAAGGTAGTGCTGCTGCTTCTGCCTCTAGTCATGATGAACTTCAAAAACCCAATAAACAGCAGTTGGCTCTTGAGAAGGAACATCATGATCAGTAAGACTATGGAAATATTTCCCAGTAGATAATAGTTATTAATTTTTAAAATGAATTCTAAATTGGGCTATATTTATGATTGTCAAATTTTATGCCTTCATTAGGGCTATTCATCCTTGCATGAGTCTCAGAACAAGGTATCCAAACAGGGAGGTACCAGTGCTTTAATTATACTAACACATAGTTCAACTACATTAATAAGTATGTCATTCATGTAGTTGTCTCGCATGTTGGCAAATGTGAGGAAAATGATGTTCTTACGCACTATTGGTAAATGGAATTTGAAAAACCTGTTTGAAGGGTGATTTTGGAGCATGTATCAAAATCTCAAGTATATATTTTTTTCTTTTAGAAGCTTCATTTCTAGAACTGAAGCTTTCTAGGTCAAATAAATGTGACTTCAAATCATTATATGCATGCATATGATAAGGGAGATTATTATACATTATATGCTACAAAGGGTGATTGCATTTAGATATACCATATGTCCATGAAGGATAATATATATGCTAAGGATATTTATATAAACATGTTGGGGGGAAACTATCAACATTTCATAAAGGGTGTGTCATACTGTAAATCAGAAATTGGAAAACCTTTTTTGGCAAAATCTCAGGTAGTTGCTATTTTGTGCTCTGTGGATAATTGGGTCCTATGGGTGTGGCTACATTCCTCCCAACCTGCATGTATAGGGGCTGGGCTGTTCCTCAGCAGCAGAGTGCTTGGACAGCATACAGGTTGCCCCCAGTTGCATCACCAGCACCACAAAACCCTCTCCCCAACCACAAATCTTTACCTATATAGGCAGTGTGCTGCATTTGGCCCACAGACAGTAGTTTCTTAACCCCTTCCTCTATTGAGATGGTCATATGATTCCTGTTCTTAATTCTGTTTAAGTGATGAATCACATTTATTGATTTTCCTTAGGTCAAACCATCCTTGCATCTCTGGGAGGAAGCTCACTTGAACATGGTGTATTATCTTCTTACTGTGCTTTTGAATGCATTTTGCATTGAAAACATGAATTTTTACATCTCTCTTCTTTATCAGGGATTTTGATGTGTAGTTGTGTCTCCTTGGTGTGTCTTTGTCAGGTTGTGGTATCAGGTTATGGGTTCATGCAGTGTATCTGGGAGTGTGGCCTCCCTTTGAATTTCCATGGAATAATTTGAGAAAGACTGATGCTATTACTCTTTTAAAGATCTGGTAGAATTCATCTGAAAATCCACTGGTCCTGTCTTTTCTTTGCTGTTAGGCCTTTAAATGTGGTTTCAAACTCATTAGTCAATATTGGTCTGTTGAGGTTTTCTACCTCTTCATGGCTCAACATGAGCAGGTCATATGTGTCTAGAAATTTGTCAGTGTCTTCTAGATTTTCCAGTTTGTTAGTCAACATTTCCACAATAGTTTCTAATGATCCTCTGGATTTCAAAAGCATCTGTGCTATTATCCCCTTTCTCATCTCTATTGTTGTGGATTCATACTTCTCTCTCTTCCTTTGGTTAGTTTGGCTATGCGTTTACCAATCCTCTTTATCATTTCAAGTATCCAACTCCCTGCTTTTTCATCTCTTCGTATTTTTTCCCAATTTCATTAATTTTTGCTCCAGTCACTTTTGACCCCTGTCTTCCACTGGTTTTGCAGTTAGTTTTTCCTTTCCTAAGGTATTGAGGTGTAGTGTATGAATTTACATATTTGGACCTTCTTTTTAAAAATGTACGTACTCAGTGGTAAACACTTTGCCCTAATTGTTTTTATACTTTCTCAGACATATTGATTGGGGTTGGGGATGTGATTCAGTTAGGTAAAATGCTTGCCTGGCAAGCATGAGGCCCTGGGTTCAAATCCCCCAGCACCAAAAACAAACAAACAAACAAACAAAAAAGAACACTCTGGAAATACTGATTAGTTTTATGTTTTCTCTTATTTCTTCAAAATATATCTTTCTTCTTTGATCCATTCTTTCCATCATAGAGTATTGTTCAAAATCTTTATGTTCATATGGTTTTAATTATTTTTCTTGGCTGTTGAATTCTAAGTTAATTTCATTAAGGTCCAATAGGATGTGTGGGATTATATTGACTTTTTGTGTCAGCTGAGACTTAGGTTGTGATATATGAAGAAGATATTTGTTGGGTATAGGAATCTTGGCTGGGAATTGTTTTCTTTTAGATCTTGAAATATCTCATTCCAGGTCCTCCTCCATTTTAGGGTTTGAGTTGAGAAGTCAGAAGTGAGCCTCGTTGACTTGCCTATCAGTATGAGTTGGTGTCATGATTTTTGTTTTGGGGAATTGGATCCAGTACCCACTAAACCACATCCCCAGCACTTCTTAGTTTGGTCTCACTACGTTCCTTAGGCCCTCACTAAAGTGCTGAGTCTGGTCTGGAACTTGCAATCCTCCTGCCTCAGTCTCCCAAGTTACTTGGATAACAGGTGTGTTTCCACCATGTCTGTTAGAATATCCTAATTTTAAAAAACACTTTGAAGTACTTACTTTGTACTGGTGATACTGAGGGGAAGTTTTGCAATTACTGACTTAAATTCTGTCACTTCACAGGGCAAAAATTGATATGGATAATGAGAGGGACATTGTCGAAGAGATTCTGTGCAATCAAATTTTCTATGAAAAAGAGGTGAGTATGGCAACAGAGAAAATGAATTCTCAGGTATTTTCTCTATTCCTCTTCAAATATTTGGAAGTCTGTATTTATATGAATACATATTTTGAAATTTCAGTATATATGTCATGAAAAGTATTGAGGAGATGAGTTTTAATATGTATATGTATGCATTCGATATTTTAATATACTCATGAGATTGAGTGTACATGCATTTGGGAAGTGGTGGTGGCGTTTTCTAAATACAATTGAATTCCCAATGAGAATTCTTTTCCAGGGATATCGCATATTGAATTATTTGACTTTCTGTTCATCATGGAAGGTTTTTATCTCATACTCAATTATGTAGGATTGGGTGGATACAATAAGCTTGGTTTTCACCTGATTTTTTTGAGGACATTAGAGAGATGTTTCAAAGCCCTTCTGTCTTTTAATGTCAGCACTAAGATATTAGTTGAAATTCTAATTGGCTTACCTCAAAGGCAACCTCCTGTTTTCTCTTCCAGGTTTTCAAACTTCCATCCTCATTGTGTACATTAGACATTTTCATTTTGTTGTATTTTGGAGAGCATTGTATTCCTAAGGTTTAGGCAATTTTCTGATATTTTATTAAAAACCTTGTTCATTCCCTTAGTGTTCCCTTAGTGTTCATGTGCTTAGGTGCCTTCGTCTATAGCAGGCATTCTTAGATGTGTTCTCTTAATGTTTTCCCAGATTACTATTGTATTCTGTGCATGGTATCTTAATGTCTATTCCATGTTGAACGAATTACTTTGCAGATAATAAATTTTACCTTCAGGGCTTGAGAATGTGTTTTCTGTGTGAACTAATCTTCCTTTTCTAGGAATACTCTGTTTCTTTCTTAGACTGACTCTCTACTAATTGAAATATTTCTCATTCCATATTTTTCTCTATAATTCATTTCTTACTTCTTCTTTCATAGTTCATTGATTATTTTTAATATAAATTTTAAAATTTCTTCTCCAACATTTCCTTCTCATTGTTGTCAGCAAGGTCAGTTGTTGAAATTTCTGGACTGTTAGGGAAGCTTGCTCCCCTTTTCCTCTGGTCTGCGTGTCTCTCCATATTCTGGGATGATTCTCTCTTTTACTTTTATGCAAGGGATGATTTAGTGAGCTCCTTCCTCTTAAGTGCCCCGGACAGGGCAAATTGCCAGGTGTTGTTCTCCTGTACCATAAGTATTCTTAGCTGTTTCTAGTATCACACTCTGTGATCAGATATTAAACTCTTATTACTACAGTCACATAAGATCAGCACAATGTACCAGCAGAACTTTGGGGGGAACATGTAGAAAATGATTCTATGCTTCCTTTCATCCAGGTATAAAATTGTAGTAGTAGTCTGCAATAGTCAATAAATATGTTATTAAAGATAGTAAAATTACTTTTATAATATAGGTGCTGAAAAGGACAGGAAATAATTTGAAAAGTAAAGCAGAGAAAGAGAAAAGATGGAAAAGTGTAATAGAAATCAAGGTATATAAAGGGAAAAGATGGGAAGGGTGGATGTGAGGCAGTAGCAGCTAACTCAAGAAGAAAAAGAGGGAGTATGAGGAGAAAGTGTAATAAACCTGAGCTAGTAAAACAGAGTTATTTCAAGGAGAGATAAAAGTCTAGGAGGCCCTCTCTTGTCCTTGGTGTATCTGCATACCTACTATGTTTCTGCTCAGTTACAGGGATGGTGACTGATTTTCTGTGACTTCACAGCCTGTTTAATTTTTTTCTGTATGGGAGTGTATTTGTGTGAGCTCTCCTGAAGAAGAGCTGTGTGAGTCCTGTGAGTCCAGTGCTGTCACATCCAGAATGGGCTCCCATGCCTATTTTGATGTATGTGGGGGGTGTGGTGGTCTAAGTTAGAGGCATATCAGCCTCTTTGCTGTGGTGCTGGGTGTCTCATGGTGGGTACATAAGGATCTGCTGCAATCAGGTCACAGGTCAGTGGGTTTCTATTAGGGTACACTGGGAGGTAGCTTACACACATGGAGTTCAACTTTATAAGCCACTGTGGTTTTTACTGGCACTATGTATGCCCCCAGTTCTCTGCTGACTGCTTGGTGTTATCCTCAGGAGCTGTCTTCTGTGAGTCTGAATGAGAGTTGAGTTAACCGGCAGCTCTGGGACTTAGAACTTTGTATCCTCCTTGTGCTGGTGGGTCACATGCACTATTTTCCAGGTCCCTATGTTTTTTCTCACCAGCTCTTTGTTGTTCAGCCCAGGGACCTGAGCCTGGGTGCTTGGAGTGTGTTATGCTGCATCATCTGGCTGCTTCTCTTGGAAGCAGGAGTGCAGGATGCAGGTTCATGTCTGCCACTGATGGCGTAGAATGCTGAGCACCCACTCCTCTGCACAGGGTCATCTTTCAAATAGCACAGGACGTTGTGACTGTCCTCAAGTGTGGGACTTGTGTTTGAAGGCTTTTTGTGTGTGATGTGTGGCACAGCAGGCTCCATCCTGGTTGATGTAGAACACAGGGGCACCAGCCTGAGTCCGGGGCAGAGCACCAATTTGCCTGTCTGTGTTTGAGCCCCTGTTGCCACTGGTGGTAATATTTTGGAGCCAAGTCGCTTTTGCTGGGACTTGTGTAGAGTTGGTAAATTGCTTGCTGGATTTCTGCTTCTGTGGAACACCTGACTTTGCAAAGTGTGTGGGCTGTGGATGTCACAGAAACCTCTACCCTGACTAGGACATCCCTCCATGGATTTTCCAGTCACCATGATTGGGGATAGCATGCCAGTTGATTTCCTCCTATACTGAGCTCCTGTGGAGTTTGGGGAGAGATCTGAGTTGGAAGAGTCTGAGAAATCAGAGTCTTCACCACTATGTTGGAATGTGGAACTTAAATATAGTCCCAGCAATTGCAAAGTTCCTCTCTTAATTCCTAGGTCTTTCATCCACTTTGAATTGAATTTTGTGTGGGATGACAGATCTAATTTCATTCTTTTGAGTGGACATATATGGTAAAATCTTTACATCTACGAATATTATTGAGTGAAAAATAAGTTCTAAAACCATGGACAGAATAATGTAAACATATATGAAGAAAAAATCATCTCTAAAACATACAAATGTGTATAATTTAGAATTACATTTATGGTATAGTATATATGAAGAAACATATACTTCAATATACAAAACATATATGAAGACTTAGACATAGAGGAGGTAACTTACCACAAGGTTCGTAGTCATCATTCAGAGTGTGGGGGTCAAGAAGGGAATGCACACATGGGGACACAAAAGGGGCATAAAAAAATTTTCATCCTGTTCTATACTTTAAGGTGCACAGAAGGACTGCTTTTGTTTTCCTTATCTAACTGTACATATGCGATAGATTCACTTCTGTTTATGCTAATTAGAAATGTAAAATCAAAGAAAATTGGGTCTCACTTAAAAGGAAAGACATCAAATTGCTTTTCACCCAGATAAAGGTACGCAAATGGGCAATAGAAAAATTCATGATTCCCCAAAGGTGTAATAGGATAAATACACTTATACTCAAAATTTCTAACAATGACATGAGTAATTAATGTTTGAAATGTGATATACAACAATATTCTAAGGGAAAGAGTCCCCCACCCAATCTGTATTCTGTTGTATCCTAATGGATGGCATTAACTGAATAAATTGAGATGTTAATTAAGAGAACCCATCAACTCAAATGTCCATCTCTTTGAGAGCTATATTTCTCACAAAAGATTATTGTCATGGGTACTTTATTGTTTTTAAAGAAATATAACCTTTTATGAGATTTGATTTACACATAATGTCTTTCATATTCTCAGTACAATTCAGAATGTCACAAAATCTTATGTCATGTAACTGTCACCACAAAACATACATTTTCCTTACTCTTCAAAGATTTCAACCTGTTCATTTGCCATCAATTCCCATATTTCCTTCTAAGCCCAAGCAAGCATTGATTTTCTTTTTATAAATAGTTTTTCTTGTTCAAGAATGTGTCAACAAATCGTAAAGTATGTATGCTCTGTGTCTGATTTCTTTCACTTGGAACATTTTTAAGATCCATTCATGCTGTTGCAGTTATCAGTGGTTAATTTCTTTTCATTACTGTTCATAAATTACTTATACGGATATACCAAAATTTGGTTATTGTCCTGTTTGTGGACATTTGAGATCTTTCCAGTTCAAGCTCGTATGTAGAAAGCCATAAACATTTGTGTACAAGTTTCTGTGTCCATCAATGTTTTCAGATCCCTGGGGTAAATATCTTGGGTAGCTCAATATTTAACAGTATGTTCATGCCTGTGTTCTAAAATTGTTGTGCTATTTTACATTCTCATTAGCAATAGCAGAGAATTCTGTCTGCTCTCTACATCTTTTCCTAGTCTCCTTGTAGTTTTAATTTGCATTTCCCTGGTGATTAGTAATGCTGACCATATTTTTTTTCAAATTTTTTAAATTTTTAAATATTTTTAAACCATTCTACCCAAATGAGGTCCAACTTTTCATTTCTCTGGTTGTAAACAAAGTAGTCACATGGTTTGTGTAATATGCACATAGGGTAATGATGTTTGTCTCATTTCACCATCTTTCCCTTCCTCCACCCCCTCCTCACCCCTCATTTCCCTCTACACAATCCATCCTTCCTCCATTCTTCCCTTACTCCCTCTGCCCCATTATGTATCATCCACTTATCAGAGAAAACATTTGGCATTTGTCTTTTGAGGATTAGCTTATCTACTCAGCATGATATTCTCCAACTCCATCCATTTACCTCCAAATACTGTCATCTTATTCTTTATAGCTGAATAATATTCCATTGTGTATGTACACCACACACAATTTATCACTTTATCCATTCATCTATTGAAGGGAATCTAGGTTGGTTCCACAATCTACCTATTGTGAATTGAGCTGCTATAAACATTGATGTGGCTGTGTCACTGTATTATACTGATTTCAAGTCCTTTGGGTATAAGCCCAAGGAGTGGGGTAGGTGGGTCAAATGGTGTTCCAAGTTTTCTAAGGAATCTCCGTACTGCTTTCCAGAGTGGCTGCACCAATTTGCAGTTCCACCAGCAATGTATGAGTGAACCTTTCCCCCCACATCCTTGCCAAGACCTTTAGTTGCTTTTATTCTTCATAATAGCCATTGTAATTGGAGTGAGATAAAATCTTTGGTAGTTTTGATTTGCATTTCTCTTGTTACTAGAGATGTTTTACATTTTTTCATATATCTGTTGATCCACTTGTATATCTTCTGTGAAGTCCTTAGCCTATTTATTGATTGGGTTATTTTTATTTTTGGTGTAAAGTTTTTAAGTTCTTTATAAATTATGGAGATTAGTGCTATATCTGAAGTGCATGTGGAAAAGATTTTCTCCCACTCTGTAACTCTTTTCACATTTTCAATTCTATCCTTTGCTGAGATAAAGCTTTTTAGTTTGAACCCATCCAATTTGTTGATTCTTGCTTTTATTTCTTACCACAGAACACTAAAGAAATTAAAAGAAAACCTTAGAAAACAGAATGATCTCCCTTGTCCTTGAATAGGCAAAATTAATATTGTCAAAATGGCCATACTACTGATAGTGCTGTACAGATTCAGTGCAATTCAAATTAAAATCTCAATGACATACCTAGTAGAAATAGAGAAAGTACTCATGAAATTCATTTGGAAGAATAAGAGATCCAGAATAGCCAAAGCAGTCCTTAGCAGGAAGAGTGATGCAGGAGGTATCACAATACCAGACCTTCAGCAATATTACAGAGCCATAGTAACAAAAATGGCATGCTACTGGCACCAAACTAGACAGATAGAGCAGTAGTACAGAATAGAGGACACAGAGACAAATCTACACGCACACAGTTATCACAGACTAGACAAAGGTGGGAAAAGCATACAGTGGAGAAAGATAGTAACTTCACAAATTGTGCTGGTGAATCTGGAAATTCATATGCAATAAAATGAAATTAAACCCCTATCTCTCACCTGGTACAAAACTCAACTCAAAATGGATCAAGGACCTAGGAATTAGACCAGATACCCTGCACCAAATAGAAGGAGAAAGTAGGCCCAAATGAAGATTTGGTCCATGTTGGCTTAGGACCAGACTTTCATAACAAGACTGACCATATTTTCAATAGCCATTCATGTGTCTGTGACTGCCAATCCAAATCCTTTACCCTTCTTTGTTGAGTTGTCTTATTACTGAGTTTAAATATTTTTTCTTGATGTGACTCCTTTGTCAGACATAGGCTACATAAGTATTGTCTCTTACTCTGAGCTTGTTTTTTCTTTCATTACCCTGCATTCCAAAGAAAGTTTTTCATTGTTTTTAGATAGCATTTATTAGGTAAATATGCCATCACTTACAGAGAAAAATATTTCAGGGTGTAGCCCTTAAAAATTAGGTATTGTTCAGGGCACCTGTGAAAGATAAAATCAAAATAGTAATTTGAATTTCAAAGTGTAGAATACATTGGCTATGCTTTGTAGTGACTTTGTGGTATAATAGAATTTTGAGAAGACTTCTGCATTTAAAGGAGTTCAAAGTAAGATCTATGAGATTGTGCATTCAGTTCATTTACATTCAAAGACACTACATTTGCTTCATGGCTGTAATGATTGAAACTCGTTCTCTAATTTTCTCCTCTTTGAGGAAACAAAAGGAAGATTTAATAGTAGGTTGACTAATGAATATTCAAAGCTGCCCCTCTCCCTTAGAATCAGTCAAAGAAAATCACATAAAAATATTTGACTTGGATAACTAAAAAATATATTTCCAGTTTTTCATAAACAGTGATGCTTCTCATCATAAATTTTTTGCTTCTCATTTTTCCTTTACTCTTTCTTAACTTGATAGCAGTGCTTTCTAACGTGGTACAGATGTGTACTTGTATTTGCACATGCCTGAGTGTGCATGTGCATGGAAAGAAGTATCCTGAATCCAAACTTGTCATGTAGGAGGAATTTTTTTTCTGTTTGCTACAACCTAGGCAAATCAGTACAGGTAATAAAGAGCAAAGAATCACAAAAAGAGTCACATGATTATCTCAGTAGGTACAGAAGCAGTGTGTGATAAGAATTCACATGAGCTTCATGAAAGAATATCTTGAAGAAAGTAGGCATAGAGGAATGAGCATCAACATAATAAACACTGCACCCAACAGACTTATAGCCAACATGATACTGAAGGTGCACAAATTGAGAGTATTTCCTCTACAATGAGAAACAGAATGGGGTGTCCACTCTGCACACTACTATTCAACTTATAGCTCCAGAGTTTAGAGAAATAAATGTAATGCAGTTGGGAAAGTAGTCACAAGTGCCCGACTTGCAGGTTAAATTTTTCCATACTTGGAGAACCAAAGAGACTCCACCAAAATACTCAGAATTGATAAGCAAATCCAACAAATAGCAGGATACACAGTGAATAGATTTTCTGTAAACCAAAAATGAACTCCCTTAGCAACAAATAAGGAAAATCATCCCATTCACATTAACATCACAAAAAAAGTGAAATAAATGAATTACCAAGGAATAATCTTAACTAAGAGGTGAAAGATATCTAGGATGAAAATTGGAAAACACTGGAGAGAAATAAAGAAGACACTGAACTTGGACAGAACTCCCATGTGTATGAATTGTGAGACGGACAATGTACAAGAGACAGTTGTATCAAAGTCAAAATCAATTACAGATTCCATGCAATCCTCCACAAAGCATCAATGTCATGTTCCCCTGACCTGGAGAAAACAATGCTCAAAAAAACTTTGGACCACAAAGGACCTTGAAGAGTTCAAAGCCATCTAGAACAAAATTACTACAAGAGAGGCATCACAACACCTGACTGACTTCACATTATATTACACAAATATGCTAAAAACCAGAAAGCATGTGGCATTAAAAAAATCACACTGGGCAGAGGAATAGAATAATGGAGCCAGAAAGAGACTCCTACATACACAGATATCGAATAAAGGTGCTGAAAACTTTAGCTGGCTGAAAGAGAGCTTTGTGAACAAATGGTGCTTGGGAATCTGGACATGCAAATTGAGATAACTGGAACAATTATCCTTTTATCTCACTTTGAAAAAACTCAAGACAAAAGGCATCAGAGATATTAAAGGAAGACTGAAGACTTTGAAATTTTGCAACAGTTTTTGAAGCATACTCCAATGGTTCAGGAAATAACAGGAAGAGTTTATAAAGTGGGAGTACATCAATTGAAAACTTCTGCACAAAAAAGTTCTGTGTTGGATCTCATGGAGTGAAGAGAAGACTCAGAATGGGAGAAAATATTTGCCAGGTAATCATCTCCTGATGATTACTATCCAGAATATATGAAATACGGAAAACAACTTAAATCAAATGAACAAGTAATCCAATAAAAAACTGGGGGTATGATCTGAGCAGACACTTCTCCCAAGAAGAATTACAAATGTACAATAAATTCATGAAGGAAGGCTCAGTATCTTTACCCTCAGGGAAATGTCACTCAAAATTAGGTTGATTCCCTCTCACCCCAGTCAGAATGGCTCTTTTTGAAAAAGCCAAAAACTTTGGAGACAACGGAATTCAGACACTGTTGGTATAAATATCAAGTGGTACAACCACTGTGCAAAATTATAGGTGATTCCTGAAAAAAAATCAAAATGGGAATGACTCTGTGATTCAGCTGTAGCACTTCCAAATGGACACCTGAAAGAAAGAACTTCAGCAAACAAAGGAGATCCCTGCAATACTTTCACTATTGTGGCACTGTTCACATTAGCCAAGTAAAGAAATGAGACCAGGAGACAGAGAAAAACAAATGGATAAGAATGAGTGGCACATATGCACCCATGGAGTATTATGCAGCCTTAAAAGTGGATGAAATTGTGTCATTTTCAAGCCTGTGGTTAAACTCAAGATTATTGTGAGAAAAATAGGAAGATAAAGGAAGGAAATGATTGAATGTTTATCCTCATCTGTGGAAGTTCAAAGGATGATAGAAAATAGAAAGGTGACCTAAAAGTAGAAGTAGTATTATGGAATGGGAATGAGACTAGGGGAAGCGGAAGAGAGAGTAGAAGGGATGGTGGTTATGATTAGCAGTTTATATGCATGTACAGAAATGTTAAGAGTGAGTCATTAACTTGTAAAATGAATGTGAGTTTCTAATTATTATAGAAGGTCTTTTTTTTAAGTTTTTATACCCTTGAAGACCTTGAAGGGAATTTGAGGCAACACCTCATTTTTTCTGAAGGCTTAACAAGGGGTTTTAGAGTCACAATGTCAGCTTCAACTGCAGACCATGCTCCAAGAAGTTCCTGGATTTGATCTTATCCTAGAATGCTTTTCTTGGGCAATATTTAGCAAATTGAGAAGTAGAGTGGATGCCAATGGGAAACAGGCCCTTGAATTCCATAAATGCTAGTTTCTTTAAATTTTATACTCTCTTTTCCCCTTAGCTCTGATTCCAGTGGTACTTCCTGCTGCTCCATAGCGGGGGCCCCCTTTTCTCCACATTACGATATCATTTAGATCACAGACCTTGAAACCCTTCCTGTCAGTCTAGTTAAGGACCACCCAAATTCCTCTGAGTTCCATTGAATGCCTTTTGATTTTATTTAATCAAAATTATTTGGCTTCCTCTTAATTCTAGTCCGAAGGTATCCTAAAGATGGTTGTATATTTTGTAATAGAATGTCAGCAAATAAGTATTTCTAACAATACCACTAACAGTGTTGCTGTATGATGAACCACTTGAAAATCCGTTCTTTGAAAGCAGTGATTATTTTGCTCACGATCTGCAGTTTAGGCATGGGTGAGTGAGGTCAGTCAAAGTCTTCTCTTCTAGAAATTGTGTGAGTGCAAGTTGGTTTTGGGGACTAGATCCATCTATCCTCTCCTAAATCCACACGTCTCTCTGTTGAATCTGCTCTGGTCTGGTCCATCAGCATGGTTGTCACCTAGAACATGTTATAGGAGGTCTCCCTGAGCTCAGAATATGGCTTATGATGTTTGAATCCATATTTACAAAATTGATGAGCCAAGATGTTCTGTTCAGACTCATGGGAACCATTTATTGGTGCAGGTCTGAATAAGTCAGTGGGATGTCCATAAAATGACTTTAGAAAGTAAGAGAAGTGAAGATGGACTTAAGAGGCAAAGGTCTTCCACTAAGAGGTGACATTCAGTTTTGGATGAAGAAAAATCAAAACCAGTCCTAGAAAAATAAAGGTCCATGGTCAACTGTGATGGGTTGTGAAAAAGTGATGCATGTTAGGAACTGGTTTCTGTGCCTGCGTATGGTTTTCACTTTACTGATTTAAAGAGTGATTGACTGGAACACATTTTCAGAGACTAGATTACATTGTATTTCATTGCAACTGAGTGCAAGTTAAACTTTGTTATTCGATTTTTGTGAGACTGTTCTCAGACTACTAAGTTCACACATTATTTTATTTATGCAGCTGGATGATCTTAAGGAACAACTACAATATTCATCGTCACAGTGTGCTTATCTAAATGTGGAAAATCAGTTCCTGAGGCAGGAGGTTCTGTCTTTGGAAGAATTAAAAATCACATTTCAAAAACTGGAGGAAGAGAAAAACCAATTGGAGGAAAAATTGTCAACCCTTCAATCTAGAGAAAATGATTCGGTGGAAATTGATCCAAGAGGACAGTACGAAGCAGCAAGTGAAAAGACAGGGAGGGAGAAAACATTGGAGGAAAGCGGTGCAATCTTTACAGGTGAATTTTTCTGTGATGTGCTTTATTTCATTCACTGCAAAGTGTATCTTGGATGCCTGTGTGGTATGTGGTTCCTCTGTTCCCTTACAGAAATTTGTTTTCAAGGTGTCTAGAAAACAAGAGGTCATGGGTTTTCTCTGGAAATAGTGCTGAGCTCATCATTACTAGAACTAAATTGATCCTTCAGAAAAATGATTTTCTTTCAAGAAAATCATTGGTGGCATAAAGCAAGAATAGTACGAGGAAAAGGAAGGAGAGTGATATAGAATAGATATTTGCTGACAACCTTATGTTGTTAAAATTTTGAACCAATTGTGTTATTCTCTGACTCATCTGATTACAAAGTGATTCACAGCTGAGGATGTAACTCAGGTAGAGTACTTACTTGCCTATCAGGAGCAAGGAAGGACCTGTGTTTGATCCCAAGCACCACACAATATAACAACATAAATGAAACAACTAAAAGGAGACTAGAAGAATAGTTTAAATCATTTAATTTTGCACATTTAATGCAGTTGATATAAATAAATGGCTTATTTAAAAAATTCTTTTTCACATTTAAAAAAAATACTTATTCACTGCCAAAAGAAAAAATGCACAATAAATTTTTGTATGATACTTATGTATAAAATATATCCTTTTAAATGGCTTTAGACAAAGATCTATTTACACCAATTAAGAGAACATCACGATGCGTCCATGAGAAGTGAGATGAAGCTGAACATTCAAGAAATGAAGGCCAAACTTTTTGACATGAACAATCAAGTTTACGCTTATAAAATGGAGCTGGAACAGTATAAACAACTCTATTTAGACGAAATGGACAGGAGAATGTCATTGTCTGATGAACTTAGCATGTGAGTGAAATATTAGTATCATAGGAAATACATTAAGCTTATATATTTGTCTCTAAAGAATAACATTTCATGAGTCACAGTCATGAGATGATTAGAACATACAACTCGGTAGACTAAGTTGGAACCATATTGGTGGTAAATAAACTGACTTTTAGAATATGAGTGCAGGGCACTTTCTATATCTCCCCCCTTTTGGGGTTTATGTCATTTCCATCTTTCCCAGTAATGTAGTTTTATTGCTAAAGTGATCACTTAATCTTTTAAGTATTTATCTAATGTCACGTTTAACATCTTACAAGTGACATGGTTACAAATTCTCTTAATAGCATTCCGTCCAAGAAATCTCTCAGTAAATAACTACATGAGAAAGATGATAACTGAAACCCAAAGAGTTGCTATCTGTAATCCTCCTCCTCTGGGTGCATTCCCGTACTTGGTCAATGAATTTTCCTTGTTTGAGATCTTTCCTATTATCCCTGGAGGGTCACTGGAGACAATCTGTCCTTTCAGAATTTTCAAGTCTACATAAACTCATACTTGTGATATAGGAAATGGTTAACACGCGATGAAGAAAAGAATACATCGCAAAGTGGTTGAAACAAATTCCTTGGCCCAGTGAAAGGGTGTGAGTGGAAGACAAAGGGTTGGTCCCCCGTCCAGTGCCGTGCTAACGATGTTTTAAGCTAACTGTCTTCCAGGCTGCTTGAGTTCTTGTGACCACCAAGTGAGTTACCTGGTTCTCCCCTGGAGGATGCTGCTGTGAATTATTCTGGAGGACGCAGTGCTCGTTTCCTTCCATCTGATGTGTGGACTCTGCAGATCGTGAGAGCATGTGTTGACAATGCCTTTGGGGGTACATCTTCAAAGGCATAAACTGTTTTCACTAAACACAAGTATTACTGCCTTGACTCTTTGAGTATTATATATGCATATATTTAGGCAGCATATCATGGTGTTTTAATGTACATAGTATTAGAATAGGCCATTAGAATCACCTAAATCAGCATATGCATCATCTCACAGTTACCCTGCGAGCAGTGTACTGCTAACAGCATCTTGCAGGGTCTTAGGAGTGGAGAACTTCCAGAGGGCAGAGGTGTCACCTGTTGACCACACTTCATTGATAGTTATTTCTCCCTCCCCCTCTGTTTGAGCTGTGAGTTAGTTTGAACTATTAGTTTTTCCCCCTAGGAATATATGTAGCTCATTCAAGCAATTTGAAACTTAAAATTAACTGTACGCGGTAGGTCTGCTCTGACACGTTTAGGATTAAAACACTGTTGAGTGGAAAACTCCATTTACTCTCATGGTACTTTCTGAAGAATGCACTTCATTTAGGGAAAATGAGAAACTAATGATTTTGTTTTCCAATCTTTGCAGGACGAAGGAAAGGCTAACAGAAGTCAGTAATGAACTTGCAAGACGTTGTAATGTTCAGGAAACATCAATGATCCTAATGCACACCACCCATGTTGAAATAACAGCATGCAGAACTGTGGCTGCCAGGTGAGTGGCATTCTCTATTTTCCTTCGGGTCTCAGGTGTGTGATAGAATTCTTTTTGTTTCATTTCGTAAATGACAGAGTCATTCCATTGACTTGTACTTGTGAAGTGAAGGTCACAATAATCCATGTGAAAGAAGAAAGAAAACAGAAATTTGTCAGGTGTGCCCATATACTGTGTAAAAAGATAGAGAAGGGTGGGTTTTAGGGTGAGATGTTACAAAACCAGAGACTTGTAAAGATTTTTAGCCATGATTCTAGAAAGCAAAATATTCCCAATAGTATGAGTAGAGAATTTGTTTACCATCTCCTTTTTTTGCAAGGTTAATCGTTCCGGACTACTTCCATTATGAAGTGCTATCTTAAAATCATTGTGTTGTAATGTTAAGGAAAATGAGTATAATGATTATTGTTCTAGTCTGTGATTTCAACCCCACTGTTTTTTAAAGCAGTTTTTCTCCATGTTCATAGCATGAAGTATTTATTTCATCTCTTAGCATTACCTGAAATTTACTCCTGTCATTTAGCAACTTTTTTGTATTACTAGGTTACCACATATAGGTTTTGTTCATTGGTACTATAAGGATGTACATTATTGAATAATTCAGGGATGCTCTGTTTTATTGATGGGGAGGTATTTTAGAGCTTTTTTGGTACCTTATTGATTTTTATGATAATAGTAAAAGTAAAAATTAGCAGGAAGATATATATCTCATATTTTTATTGTACATAGAATTGTTTTCTGATAATACACTGTTTTGAAAATGATTATGTAAAGTTGAGAACTGAACCCAGTGTGTTGTATGCACAGGCTGACACCGATATACATGCCATACTGTGATAACTCAAATCTTTAAAAAAGTACTCAATTTCATGAAAGATAACATTTGATGGCTTAACTAATTTTATGTTCCAGTGCTTTGTGCCTAACAGTTTAGAAGAAAAAAAGCAGTACAGATGAAGTCAATGTTTAACTCGTGTTCTTTGTGCTGGGGAGGGAGCACAGGTCCTCCAGCTGGGTAGTGAGGCTCTCAAGTGCTGAGACACATCCCAGGCCCACGAGTACATTTGATAGTCATCATTTTTGGAATGGCATTAGAAACACTCACAAAAATTTTGGTGTTTCATTTCAGTAATTTTTTCCTTATTCTCAAATATTATTTTTGGTTCGTATTTTCTACCCTAAACGTGACAAAGTAGGTGCAACACAGTCAAAGCCAGATGCCACAAACTCTACCAATTTTCATGATGAAACATTGTATACAACACACTATTGATTGGTACTTTTCCTCAACTGAGCAGACTGGTTTGCATCTCCAAGGCAGTGCCTATCTTATCTGAATTGTAATTCTTACCACATTATCCTAGCATAATGCTTATTACTCAGACATCAAAGATTGATCTGAAAAGCTTTCTATTCTCCAAGTTAAATGCTCTGTCTTCCTTCTGTCTTCTGTAAGTTGGAGGTAATTCTCAACTTCCTCCAATTATTTTCATTTTCATTCAGTATTGTCACAAGTTGTTTAAATATACACATCATTCTTTGGGTTCTTGTTCCACAAACTGTTCCTTGGGCCTTTGGGATAAAATACATATATTTTATAATTATATACTAACTGGTGTAGAGTTCTTTCATGCATAAGCCATTTGCAGTTTAACATTGAAATTCACACATGACAAACTTCCTTAATTTGATTATACCTGAGTGTATATTTATTTCCTTATAACAATTGAGTGCTCCAGAAAAAGAGGCAATGATATCAAATTTTTCTTTATACCATGAAGAGTTACAAAATATATGGAAAGTGTGTATGTATTAGTTAAATTTTTTTGAAGGAATGCTTTTCCAACACATCATTTAGAGTAAGATCCAGTGGACGTTCAGTGTACCCTCTTGAAGTGAGTGAGATCATATTTGTATTTGTTATGCCTTACTCTTGTTGATTTCACTATATTTCTGTTTTTAACATCTCCCTTTCAGCTCTACCTCTCTTTCAAGTGAGCAGTATTTTGAAGAAGAAACATCATAAAGTCAAGGGAGAAGAAAACCTTTCCGTAAGTCTCTGCGATCATCCATCCATTTGCTGGGTTGTGGTGTGGTGTGGTAGGCAGCAAAGGACACTTTATTCCCTCCCACCCCTCATCAGAAGCCAAAAGGCAGAGGGATAGAGACCAGCCTCCTAGCTGCACTGCTCAAACCTAATACTTAAGAGGAAGACGGGCTTAGCCATGAAGCCACAGTGGGCTTCCAGATTCTCCATCTCAGATTGGACACTTACTCAATTTCCAGTGGAAGAAGCCACCACTTGACTGGTGTCCCAGAAACAGGATTCTCCCTGCAGACATGGGAGCAGAGTCACACATTACCATAGGCAGATATATCTTTCAAAGAGAGATGGAGAGGCAAGCCAGGGCATTCAATGTGATCCATCCAGCCACTAGGTAAATCTCTCCTCTCATGAAGAAGGTGGAGAGTCCAAGTCCTTACATGGAAGCTTGAGGCCAGGGAAATGAATTTTCTACCATTTCTGCCTGGATTTAAATTATGCTTGAAATGAGGGCCTTGTCTGTGTGTATCTGAAAACATGACTAGAAGTATGGTAGATGGTAAAGAGAAATTTGTTTTGTGCTTTGAATCTTGCTATCATTGATTTCACCACATGGATAATTCCTTTGTGGATTCCTTTTGGGAAACTAAGTCTTACCTTGAATAAATAAAGAAGTTGTTTAAAAAGAGAGCTTTCTCATTTTAATCTTGTATGGTTCAACAATAGGGGTTTATCCATCAACAGATACCTTAAAGTATCTGTGCTTGATAAATAGGGAATAAATGATCGCTGCTACTAGAGTTCATGGTATTTATTTGTATTCCTTTATTTTATTCATAATATTAAAGCATCTCACATTGGAGAGTTACCCTTGTATATGTCATGACTGAACATTTTGATCCTCAAGACAAAGTTTTGCGTATACATTTTCTTGCAACTATGTTTAAAAATCCTTTTTCTTCACTGAGTATATTAGTGACACCCTGGAACTCCAGGCTCACTAACAGTCTAGAACCATTTGGTTTTGTGACCTCTCAAGCTATCATCTCCCTGAGTATCCATTGGCTCTTTTATATTTTTTATCCTCACTTTTTTTATTGTAAACAAATGGGGTACAACTTGTTTCTCTGGTTGTACTTGAAGTAGAGGCATACCATTTGTGTAATCATACACTCACATAGGGAAATGTTGTTTGATTTATTCTGTTATTTTTTTCTACCCCTCCACCCCTCCATCCCCTCCCACCCCCTTTTCCCTCTATACAGTTCCTCCTTCCTCTATTCTTCCCCCTCCCCCACATTATGTGCCATCATCCACTTATCAGCAGGATCATTCATTCTTTGGTTTTTTGAGATTGGCTTATCTCACTTAGCATATTCTTCAATTTCATCCATTTGCCTGCAAATGCCATAATTTTATTATTCTTTATGACTGAGTAATATTCCATTGTGTAAATATACCACAGTTTCTTTATCCATTCATCAATTGAGGGGTATCTAAGTTGGCTCCACAATCTGGCTATTGTGAATTGAGCAGCTATGAACATTCATGTGGCTGTATCTCTGTAGTATGCTGATTTTATGTCCTTTGGGTATAGGCCAAGGAGTGGGATAGCTGGGTGAAATGGTGGTTCCATTCCAAGTTTTCTAAGGAATCTCCACACTGCTTTCCAGAGTGGCTGCACTAATTTGCAACCCCACCAGCAATGTATGAGTGTACCTTTTTCTCCACATCCTCGCCAACACCTGTTGTTGCTTGTATTCTTGATAATCGCCATTCTAATTGGGGTGAGATGGAATCTTAGGGTAGTTTTGATTTGCATTTCTCTTATTACTAGAGACATGTTGAACATTTTTTTATATATCTGTTGATTGCTTGTAGATCTTCTGTGAAGTGTCTGTTCATTTCCTTAGCCCATTTGTTGATTGGGTTATTTGTATTCTTGGTGTAAAGTTTTTTGAATTCTTTATATATTCTGAAAATTAGTGCTCTATCTGAAATATGAGTGACAAAGATTTTCTCCTCTTCTGTAGGCTCTCTCTTCACATTGCTGATAGTTTCCTTTGCTGAGAGAAAGTTTTTTAGTTTGAATCTATCCCAGTTATTGATTCTTGCTTTTATTTCTTGTGCTGTTGGAGTCCTGTTAAGGACGTCTGATCCTCAGCAGACATGTTGAAGATTTGGACCTACTTTTTCTTCTATAAGATGCAGGGTCTCTTGTGAGATTCCAAGGTCACAGAAATAGAGCAAGCAATCATGAAATTCATCTGGAAGAATAAGAAACCCAGAATAGCTAAAGCAATCCTTAGCAGGAAGAGTGAAGCAGGAGGTATTGCAACACCAGAACTTCAACTATACTACAAAGCAATAGTAACAAAAACGGCATGGCATTGGTACCAAAATAGACAGATAGATCAATGGTACAGAATAGAGGACATGGATACAAACCCAAATAAATAAAATTTTCTCATACTAGACAAAGGTGCCAAAAACATGCAAAGGAGAAAAGATAATAACCTCTTCAACAAATGGTGCTGGGAAAACTGGAAAACTATATGCAGCAGAATGAAACTAAACCCCTCTCTCTCACCCTGCACAAAGATCAACTCCATTGGCTCTTGTATGAAAAGAGATGCTGAACAAAATGCTTTCTTACAGCTTAATCATTCTGACGTTCTGATTAGTGCTGTATTTCAATTGTGGAGTCTCATTTTAAGTGTTTATTCTTTAAGATTTAATGCTTGTTTTTTCTTTTTATAGGTAATAGTGAAATCTACAAAACAAGAACTTTTAAATCTGGGATATAAGTTTAAGATCATATGCACAAAACCATCTGTTTTCTTATTATATAATGAGCCTATTGGAAATTCACATTTGTGGTAGCATTTTATTTGGCTTCCTCTAGAGATCCTTCTAGTAGGCCTTAGTAAGATCAACCTTTCAAAATGGGAAGATTGTGCTCACATATTCTATTCTGAGTATATATAAATTTAATATCATTTGGGAACTCCAGGGTGAGTTTATCAATTACAGAAGCTGCATTTTGCTGATAAGTATGCGTGTGATGCTTAATTACTTGAATAAAAGAATAAAGTTAGGTCTTGAAACAATTCATGAAAGTGGACATTTGAAAACTTGTCACAGTGGCACAAATTTAATTGCCCTTTTGTTTTTGCTTTTAGGAGACAGTAAAGAAACCCATCTTGCAGGATGATATTGAAGATTGGTCTTCTGATTATATAAGATGATTATTTTATAAAAGACTTTCTAGTGTATAAGACACAGCAGTGTCCAGCTGTGTATAGTAGCCAGTTAGTTTTCTTCATTTTTACTTTGTTATCTGTGTTATAGCTCAATATGGATTTGTGTTTATACAAATTTTATTTGTATTTCATGTTAAACCTGAAATATGTGCTTGCTTATGTGAAAAAAAGAGGCACTATGACTTTGATACTTTTCTAAATTAACAAATAAAACAGTGCTTTCAGTGTTTTGATAGCATGAGAATGAAGTTCAGCAGTTTCCTAAAAATGTTTATTCCTTTTAACAACGTTGAGTGTCCCTTAAGCTTGTGTGTTTTTCACTACTCATGCTTTGGTGAGATCTTTATTTAACAGAATAGGACAGGGATGAATATTGTGAGACATTTTTCTCATTTTTTCCTGCCTAATCTGTTCTAGGAACTGTATTAAACCATTCCAGAGGGAAAACTTCTGAATTTCTGTTAACGAAATAGTTTGGTTCAATGGGATAGGAAAAATTGGATGAAAGGGACTTTCAAATACTCTCTTCATGTTTTTAAATTGCCCTGGTGAGACAAAGCACTCTACGCTGCCACCAAGCAGGAGAAAACTACAGCCTTCAGTGCCCAGGACCTGCAGATAGGCTCTTGGGTGTCCCTTGGCAGAGCAGCCCCTCCCGTAGCTTGTCCCCACTCCCTGCTTACTCCAGGGTTGAGGGTGTCTATAGGTCAGTGTAGATTTCATAGTTAGCACTTAATAGATCAATTAGAATTGCCCATTGAATCAAAATTATCTTAGTAGCTCTTCATATTATGTGTCTATTCTATTATCTAAATAGTGTGTATAGCTCAGTGTAGATTTCCTTAGCATTTAATAGATCAATTAGAATTGTCCATTGAATCAAAATTATCTTAGTAGCTTTCCATATTACATGTCTATTCTGTTACTAAATATAACTAGTTCTAGGCTCTGAAACTCTTCTTTTAAGGCCACAATTTAAAATGATACTCCCAGAGTTAGAACTCCCTTTTAAATTCAGCATTACAAATAATATTTTTATTCCTTACACTGTGACAGGTGTTGCAATGAGGTCTAGTCAGAGAACTGAAACCAAGGTAGTTTGTAAACACAGTGGAGCAAATTTAATATATTAATGTATTATTTTCTGAAATAATCTATAAATAGGAAATGTCCCCTTTTTGGTTAGTATATTTTATGTGAAATACATTTTGTTAAATATGTTTTGCTCATTTCATCAAATGAGAAATAGGACAGTATAAACATTCTTAGTGAAATAAACATCCTTATTTCTTTATGCTCTAACGTGGCTCCATGGTCTCATTCCTTCTGCTGTTGCTGCATGTCGTCCACCTGCGTGTGGTGTTAGAAAACAAAGGTGTCCTCCAATTCTGTTCTGTGGCACCAAAATGCACACTCCTGCATTTTGTAGTAGAGTCAAGCCAATGCACTTCGTCATTTGTCTCCTGACTTGTGCCAGTTTAACATGTTGTCATTTACTATGCCAAGGGACTACCTTTTATCCTCAGGAATACTCCAAGTAACTTCTCCTAGAATAAAAAATGCTTTACCTGTTTGGATTCTCGTGAATTAATTCATCCTCTCCTCTTACCGCTTACCCTCCTCAGCCCCTTGCTCTGGCTGCTCCCCACCTTCACCACTTACAATTCCTTAAGAGTTCTCCTTGCCTCTGGCTGTTTGCATGTGCTTCTTTGTTCTTCTGGCTACTGTCTCCTTACCCTTGCGGTATCCACATACACATCACCTCCACCAAAAAAGGCTGCAATATTGATGGGGAAATGGTTTCCAGGTTTCATCTGAGTGTTCCAGTTCTGCTCTTTTCAGATATTTCCATAATGTCTATGACTTTGTGAAATTTGCTGATAGGACACCTCTTATGTTGTAATATGGATTCTTGAGCAGTGGACCCTATCACCTCCCCGTAGTCACTCCAGCACCTGTCACACTGCCTTTGCACATGCTTGTTGAATTAATGTACTAAGAATGAGGAACCAGAAGCTCTGATACAGAGCCAGAATGGTGACAAATCCAGTGTGCAAACACAGGCAAATTATTTTTAATCAAAATATTGCATTTTTTTCAAACATGCATGTTTTTCATTCTTCTTCTTTCACCTCTATCATTGCCTTGCAGAGGTGGACTTAGGGAAGCAGGAGAGAAGGTGCCTCTGAGGCTCTGGCCTCTGCCAAGAGGACATTTTTGGTGTGTGGATAGAGGACCAGGAGCCCTTGGGATCCTCCCCTGGCCTGAGGCTGCAGTTGCTGTGCGTTGGGCAGGGGAGGTCTTACAGGTCCAACTCCAGTAGATACACCAGCTGGTATCTGGATATTGCTCCCAATATCCGGAAAGCTGTAAGGGGGGGGTAATGTGGTCAAAGGTCAGCATTTGCACACTCCTGGCAAGAGTGGCATGAACAACAGAGATGGGAGAAAGGCAACAGGCCTAGACCTAGAGGCAAGGGGCCTGAGATGCTGGCAGGGGGGATGTGGGAGAAGCAAGCAACTTCCAGGCTGTGCCCAGCAGAGGACACACACAGGGTGGGTCTCCCCTCACCAAGGTACTTGCTTTAGTGCCTTTAGAACAGCCTGATTCCTAGGAGATAAAAAGCTTGGAAGGGGCTAGTGCCTAGCCCATCTTGATGAACCAAATAAAAACTGGGTTCCCACCTACTGATCATTCACCTGATAGGGCACTTTATTGATACTTGAAAGTATGCTACCTAGTAAAATGAAGTACACACAGCATCTCTCCATGTCCTCATTTACAAAATCATGCTCTATATATAGAAAAGTGTCTGAAAAAATACTTTTCATAATACAGCAAGTTCACTACTATAATTTCCATGATTAAAACCAGTATCTATTAGAGTACACCCATGTATATATGTTGTTCACTGTGGAATTTACAAGATCTCTGGGAAGCTTGTGTTTGTTTATGTAAAATTTGCTTCCCATCTACTTAATTATTTGCTCCCTTTTCTGTCCTCAGTTGATTCTCTTTTAATATTCAGATGCTTTTTTCAGGACTGATTAATGGGGCCCTTTACCACTTCAGAACATCCCAGCCCTTTTTGAGACAGGGCCTTGGTAATTTTCCCAGGCTGCCTGGAACTTGGCAACCTCCTGCATCAGCATCCCGGTGTCTGGGATCACAGATCTGTGCCACCATGGCCACAAGCTACCTGACTTTTTATATCACAAATCCAAAGTGCTTGATGAAATACAGACTGAAATTTTCAGTAGGGGAAAGGAGAAAAGTGCCAGAGGCAATCACAAAGGTTTTGTTAGCAAAACCTTTGGTAACAGGACCTGAGAAGCACGTTGGTCATTGTGTTTTTGTCTTCTTTTTGGGAAATGGAGGATTGAACCCAGGAACTGGCATGCTAAATCCATATGTGGAGCTGCACCGTCAGGATAAGGGCAAGTATTCTGAAGTTCAGTTTACCAAAATAAAAATCAAAATACCCTGTATACCAGGAAAATTTAGCTAAATCAAAGTGCTTTCAAACTATTTCGTGTTGGGCTGAGATTGTGGCTTGGTAGAGGAGCATTTGCCTCGCATGCATGAAGCACTGTGCTCAATCCTCAGCACCACATGCAAAACTAAATTAAAAAATAATTATAAAAATCCACTTTTAGAAAAATTTACAAGGTAGAGCAGCAGTGGAAGGCTATATTGCTGCAATCTGCATGATGGTTAGTTCATGAAACCAAATGAGGGGCGCTGGATTAGAAAAGACACACAAAAAAATCTGGGACCCAGTGGGTATTACAGTCTGGAGGAGTGTAATGACCATGAATCAGCTCAGTACATTTATTATATAGGATATATCATTGAAGGATATATTGTGAGAAAATTTCTTCAAAACAAGCTGAATGAAGGTCATATGTTCGAGTATTATTATTATTATTATCATTATTATTATTATTGGCTTGTGCCCATAATTTTGTACCACCAGGAAGCTGGTATTGGAACTTCAAGGTCAAGAATTTGATAGCTCCAAAACTTCCTTTTGAACAGGGTGCCACCATCGCAACGGGGCGAACTTAAACAGCACCTTAGCACTGAATGCTCCTGGGTGAGGCATCACCTCATGTCACAGGACGTTCAAGAACCATAATTCAGTCACCTCTCCTGACATCTCCCCTTTTTTTTTAATGTTTTCAGTGCAAGTGATGTGCTATTATTTGATGTTCTCAGATTTCTTCTCAGAAGACACAGCATCCTATTGTTATAACACAATAATTAGTAGTAAACACATGATTCCAAAAATGTGACATATTGAATGTTTTAACATATCTTCAGGATTAGAATCATTTAAATCATTAAGTATTTGTTCAGTAGAATCCACAAGATCATTCCTGCCTTCCTGAATATCCTGGGTGATATGATGTAACTCCATAAGATCTAAACTGTCATCATTTCTCTGACCAATGTCCATTAAATGATTTTTAACCAATCCCATTGGGAAGGGTAATTTGCAGCTGCAACACATTTATAGAAAGTAGGACAATGAAGCCTTTGTCTAAACTTAAGTGTGACAAGTTCATATACTAATGACTGTAGCTTACAAAGCATTTAATTTAATCTTGAGCTTTTCATCAACATTTTCCTGATCTTGTAGGGCTTTGGAAGTATTTTGAGCTAAATTATTAAGAAAATGAGCATTTTTGAATGCTTTTGGATAAAGATATCACAATGTCATGGCAGAGACAGAAACAGATATCAAAGTGACTACTCCAAGTGCAATACGATCAGTAATAGCACACTGGGATCTATTTAGCTGGGCATGTCACACTCGAACTCCAGCATCAAAATACCAGGAATCTGAAATATTAGCTGGGATTAAAACAAAGGAGGGTTGAGATAACACAGGCACTCCTTATCCTCTATTATACCTAGTAATGCAATTAGATTACATCCACAGCAAGTCACTTGATACTTTCTCCAGTTCTTTTCACTTTTCTATTTCTAGAAATTAAAACACAAGGAGATTGAACACAGGCTTGCAGGAAATAGCATGAAGCCACTTTACAGCTCCTAAGTAGTAAAGGGAGGTTATTTAGGGAGATGCTGGTATAATTAATGAAATCTAAGGCAGCTATCAAATGCCGTGGGTCTTTTTGCATGCCGCCACCACTGAAAGTCAGCACATTACTAACAAATCCTCCAGGAGTCATAGATCCCTGACATGGTTGTCTCATCAATTCTGTGAGAAAAATCCAAAATATATCCACTTCTTCCAGGGACGTTATGTCACAGGGCAAAATATTATCACATTCCATGCACTTAGGGAATGTACTCAATTCTGTAGTATGACTAGGGCAATAAGCTACTGGTGGATGCTCCATAGGAAACACGGTTTTGTCATTGGAGAGTCCCATTTTTGTAACTGTCTGGACATACCGTTTTAAGTCCCAGGGGCCAGTGAAATTGACACCCCTGGTTCCCCCATAATGCTCTTTTCCTCTGTGTTTACCTTTAAACAGCCAGCCTGTTTATAGAGGACCAACATATAGATAAACTTCCCTATATCATGTATAATTAAATCCAGTTGAATGAAAAGTTGTAATAGCTTTATCTGAAAACCTTCCATCATTTGAGTATCATTAGTAAATACTGGAATGGATTCTCCAGTCCACACAGCTGGTGTACTAAATGTGGATCTGGGAATTAAGTCCAGTAAGTATCCCCATAACCCTACTTGACAGCTTAGAAAAACCATCATAGCCACAAATATGGTGCCTAGGGACTTAGTGCCTCCCTGCTGTTTGATTATCTGCTCCATGTGATGTGTCAGATTCTTCAGTTGTCCCCACATTGGCAGTTTGGCATTCTGGGGATGTGGAATTTTCTCTGCATTCTTCCTCTTCTTTCTCAGCTGCTTCTTCCCAATAGAGATCAGGATCAGCACCTTCAGTCTTCTGAACTGTGGTTCCAGATCCTCCATGGTGGTGATGAACAGCACGCTCAGGTACCCAGCTAGGATGTGGTGCACCTTCTGGAAGGACTCAAGCATGGTCTCTACCCCACATTATTGCTGTAATGGGTCCATTCCATTGTCCTGTTTGTAAGTCTCTCCACCAGACTTGGCCTGAGCTCTTTGCTATAGTGGAAAACATGTGTCAGTCAGCAGCAGTGTGACCTTCAGCATCACAATATAAAAAATATAAAACAAAAAGAGCATGATTCAAATGATTTTGTGGGTTTCTACTTCCCCCTTTCTGTTTTTGTAATTGTAACTTAAGAGACAAGTGAGCCCGTTCTACAATGGCTTGGCCTTGAGGATTATAAGAAATGTCTTCAGTGATCAAATGATATTGATCACAAAACCATTGAAAAGAACCAGTACAACTGGACCATCATCAGTTTTAATTGTAGAGGGTGGTCCAGCTCTGCAAAAGCAGCTAAGCACTGAGAAATGACTCGATGCTTATTTCCTCCTGTTCAAGCAGTGGCAAAAATGAAATGAGAAGTGTCAATAACAACACGAACATAACACTCTGCCAAATTTAGGGTTGTGATTTACATCCATCTGCCACAACTGATTAAGCCACAAACCACATGATTAACCACAGTAGGTAAAACTGGAGTGTGTATTACACAGTGAGGACATTGATGAACAATTTGGTGAGATTTTTCTTGGGTAATATGAAATTCCTTGAATAAGCTGGAGCATTCTGATGGTGTAATGTATGAGAGGTTTGAACACAGTCATAAGGAGACAACTTCTGACAAGCTGCAACAAGAACAGCCATAGAAGTGCCCTTGGTTAAGGGGCCTGGAAGTTTGGAGCGAATGCTGATGTGTCCAATAAAACAAGGATGTTGACTCATTTGAATTGATTTTTGTCAAGTGTGGAATAAGTGAAATAACTCTTCTAACTGCATATATCCAATGGTGGCTGATTCAATATGCATAGTGGCTCCTACTGTAGAGTCACCACCACTGTAGGCATTAACTGACTTATTAGCAAAATACAGTCAAGCACAAATGAGAGCAGAGGTATACGGAGTCTGCACCAGTTTAGTACAAGCTGGAGCCATCAGTAAGCACTGTGACTGCCTCACCTATCAGCTGAGTGCCTACAATTTTGGGGAAGATAAATGAGGTTATAATTGCAAACCAAATAAGTTTATCATGAGGGTAATGATTTTTTACTTGACCTAGAAAATTAGAAAAAAACTACTTGACAATCACATGAGGATTGCCAAATCCAATTTTGTTGTTGAACTGAAAAAGTTACCACAATAAAGGAAGACTCAGCTTCCACCAATTGCATGACTCAATTTCTGCCTTTAATAATAAACTGAGTGACAAAATCATAAAATGGGGTTAAGGTTTTGGAGGAGAGTGAGCAAGATTGAGGCACTCAATAACTCCTGAAGACAGTCATATAGCCCCTTTAGGGGTAAGAGATTTAGGAAATATCAACACATATACAGGTTCCTGTGAATTAATTCTAGTAAGCTGTGCAGTCTTAAGAGAAGTTTCGACCTTTACAATGCAGCCCTTGCTTCTGCTGTGAGCTGTCAAGGAAAGGCCAGAGAGGGATCTCCACATCAAATATCAAATAAAAGGCCAAAATCCACAGTGGACAATTTTGTAGGCCACGCTGTATCCAGTTAATATCCCCAGCAACTTTTTTTTTATTTTTGTAAACAAATGGAATACATGTTGTTTCTCTATTTGTACATAGAGTCAAGGCATACCATTTGTGTAATCGTAAATTTACATAGGGTAATGTTGTTGGATTCATACTGTTATTTTTCCCTTCCTCCCCACCCCTCCCACCCCTCTTTTCCCTCTATACAGTCCTTCCTTCCTCCATTCTTACCACCCTCCTTATCCCTAACCCTAAACCTAATGCTAATCCCTCCCACCCCCCCATTATATGTCCTCATCCGCTTATCAGCGAGATCATTCGCCCTTTAGTTTTTTGAGATTGGCTTATCTCACTTAGCATGATATTCTCCAATTTCATCCATTTGCCTGCAAATGCCATAATTTTATTATTCTTCATGGTGGAGTAATATTCCATTGTACATATAATGCCACAGTTTCTTTATCCATTCATCAACTGAAGGGCATCTAGGTTGGTTCCACAATCTGGCTATGGTGAATTGAGCAGCAATGAACATTGATGTGGCTGTATCTCTGTAGTATGCTGATTTTAAGTCCTTTGGGTATAGGCCAAGGAGTGGGATAGCTGGGTCAAATGGTGGTTCCATTCCAAGCTTTCTGAGGAATCTCCATACTGCTTTCCAGAGTGGCTGCACTAATTTGCAACCCTACCAGCAATGTATGAGTGTACCTTTTTCCCCACATCCTCGCCAACACCTATTGTTGCTTGTGTTCTTGATAATCGCCAGCAACTTTTGAAAATCATTGAGAGTATAAAAAGCATCAGTTCAATTTGTAAGTTCTGTGGACAAATCATGTGTCCTTCAGTTAAGCTGCCTAAATACCAAAAAGAAGAAAACTTTTGTACTTTTTCAGGTTCTATGCACAAGCTCACTGTGGTAAGAGAGGTTTCCAAATATGCAAAACATTTTAAAACATATCTGAATTAGGATGTGCCAAAAACTATGTCATCCGTGTAATGAATAAATACGCATCAGGATCTTGCTCTTGCAACAGAGCAATGGCTTGATCTACAAAGTCTGACCTAAGCTAGTCCTATCAGCCATTGCCTGTGGCAAAACCTTCCAACAGTATCTTTTAACTGGCTCTTTAAAGTTAATGACTGGAACACTAAATGCAAAGCGCTTACAATCAGCTGGATGTAAAGGTATAGTGAGAAACAATCCCTTAAGTCTATTATGATTAACTAATAATCTAAAGGAATAGCTGTAGGAAAAGGAAGTCCAGGATGTAATGCATCCATTAATTCCATGGTCTGATTAATTGCTCAGAGATCTTGTTACAATCTCTATTTACCAGACTTTTTAATCACAAAACCAGGACTATTCCATAGACTTAAAGTAGATTCAATATGACCAGCTTGAAACTGTTCTTGGACTAGTATGTGAACCACTTGAAGTTTTTCCCCTGTGAGGGACCATTGGTCAAGCCAGGCAGGATCATCTGCCAGCCAACTGATTTTTTCTGCTGTTCTCTGGGTGGGAGAAGAGATCAATGCCCCAACAGAAAAGGATGATCAGGCATATACCCTAATCCATGCTGTCCTTATTGAGAGGATTGTGCACAGGTGAACACCTTCCTTGTTGGTTTTCCCAAACCCCTAGTGGGGATAAATCCTTGAATGTGTGATATCTAGCCTTTGTCGATAATTACTCTCAATATTCTTTGGTAGTGCCCAAAAACTTAACATGAACTGGTTTGCTAAGTTTGTATAGAAATGTGGAACTTCAAAACTATCAGTGAACTTCTTCAGCTCTGTTTCATTAAACCTATTGGTCTAAAATGCTTTTTGATTGATTATTTTACTTAAGTCTGATTTCATAACTTCAAACATCCATTTTCTTATTGAATTGTGCAGATAGATATTCAATATATTGACTTATTTACTATACAGTATGCAAAAAAATCAGTCATTATTATCACCATCATTCTCATCAGAAGATTATAGATATCATTATCTTTAATGACAAACTGTCAAATTACTGGTGGCTCTAAAAGTTTCTCAAAATTCTAATATTTTCTTGAAAGTTTGGAATTCTTATTGCATATACTGTTGGTTGTTTTCCTTGAAGTGAAAAGCTCATTTTATTAAAATTTGAAAAGTTTTCTCCTAAATAAATGCTAATGTTGGACTAACCAGTCTTTCTTTTAATTAAAAAGTGTTCCATGAAATACGGTGGCTAATGGTGCTCAGTTCAGTTGCACAAGTGCTTTTATCTCAAAATAGTCTTTGTGCAGCAGGAGTACTTTATGCAAGCTTCTCAGTCACAGTAAATAGTAAAAGATACCTATTTGAGTTAATGTTTAATAAAACTAAGAATGTTTACTGCTATACTGCTATGTAAAGATTCTCTCTCTTTCTTTCTCTTGATGTGTCTTGCTATGTTTCCCAGACTGGTCTCAAACTCCTGGGTTCAAGCAATCCTCCTGCCTCAGCCTCCCAAGTAGCTGGGACTGTAGGTATACATCCCCATGTCTCGCTAGAGAGCATTCTTAAGTGAAAATGATGATTTCTTTTTCCTGTGATAGCCTGGCAAAGAATATGACAACCAGCACAGTTGGATAACTATACTACCAGGGGTGCTCAGAGCTGGCAGTTTGACCCACCACTGTTTTTGTGTCATCGCGGTCAATGGCACAAAAAACATCTCAGTATCATTATGAACAGAATGTGTGTCCAGACTTCTTATGAGCTAAATTGTAAGCTCCTTGATTCTTACTCTTTGTTTCTCTAAGGTCTGTGTTTGGTGCACAACAGGTGGTCAAGAAATATAATGAATTGAACTAAACTGAATGAGGAAGATAACTAAGTCAAGCAATAGTTAATGTGGGAAAGTAGTGTGTAAATTAATAAGGCCAAGGCCAGAGGTGAACTCTTGAAAAATGAATCAAAATTTCTATGAGGTACTACTGTGTGTACTGCTCTTGAAATTCATTTTCCTCCTCCAACCCCACCTGCCCCAACTGGCACCATATTGGCCCACAGAATAAAATAACATAAAGCTAAGTCTTGCATTCATGCTCTGGCA